>NC_056670.1:57923236-58223236 GCF_018350195.1 Panthera tigris | reverse complement strand
GGGAGGGGCAGAGAGAGAGAGGGAGACAGAGGATCTGTAGCGGGATCCTGATGTGGGGCAGGGAGCAGAGAGCCTGACGTGGGGTTCTAATTCATGAGCCTTGAGATCATGACTTGAGTTGAAGTTGGACACTTAACTGACTGAGCCACTCAGGCGCCCCCACTCTGTTGTCATTTCAACAGTCTTTATAGCATTTTCCCCACGAGTTGTTTCCCCTTCAAGGAACCACTTTCTTTACTCACCAGTAAGAAGCAGTTTCTCGCAGGGTAAATTTTTATCATGAGACTGGAGCAACTCAGTCCCATCTTCAGGCTCTACTTCTAATTCTACCGCCCTTGCTATTCCCACCATATCTGCAGTTACTTCCCTACTGAAGTCTTGAGCCCTTCAAAGGCATCCAGGAGGACTGGCATCAACTTCTAACAACTTTCTGTTAATGTTGAAATTTTGACCTCTTCCCATGAATCGTGAGCGTTCTTAATGGCACCTAGAATGGTGAATCTTTTCCAGAGGATTTTCATCTGACCTTGCCCAGATCCATTAGAAGAATCCGGTAGAATACCTCTGGCGGCTATAACCTTATGAAATGTATTTCTTAAATAATAAGACTCAGAAGTCAAAATAATTCCTTGATTCATGGGCCACAGGAGGGATGCTGTGTTAGCAGGCCTGAAAACATCTCCATCAGAACCCTTGGGTGACCAGGTGCCTTATCAATGAGCAGTAATTTTTTGAAAGGAATCTTTTTTTTTTCCTGAACAGTAAGTCTCAACAGTGGGCATAAAGTATTCAGTAAACCATGTTTTAAATAGATGTGCTTTTATCCAGGCTTTGTTGTTCCACTCTAGAGCAAGGCAGAATAGATTTAGCATCATTTTCAAGGGCCCTAGGATTTTCAGAATGGTCAATGAGCATTGGCTTCCACTTAAAGTCACCAGCTGCATTAGCACCTGACAAGAGAGTCAGCTTGTCCTTTGGAGCTTTGAAGCCAGGCATTGACTTCTCTCAAGTTATGAAATCCTACATGGCATCTTCTTGCAATATAAGGCTGTTTGCCTACACAGAAAGTCTGTTGTTTAGTGATAATTCACCTTCATGAATGAGCTGAGCTGGATCTTCTGGAGAACTTGCCGCAGGTTCTACATCAGCACTTGCTGCTTCACCTTGCACTTTGACGTTGTCGAGATGACTTCTTTCATCAAACCTCATGAACCAGCCTCTGCTAGCTCTAAACGTTTCTTTTGTAGCTTCATCACCATTTCATAGCCTTCATAGATTGAAAAGAGTCCGAGTCTTTTTTTTTTTAATTTTTTAATGTTTACTTATTTCAGAGACACACACACACACACACACACACACACACACACACACACACACACACACAGAGCATGAAGGGGAAGGGGCAGAGAGAGGGAGACACAGAGTCTGAAGCAGGCTGCAGGCTCTGAGCTGTCAGCACAGAGCCCGATGTGGGGCCTGAACCCACAAATCGTGAGATCATGACCTGAGCTGAAGTTGGACACGAAACCAACTGAGCCACCCAGGTGCCCTGAAAAAAGTCAGAGTCTTGCTCCGGATTAGGCTTGAGTTTAAAAGAATGTGTGGCTGGTTTGATCTTCTGTGCAGATGAGTAAAACTTTCTCCCTATCAATAATAATAAGTCTGTTTCACTTTTTGTCATTTGTGTGTTCACTGGACAGCATTTAGGTTTTCCTTCAAGACCTTTTCCTTTGTACTCATAACTTGGCTATTTCATAGAAGAGGCCTCGATTTCAGCCTATCTCTGGCTTTCAACATGCCTTCCACACTATGCTTTATCATTTCTGCCTTTCGATTTCAGGTGAAAGACATGTGACATTTCCTTGCACTTGAACATGTAGGGGCCATTGTTTAGGTATTAACTGACCTAATTTCAAAATTGTTGTGTGTCAGGGAACAGGGAAGCCTGAGAAGAGGGAGAGAAAGGAGGGAATGGCCAGTGGAACAGGCAGAATGTATGTTATTTATCAATTAAAACCATGTAGTTTGGCACCCCAAAATAATCACAATAGTAACATCAAAGATCACTGATCACAGATCACTGTAACCAATATAATAATAATGAAAAACTTTGAAATCTTATGAGAATATACAAAATGTGACATAGACAAAAGAAGTGAACAGATGCTGTTGGAAAAAAAAAATGACACCGATAGACTTGTTCCACAAAATTGCCACAAACCTTCAATTTGTAAACAACAATTTGTAAAAAAGTGAAGCATGGAGCACCTGGGTGGCGACCCAGTTAAGCATCTGACTCTTGATTTCAGCTCAGGTCACAATCTCGCAGTTTGTGGGTTCAAGCCCCACATCGGACTTTGCTCTGGCAGTGTAGAGCCTGCTTAGGATTCTCCATCACCATCTCTCTCTGCGCCGCACCCCACCCCAAATAAATAAACGTTTAAAAAGTGAAGCATAATAAAATGAAGTACGCTCGTATTATTTAGCAACAATAATAATGAGGTCCTGGTACATGCCGACCTAAATGAGTATCAGATACATAATGTTAACTAAGAGGAACCAGTCACAAAAGACCACATCCTATTATCCAAAATACATGAAATGTCCAGAATGGGGAAATCTATAAAAATGGAGTAGATTGATGGTTGCCTAAGGCTTGGAGAGGGTATGAGGGAGATTGAAGAAGGGGTGATGGCTAAGGAGTGCACCCCCCCCCTTTATGGGGTAATGAAAATGTTCTAAAATTGATTTTGCTGATGGATGTACAACATCGTGAATATAGTAAAAGGCGCCAGATGTACAACTTACAGGGATAAATGGTGTGGGCTGTAAATCAGATCTCAATAAAATGATTTTTCAAAAAGCTACAGTGAGATAACACTACATCCTTACTAGAGTGACTACGTTTAAAAAGACTGAGAACAGTAGGTCTTGGCGAGCACGTAGGAAGCCAGAACTCTCGTGCATTGCTGGGGGAAACATGAAATGGTACAACTACCTCAGAAAATGGTTGGGCAGTTTTTGATAAAGGTGAACGTCCATCCATCCTAAGATCCAGTAATTCCACTCCTAGGAATGTCCTCAAGTGAAACAAAAACCTGTGTCCACAAGAAAATCCACTGTGGCCTCATTCATTGTTGCCTCAGATGGGAAACACCTAAAAAGTTCACCAGTTGGAGACCAGATAAACAACTTATGGGCCATTCATCCAGTAGACAGATCAGAATCGAAAAGAATGAACCACAGATACATGCAGCAACATGGATGATTGTCAAAAACATGCTCAACAAAGAAGGTGGCCACTGAAAGGACATGACAGCCAATTCCCTTCATAGGAAATCCAGGAACAGGAAAGACTAGTCTCCAGTGAAAAAGGCAGAATGAGGTTGCCCAGGATAGGAGGATTTGATCTGGAAATGGGCCAGGGGGAAGATTTTGGTCACTGAAATGTTCTACGTCTTGTTTTGGGTGCTTGTTATCTGAGTACATACAATTGTCAAGATCATCAAACTGAACACTGATGAGGTGCACACTTCAGGGTGTGGTATTTTCCCTCAGCTTAGCTAGGAAGGGTTGGGCCCCCGAGTACGAGCCCAGGAAAGGGAGTCCTAAAATCTGCTTGCTTCATTCATACACTCAGAATACCTTACATATTTAGTGTGCCCCCGCTATACAGAGCAGGCACTGTTATGGAAAGCTAGTATCACTGGTGAATTAGGTCCATGTTCTTGCCCTTATGGAGCTTACATTCTGCTGGGAGGGACAAGTAACAAAATAAACAGATATAAAAGGTCAGATGGAGAAAGAAGGGATAAGGGGATTTAAAATAAATTGTTCTACTAAATGCAGAAATTTTGCACATTATGGGCATCATCTTTGCTCAACAGGCACCCAAAGCCCCTCTTTTCCCTCTCCCTCTGCCCTGCCCTTTCTTCCTTCTTTCCTTCCTTCTTTCTTTCCTTCCTTCCTTCTTTCTTTCCTTCCTTCCTTCTTTCTTTCCTTCCTTCCTTCTTTCCTTCCTTCCTTCCTTCCTTCCTTCCTTCCTTCCTTCCTTCCTTCCTTCCTTCTTTCCTTCCTTTCTTCCTTCTTTCCTTCGTACCTCCCTACACCCCATGTCCCTACCTCTCTACCTTCCTCTCTACCTTCTAATTACTGTCCTCTTACCCTTTAAGCCTGGTGATTCCGTGTTTGGGCCTTATAAATTTCCTAGCTGAGTTCTCACCAGCCTATGACATTCCTGGCTCCCCTCTGGGGCACAAATATTGTAATCAAGTCTCACCCTCATGGGTGGGCTGGGCCCAGAGTAGGCAGAACCTCCATCAGGAGATGTTGATTTCTAGATTGCACATAGTTGCAAGGGGACAGCCTGAGGGCAGACCTCACCAGAGCACCTGAGTGTCTCCACCTGACCTCTCAAACTTCCTGACCTCTGCCAAGGATAAGGATCTTTCTGAGGAATTCTGTGCCCTCGTTCTTATTTGATTTTCTTTCCATCAGGGGCCTGGCAGCTGAACCCTCTCCAGCACTTGTCCTGTTGCATTTGTTTGATGTCTGTCTCACAGGGACGCCTGGTAGAAGGCTGGGCAGTCAGAGCACTCTCCTGCCTCTTCCCACTGCTCAGAGGGCAAAGAGGTTGATTGGCCTGTACAATTCCTCTCCCCCACAAAGAAAGGACATGACCCCAAGCAGGTCACTGTCAAAGGAGATGAGAGAGATCTCTGTGCCTCTGGGATGGGCAGGCACTTCTCAGAGTGGCGTCAGCCTCTCTTTAATGACCTCGTGGCCCCAGTCATGGCTTTGGGTTTCCCAGTGTAAGGAACCCAGTGACGGTGGGGCAGACTTCCGTGGGAAGCCATGATGTTCCTGGAAGGGGAGGTCTTCCGGGCATGGGGGGTTGGGGTCAGAGGGGGGTGGCCCTCTCCCAGAGCTTTCCTGGGCTTTCAGGAATAAGAAGCCTTATGGCTTTTCTCTGCCTCACCTCCTGTGGCTGTGAGTCACTCTCGGCTGCAAGTTCAGCTGCCACATCTGTCAAGACAGTCCCTCTGTTGACTCTGACAAGGCCTGAAATACATGGGCACACACCGTGTGCTGGTCTCTGCTTCCTGGACTCGTGTTGAGGACTCCACGTCCTGGCCATCGAGATACTGACCCTGCATTGCATTGTGGCTGATCCCAATCACACCTTTCGTAGGTTTCAGTTTCTTTCCCTAGCCCACGGTAGACAAGGGGGTGACACAGTAGTCACAAGCTGACACTTGGGAGGATGGAAACTAACAAGTTTCCGGAGCCTGTTTCTTTCTTCCCACTCTACTCCCAGCTTCATCTTTGATTGGTTCTCTCAATGCTTTGTCCCTCAGTTTCTCTTCTGTGAAGTGGGGGCAAGCAGACTTTGATCATCATGTGCTTCCCTCTCAGGTGGGAAGTCAATAGATCCAGCTCTGGCCTCCCGGGTGTTTGGGGAAAGGGTGAGAGCCCCTGTGATAGGCTTTCTGTATGTGAGTGACCCTCATCCCAGGAGAGCTTGTGAGTCTCTTGAATGCTGACTCATCACCTGGACAAGCCCCAGCACTGGGAACAGATTAGGCCTCCCTTTTGTCTTTTCTTGACCTGTTCAGGGAGAGGGAGCTTGGAGACACATCCACAGAGTTATGGCACATTAGGCTGCAGAAAGAAAGAGAAAGATGGAGTTGCAGCTTTGTGATTGGGTCCAGTCTTTGTGGAACACCTACTCTGTGGGTCTGTGACTGTCCCCAGCCAGATGTCAAATGGGGGTGGTGGGTTGGGGGGAGGTATGCTCGCAGATCTTCATGCAACCTGGACAGCGCGCTTGACGTTCCCTTCCTTTTGCCCTTCCGGGCGCCCTGCAAGAAGAGGCCAGCAACATCCATAAGGCTCTGAGCCTGGAGATACAAGACCCACAGAAGCACTGGCTGGGCACCACAGGGGCACTGGGGGAACTCATGACTGTCTCCTGGCCTAGCTGCCCTCTGGCTCTGGCCTTCTTACCTTCTCCTTCCTCACCCTTTAACACTTTAAAACACAGATCTAAGTCAACTCTGGGTGCACATTAAGTAAAGACAACCCATTGTCTTACCTAAGTCTCTACCCCACGAGTCACAAAAACTAGGCCTATCTGTTCCCCCATGACTGACAGGTACTGGACCCAAGGCTTCTCCCAGCTGCTGTGGCTTCAGCCCTTCTAGGTCCTGAGATTAACGTGTCAGCTTGCTCAAATAAACAAGCACACTGAGACAAGTTGTGATCCAACCAGCCCCACATATCTGTCCATCCACACTGCTCATGGCATCATGCAGCAAGGCTGGAGGCCAGCACTGTACACAGTTTCCTCACAACTCTGACCTCAGGCTTTCC
Organism: Panthera tigris; assembly: GCF_018350195.1. Classification (NCBI taxonomy): domain Eukaryota; kingdom Metazoa; phylum Chordata; class Mammalia; order Carnivora; family Felidae; genus Panthera; species Panthera tigris. Next base: position 58,216,864 of record NC_056670.1, on the reverse strand, counting down.
CATGGTTACACAGTATGGAGAATGGATGGAAGCCAGTTCCTGCAGCTGGCCCAGCACACATGTGCCCTAGCTAGTTCTCTGTGTTGAGAGACGGGGAAGGACCCCTTGAGCTTTGGAATCCTCCCTGCCCTTGGCCCAAGCTGACTCACAGGCAGCAGACAACCGGTAGAGCTAGTGTGAGTGGACCCCCCTCTTCCTTCCCAGAGGAGAGGGGACCAGGCTTGTCTGCCCTTCTGGACCCTGTCCTGGCACCACTGGGTTCTAGAAGTGCTTGAGAGAAATAAGGGCTGGGGCCCCCATACCTCCATGACTATACTGGTTCACTCACTCAGTGAATGTTTATGGAACAACCACATGGTCCCAGGCATAGTGGCAAGTGCTGAGGTCATAAGGAGCTCCTGACCTTGGGGAGTCACCATAGTGGAGGAGATCCCTGTGTGTAAACTATGATGGAGCTAAACCCAGGGTGAGAAGAGGCACACACCAGATCTGTTTGGGAGAATCAGGGAAGGATTCCTGGAGGATATGGTGTTCCTATATGCCAGGGCATTGGGTGAGTTTGGAAGCACCAAGGGAAAGAATCTCTAAACTGACACTTCCCTGACTAGGACCCTCCAACTTGGTGCCTTCCAGACTCCAAGCTAGAGAGATGTGCACAGGTCCTCTGCTCAGTGATCCTGGTGGAGAGGAGGCAGTGCACTTTTCCCACCAGCATCCTGTCTTACCAGATGTATGTGTATCCACACTATCTGTAGAGCCATGATTTAACTCTCTCCAGCCCTTCTCCAGGAGGTTCTCCCCTGTAAGCACAGGGCTACAGGAATGTGTGTGTGTGTGTGTGTGTGTGTGTGTGTGTGTGTGTGTGTGTATTTTCCCATGCTCTAGTGTGCAGGTGTACTTACTAGGGAAGGGTCCTCTAACAGATTATTACTACCTATCTCTGAGTCCTGGGCATATGTCTGCAGAACCCATAGTGTGACCAGGAACAGTTAATGTCTTTGGGTTGAATGGGTGACCTGGGGACCATCAAGCTGGGTAAGCGAGACCTAGGGACCGGGATCAGGGCCAGAGATTTCACTGATTGCTTGGTAGAAGTGAGGCCTGAGGACAAAGATCACAGGACAGAGGCCAGGGCACGAGATTCTCCAGCCATCGCCATTGGCTGGACGCAATCTGCTGTTCCCTCTGCCTCGAGCTACTCGCACCCCCTCCAGTCTCTTTCTCCTTCTCAGCTCCTCTTCCCCGGCCGCTGGCCCGGTGCCCGGCACCCTGCGGGCTCGGAGGCGCTCGGGAGCTTTCCCTCCGCACGCGGGAGAGGACCCGGTCCGGGAGTGGGGGGTGGCTACCCGCCCGGGACTGGCCCCCGACCGCGGGCGAACGCCTGGGCACCGGGGAAGTTTCCCTGGCAACAGTGGGGAAGCCCCGGGGCCGACCACTCCGCGCAGCTCGGTCCTGTCTTCGCGCGCCCAGAGACGCGTGGGAGGCGAGACGTGGCTTCAGAGCTGGGGTCCCGGGCAAAGGGGGCCGGCGGGGTCCCGCGTGGCTCCCCGGCGGGCGCGGGGCCGGGGGCTGCTGCGGAACAATGGCCCTGCCCCGCCCACCAGAACCCGCCTGCGGAACCCGCGGGGTCTCGGGGCGGGCGGCCCGCACACATGCCTGCACATCCACGTGTGTGTGTGTGTGTGTGTGTGTGTGTGTGTGTGTGTGTGTGTGTGTGTGTACCTGCACGCGCGCGGGGTGTTCCGCCTTGGAGCGCGCTCAGCAGGGGACAGTCACTGCCAGGCACCGCGGTGGAGGGTGGGGGTGGGGGGGTAGGAATCCCATCCCTCTGTGCTGCGCACAGGCCTCTATGCCTCTGGGATGTTTTGGTGAGACTTGAGCCAGGTTGTAATTCGGGGTTCTCCTCCAAGGAAAAAGGCAGAGAGCGCACGCTTTCGCTTTCACACAGACACAGGCCAGAGGACTGGTGTGTGCAACACGAGTAACCAACAGGTGTTGCCTTATTACTGCAAGCCACTTCGCAAGGATCATTTTATGTCATCCTTACTGCGACTCCATGAGGCGGGCTGTGCGTTCAGCTGAGATAAGGGGAGGTTAAGTCGCTTGCCTCTGGTCACAGCAGCCAGGAGTTGAGCCTTTCAGAAGCGTGATGCTAGAGCCCAAAGTCTAAGTCCCTGCCCAGAATCCTGCGTCCCTGAGACGCTCTGACCTCCCTGCCCTGTCCCTCATGCCCCCTGTCTTTCTGGGCCTGTGGGAGGCTGACCATGAGAGCAAGCCCAGGACCAGGCAGGCCATGCATTCCTCCCAGCCTCCTTCCACAGCCAGGCCTCCCGGAATCCTGTCCCAGGATCCTTCCTCTGGGAAGAGGAGAGCACAAGGGGCTGGTGCCAGCCATTGGCTTCCCAGCAAGAGAGGCACCTGGGATTGCCTGGGAGGAGGACTGAGGAGCTCCCTTGTTGGCCACTGGTCTCGGGGTCAGGCCACCTCCCTGGCCAGTCACCGGCACCTGCATTCCAGTCGTGGCTCCCTGGCCGGTGCGAAAGTTTTGAATGAGACTGACTGGCTGCCTCCCTTAGGAGCAGCGGGTCTTGTCATGGCTGCGAAGTGCTGGGCGTGTAGAAGGGAAGTCTGTGCACATGCTGCTCCTCGGGCTTGCTCTGCACCGTCTACTCAATTCCTCTACCAACCACAGGGTCACTCTTCCAGGGAGAAGATCCAGAGTTCCTTTAGGGCTGTACCCTTCGTTGTGCGTAAGGATGGCTCTCTAACATGGAGCCATCATGTTCCATCTTCCCAACTTTTCTTCCCCTCTACTCGACCTGTCCAAATCGTAGTTAATATTCAAGGCAAATTCAACTCCATCCCATTCTTAAAGCTTTCCCTGAACTTCACCACTGCTGGATATGCTTTCCCTCCTCCATGGGGCCTCCAGAGAATGTACTGCAAAATCTATGGCCCTTCTTACACAGACTTAAGAATAATTACCTTCAAGAATCTCACCTCTCTTACCAAACTCCAAGCTCCCTGAGACAAAGTCTTAATGTCATCATTCGACTCTTTCATTGGCTCTAGTAGGAGGGAAATGTATAGGAAACCTCAGGCACTGAGCTGGTTGTTTGAATAAAGGGAAATTAGTGTGCATTTCGGTTGTACTGATGTGGTGAAGGAAATAGTAAGAGGGCTCAGTACTGTTGTTAAAGCTAGGGGTGGGATTCAAGGTAGAAATCTCTTAGAGCGCTGGGAGTAGTAGGAAACTTCATTAACCTGATAAGGAACACCTGCAAAAACCCTGTAGCTAATATGATGAAGTATTAGATCCTTTTTTCTTAAGATGTGGGAAAAGGCAAGCATGTCTGCTCTTACCTCTTCCGTGCAACACTGCATTAAAAATCCTAGCTGGTGTATAGCAAGAAAAAGAAATGAAATTCTTAAACATAGGAAAAGAAAAACTGTTATTATTTGCAGGAGACATAATTTACATATGAAAAACTCTATGACATTTATTCCCCAAAAGCCAAAATTGGCGAGAGAATTCAGAAAGATCAAAGATACAAAGTCAAGATAAAAAATAATTCCCTGCTGTGTACTCTAAAAGAGCAATTGGAAAGCAATATATTTTAAATATATTTTTAAAAATAACATCATGAATATCATAAAGAAAGGAATAAATCTTAAAAAATATTTGCAGGATATCTGCACTGAAAACAACAAAACCTTTATGATAGAAATTAAAAGTTTTTAAAGAACCAGAGGGAATATAATAAACAGGTATACATTGTGTCTTGGATGAAAAAACTCAAATGTTCTATAGGTTAATCTCTATAAAAATCCAACATGTTTTTTTTTTTTAATAAAAAGTATATAGATCAGCTGATTCTAAATGGAAATGGAAATGCAAACTGCCTAGAATAGCAAAAACAGTCTTGAAAAAGAAGAACAAAGTTGGAGGAATAAAACTATTTTATTTCAGGAGTAACTGTAAAGCTCGAGTAGTCAAGACACTGTCGTATTAGCAAAATTAGAGACAAATAGATCAATAAAATGAACTAGAAATTTTAGAAATACACCAACACATATATGGTTAAGTGATTTTTTGCCAAGCTCCCAGGTCAATACAATATGGAGGGGAAAGTCTCTTTAGCAAATATTGCTATAACAACTGTATATCCATACAGAATAAATGAACCTCAACCTCTAACTCACTCTATGCCCCTAATTAATTTGATCATAGTATTAAATGCAAAACCCACAACCACAAAGCTTGTGTATAAAGCCACAGAAGAATATCTTTGTGACCTGTGGTAGAAAAAGATTTTTTGGACAGAACACAAAAAGCAATAATTATATGAAAAGATAGATAAATTAGATGTCATGAAAGCTAAAATTCTCTGGTATCAAAAAAATATTAAGCCTGGGTAGCTCAGTCGGTTGAGCATCCAATTTTGACTCAGGTCATGATTTCATGGTTCATGAGTCCGGCCCTGCATTGGGCTTGGGGCTGTTAGTGCAGAGACCCCTTCAGATCCTCTGTCCCTCTCTCTGTGTGCCTCCCACACTCACGCTGTCTCTCTGAAAATAAACATTAAAAAAAAAAGAAAGAAAGAAAACAAATAAAACAAATAGACAAGCCAGAGAATGGGAACATATATTACAGCACTTAAAAAGATAGACAACTCAATAAAAAAAAGCGGCAAAATATTTGAATAGACATTTCACAAAAGAAGACATAAAAATGACCAATAAACCCATCAAAATTGTTCAACATCACTAGTATTAGATATCACCCCTAAGGCATAAACAAACAAAAGAAAAAATAGAAGAGCGCCAGGTTGCTCAGTCGGTTACATGCCCGCCAGACTCTTGATTTTGGCTCAGGTCATGATCTCGTGGTTTGTGAGTTTGAGCCTGGCATTGGGTTCTGTAATGACAGTGCTGAGCCTGCTTGGGATTCTCTTTCTCCCTCTCTCTCTCTGACCTTTCCCCCACTTGTGTGTATGTGCACTCATATTTACTTTCAGTAAATAAACTTAAAAAAAAGAAAAGAAAAAATAAATAATTTGGACTTTGTCAAGATTAAAAACTTTTGTGTTTCAGAGGATATTATCAAGGAAGTGAAAAGACAACCCACAGAATGGGAGAAAATGTTTGCATATTATATATCTGATAAGGGACTTACACCTGGAACACGCAAAGACCTCTTACAACTCCATAATAAAAAGACAAGTGACCCAACTAAAATTTGAATAGATATTCTCCAATGAAGATTCACAAATGGCCTATAAGCACAAGAAAAGATGCTCAATATCACTATCTTATCCATCAGGGAAATGCAAGTCAAAACCACATTGAGATACTTTATACCCATTAGGATAGTTTTTTTAAAAAGATAGGGTGCCTGGGTGGCTCAGTTGGTTACGCGACTGACTCTTGATTTTGGCTCAGGTCATGGTCTCACCATCTTGATCTGAAGATCATGAGATCAAGCCCCACACATCGGGCTCTGAGATGGGAATGGAGGCTGCTCAGAATTCTCTCTCTCCCTCTCCTTCTCCCCCTCCCCCACTCATCTCTCTCTCTCAAAAAAAACAATTAAAAAATTAAAAAGACAGATGATAACAGGTGTTGGTGAGGATGTGGAGATATTGGAATACCCACACACTACTGGAGGCAATGTAAAATGGTGCAGCCACTTTTGAAAACTTTTTGGCAGTTTCTCAAGAAGTTAAACCTGGTGCTGCTGGGTGGCTCAGTTGGTTGAGCACCTGACTCTTGCTTTCGGTTCAGGTCATAATATCACAGTTTGTGGGTTCAAGGCCCACATCAGGCTCTGTGCTGACAGTGGTGAGCTGACCTGGGATTCTCTCTCCCCATCTCTTTCTCTCTGTCCCTCCCCCACTTGAGCGCTCTCTCTCTCTCTCTCTCTCTCTCTCTCTCTCAAAATAAATAAAAATAAATATTAAAAAAAGAAAGTCCCTTACTATTACTGTAAAAATATATACACATATATTATATAATATATTACATATATAATGCTAAGTGAGAGAACTCAGAGACCACATCAGGGACACCTGGGTGGCACAGTTGGTTGAGAGTCCGACTTCGTTCCAGATCATGATCTCACAGTTTGTGAGTTCGAGCCCCACATCTGGCTCTGTGCTGACAGCTTAAAGCCTGGAGCCTGCTCCAGATTCTGTGTCTCCCTCTCTCTCTGCTCGTCCACTGCCTGTGCTCTTTCTCTCTCTGTGTCTCAAAAATGAACATTAAAAAAATTTTTTTCAAGGTCACATCCTACTATCCAAAATAAATGAAATGTCCAGAATGGGGAAATCTATAAAAATGGGGTAGACTGATGGTTGCCTAAGGCTTGGAGAGGGTATGAGGGAGACTGAAGAAGGGGTGATGGCTAAGGAGTGCACCCCCCCCATTTGTGGGGTAATGAAAATGTTCTAAAATTGATTTTGCTGATGGATGTACAACATCGTGATTATAGTAAAAGGCGCCAGATGTACAACTTACATGGATAAATGGTGTGGGCTGTAAATCAGATCTCAATAAAATGATTTTTCAAAAAGCTACAGTGAGATAACACTACATCCTTACTAGAGTGACTACGTGTAAAAAGACTGAGAACAGTAGGTCTTGGCGAGCACGTAGGAAGCCAGAACTCTCGTGCATTGCTGGGGGAAACATGAAATGGTACAACTACTTCAGAAAATGGTTGGGCAGTTTTTGATAAAGGTGAACGTCCATCCATCCTAAGATCCAGTAATTCCACTCCTAGGAATGTCCTCAAGTGAAACAAAAACCCGTGTCCACAAGAAAATCCACTGTGGCCTCATTCATTGTTGCCTCAGATGGGAAACACCTAAAAAGTTCGCCAGTTGGAGACCAGATAAACAACTTATGGGCCATTCATCCAGTAGACAGATCAGAATCGAAAAGAATGAACCACAGATACATGCAGCAACATGGATGATTGTCAAAAACATGCTCAACAAAGAAGGTGGCCACTGAAAGGACATGACAGCCAATTCCCTTCATAGGAAATCCAGGAACAGGAAAGACTAGTCTCCAGTGAAAAAGGCAGAATGAGGTTGCCCAGGATAGGAGGATTTGATCTGGAAATGGGCCAGGGGAAGATTTTGGTCACTGAAATGTTCTACGTCTTGTTTTGGGTGCTTGTTATCTGAGTACATACAATTGTCAAGATCATCAAACTGAACACTGATGAGGTGCACACTTCAGGGTGTGGTATTTTCCCTCAGCTTAGCTAGGAAGGGTTGGGCCCCCGAGTATGAGCCCAGGAAAGGGAGTCCTAAAATCTGCTTGCTTCATTCATACACTCAGAATACCTTACATATTTAGTGTGCCCCCGCTATACAGAGCAGGCACTGTTATGGAAAGCTAGTATCACTGGTGAATTAGGTCCATGTTCTTGCCCTTATGGAGCTTACATTCTGCTGGGAGGGACAAGTAACAAAATAAACAGATATAAAAGGTCAGATGGAGAAAGAAGGGATAAAGGGATTTAAAATAAATTGTTCTACTAAATGCAGAAATTTTGCACATTATGGGCATCATCTTTGCTCAACAGGCACCCAAAGCCCCTCTTTTCTCTCTCCCTCTGCCCTGCCCTTTCTTCCTTCTTTCCTTCCTTCCTTCTTTCCTTCCTTCCTTCTTTGTTTCCTTCCTTCCTTCCTTCCTTCCTTCCTTCCTTCCTTCCTTCTTTCCTTCCTACCTCCTTACACCCTATGTCCCTACCTCTCTACCTTCCTCTCTACCTTCTAATTACCGTCCCTTGCCCTGTAAGCCTGGTGATTCCATGTTTGGGCCTTACACATTTCCTAGCTGAGTTCTCACCAGCCTATGACTTTCCTGGCTCCCCTCTGGGGCACAAATATTGTAATCAAGTCTCACCCTCATGGGTGGGCTGGGCCCAGAGTAGGCAGAACCTCCATCAGGAGATGTTGATTTCTAGATTGCACATAGTTGCAAGGGGACAGCCTGAGGGCAGACCTCACCAGAGCACCTGAGTGTCTCCACCTGACCTCTCAAACTTCCTGACCTCTGCCAAGGATAAGGATCTTTCTGAGGAATTCTGTGCCCTCGTTCTTATTTGATTTTCTTTCCATCAGGGGCCTGGCAGCTGAACCCTCTCCAGCACTTGTCCTGTTGCATTTGTTTGATGTCTGTCTCACAGGGACGCCTGGTAGAAGGCTGGGCAGTCAGAGCACTCTCCTGCCTCTTCCCACTGCTCAGAGGGCAAAGAGGTTGATTGGCCTGTACAATTCCTCTCCCCCACAAAGAAAGGACATGACCCCAAGCAGGTCACTGTCAAAGGAGATGAGAGAGATCTCTGTGCCTCTGGGATGGGCAGGCACTTCTCAGAGTGGCGTCAGCCTCTCTTTAATGACCTCGTGGCCCCAGTCATGGCTTTGGGTTTCCCAGTGTAAGGAACCCAGTGACGGTGGGGCAGACTTCCGTGGGAAGCCATGATGTTCCTGGAAGGGGAGGTCTTCCGGGCATGGGGGGTTGGGGTCAGAGGGGGGTGGCCCTCTCCCAGAGCTTTCCTGGGCTTTCAGGAATAAGAAGCCTTATGGCTTTTCTCTGCCTCACCTCCTGTGGCTGTGAGTCACTCTCGGCTGCAAGTTCAGCTGCCACATCTGTCAAGACAGTCCCTCTGTTGACTCTGACAAGGCCTGAAATACATGGGCACACACCGTGTGCTGGTCTCTGCTTCCTGGACTCGTGTTGAGGACTCCACGTCCTGGCCATCGTGATACTGACCCTGCATTGCATTGTGGCTGATCCCAATCACACCCTTCGTAGGTTTCAGTTTCTTTCCCTAGCCCACAGTAGGCAAGGGGGTGACACAGTAGTCACAAGCTGACACTTGGGAGGATGGAAACTAACAAGTTTCCGGAGCCTGTTTCTTTCTTCCCACTCTACTCCCAGCTTCATCTTTGATTGGTTCTCTCAATGCTTTGTCCCTCAGTTTCTCTTCTGTGAAGTGGGGGCAAGCAGACTTTGATCATCATGTGCTTCCCTCTCAGGTGGGAAGTCAATAGATCCAGCTCTGGCCTCCCGGGTGTTTGGGGAAAGGGTGAGAGCCCCTGTGATAGGCTTTCTGTATGTGAGTGACCCTCATCCCAGGAGAGCTTGTGAGTCTCTTGAATGCTGACTCATCACCTGGACAAGCCCCAGCACTGGGAACAGATTAGGCCTCCCTTTTGTCTTTTCTTGACCTGTTCAGGGAGAGGGAGCTTGGAGACACATCCATAGAGTTATGGCACATTAGGCTGCAGAAAGAAAGAGAAAGATGGAGTTGCAGCTTTGTGATTGGGTCCAGTCTTTGTGGAACACCTCCTCTGTGGGCCTGTGACTGTCCCCAGCCAGATGTCAAATGGGGGTGGTGGGTTGGGGGGAGGTATGCTCGCAGATCTTCATGCAACCTGGACAGCGCGCTTGACGTTCCCTTCCTTTTGCCCTTCCGGACACCCTGCAAGAAGAGGCCAGCAACATCCATAAGGCTCTGAGCCTGGAGATACAAGACCCACAGAAGGACTGGCTGGGCACCACAGGGGCACTGGGGGAACTCATGACTGTCTCCTGGCCTAGCTGCCCTCTGGCTCTGGCCTTCTTACCTTCTCCTTCCTCACCCTTTAACACTTTAAAACACAGATCTAAGTCAACTCTGGGTGCACATTAAGTAAAGACAACCCATTGCCTTACCTAAGTCTCTACCCCATGAGTCACAAAAACTAGGCCCATCTGTTCCCCCATGACTGACAGGTACTGGACCCAAGGCTTGTCCCAGCTGCTGAAGCCACAGGTCAGCTCCTGAAGCTCTAGGTTTTGAGATTAATATGTCAACTTGCCCGAATAAACAAGCACACTGAGACAAGTTGTGATCCAACCAGCCCCACGTATCTGTCCATCCACACTGCTCATGGCATCATGCAGCAATGCGGGAGGCCAGCACTGTACGCAGTGTCCTTAGAACTCTGACCTCAGGCTTTCCCATTGGACACGCTCAGTGTGGAGAATGGATGGAAGCCAGCTCCTGCATCTGGCCCAGCACACATGTGCCCTAACTAGCTCTCTGTGTTGAGAGACAGAGGAAGGACCCCTTGAGCTTTGGAATCCTCCCTGCCCTTGGCCCAAGCTGACTCACAGGCAGCAGACAACCGGTAGAGCTAGTGTGAGTGGACCCCCCCTCTTCCTTCCCAGAGGAGAGGGGACCAGGCTTGTCTGCCCTTCTGGATCCTGTCCTGGCACCACTGGGTTCTAGAAGTGCTTGAGAGAAATAAGGGCTGGGGCCCCCATACCTCCATGACTATACTGGTTCACTCGTTCAGTGAACGTTTATGGAACAACCACATGGTCCCAGGCATAGTGGCAAGTGCTGAGGTCATAAGGAGCTCCTGACCTTGGGGAGTCACCATAGTGGGGGGAGATCCTTATGAGTAACTTATGACGAACTTAACATAGGGTGAGAAGAGGCACACCCCAGACCTTTTTGAGAGAATCTGGGAATACTTCCTGAAGGAGATGGTGGTGTTAAATCCAATGGGGCCATTAGTGATGAAAGTGTAGGTCAGCAGTTGATGAGTTTATGTGCCCAGAAAAGCACAGATACTCTAATCTGACACCCCACCGACGAGGTCCCTGCAGTGTGTCTTTTGGACTTGTGCTTACATGTTCAGGTGTGCATACCTGGGAAGGGTCTCTACCAGGACATACGATCTATCTCCAGGGCTTTGGGGTATGTCTCCAGATGACATAGTGTGATTGGGAACAGTTAATGTCTTGGGGCATAATATGTGACCTAGGGACTGATTGCCCAGGTATGTAAGACCCAGGGATGAGATCACAGGGCCAGGGCCAGGCTAGAGATTTCTGTGGTGGCCTGACCTCCTGCAGGGCATCTTCCTCCATTCTGGAAAGGCAATCCCACATTTGAGTATTCCATGTAGGATAGACCGCACAGAGGACAGGCAGACACAGGCACAGCACCTGCCACAGCAAAAGAGATGAAGGAAAGTCCTTCTTGCCCTGGTTCTGTGGAGCCAAAGTGGGATGAGGGGGTGGGACTGCCTCTACTGTGGTCTGAGAGAGAGAAGTATAACCCCATTTGTTTCTCTAGGTTGCTAAGAGTGCCCTGAGGGTATCACAACTAGTGTTCCAGGATTCCAAACCAGTGCCTCCCTTCCAGGGTCAAAGGTCAGGGTCCAAGCCTTTCTAGCCCTTCCCCTACCCCCCTTTTTTCTCTTCTCCCTTTTTACTCCCTGTCTGTAGCCCCCTGCAGGCCTCTACCAGAACTAAGAAGTGCCCCCCAACCTTCCTTAGTCCTACAACCTTTCCCCATTCGATCTAGCCCCATGCCAGGGAGCGTAGATAGTTTTCCCTCCCATGGCCTTCCCTTTGTCTGATAGTAACCTCTTCCACAGCTGATTTCACCTCTGCTTTGCACTGACACAGCAGCTGAGCTGGGCACAGCAGGACTGCAAGGTCCAGAGGGCAGCTGGCTGTGTTCCGAGCCAAGCTTCCCTCTGTGACTCTTCTACCAGCCTTTTCCAGCCAAGAGTCTGCTGCTCTCCCATTCTGTTTCTCTGAGCCAATGTGTCCACCTGGGGATTTAGTGTTGACCGAGCCACCCATGTGTCCAGCAGAAAGAGCTGTGCTCTGCATGGGGGAGAATGGAGTCAGAATTCTGGTCCTGCCCCTGGGGAACCCACAGATTTCTAAGAGAAACAGGAGAAAGCACAATAGCCAATTAGGCAAGATAGTATCTGATAATGGCAGAGTGTAAACGTATTAAGTGGGGTACAGGTTCAGGAAATGGAGAAGGACCCTTGCTAATATAGATACCCTAGAACTGGTTAGGGGAACAGGGTAGGCTTGAAACAGACTCATTAATTTTGTGTGTGTGACAATCTATTAATCTATTAATATTTACGCTTATTTTTGGAGTGCCTGGGTGGCTCAGTAGGTCAAGCATCTTACTCTTGATTTTGGCTAGGGTCATGATCTCATGGTTCATAGGCCTGAGTCCCACACCAGGCTCCGAGCTTACAGCGCAGGATTCTCTCTCCCTCTCTCTCTGCCCTTCTCCCCACTCATGCTCTCTGGCTCTCTCTCAAAATAAATAAATAAACATTAAAAAAATTTTTTTACCCCTATATTTAACCTTATTTTGTAAGGCTCAGAAAAGTTGTGCCAGCTCGGGGTTTTGAGGTAGGGGGTGATGTGCTAGGAATAATACACCTGCTGGGTGGGTGGTAGGTACTTCACAGATCATCTAGTAAGCAGTCTTTCCAACCACAGAACAAACATGCTAAGCAGAGAGTGGACAGGAGATTTGATGTGTCCCATCCCTCTTCTGCCCTCCCACCACCTACCACTGCACCCATGGTCCCATCCAGGCTCCATAAACCCTGGAACCTGGGGCCCTGGCCCTAGGCAAATTACAGTCTGGAAGGCCCCATGGTCACCCAGAGGCACCTGGCTTCCACCTTTCTTCTCCAATGCTCCCTGTAGAGGATGGAAAAGGGAAAATCTCGTGCTTGCCTTCAGCTTTGCCTTTGACACAGAAGGTATAAAATAACGTAATCATGGTGGATTTCCAGGCTATTTCTCTGCTGTTCCCACATCAGGATTTGGCTGGATTCCCTATTAAAGCCTGGAGTTATTGCCTTATATTTGCCTTGAGAATTCTGGATTTGCAATGTCATCTGGCCCAGACGACATTCTTGCAGAATTGTTGGTTTCCCCAGGCCCTCCTGTCAAGCAGCAGCCCAGAAAGCCAACTGTATTCATCCCATCCCTCCCAAGCCTGTGTGGCAACTGAGACCCAGCCAGGCGAGAGAGGAGCCAAACCCAGAACCCCATATACAGTGTGTCCCTCAGCCCCAAGAGCACTCAGGCAGGCCCACGGGGGCCACTGACACAGTCAGTGGCTATCATGCTGGGTGCCCATTACTCTTCTCCCCTATCACCCTCCTTAACAAATCTCAGCTTTCCTTAGACAAATGCCAGCTTCTTCATCCTGAAACCCTAAGAGCTACCTGGCCCTCTGGACCACCTGCAAAGCTACAGTTGCCCTACCATGTACTAGGCCTTGGCTGAGACCAGAACCACGCTGCCAACCACTTAGATGCCTGGGGAGGATCACCTGAGACAGTGGGGACCCCAGGAAAAGGAATGGGGCCTGGTGCTGGCCCACCAGCTTCCTGCCAGGACAGACTGGCACCTGGGCCTGTGGATCAGGGTTAAAGTCAACACACACCTAATCCCATCACTACCTTCAAGTTTCCCTGTTTACAAGCAAGAAGGAGCCAAAGACAGAGGCGTGGAAAAGGTAGGGCTTGCTTGGGAGGATGTTTGTATCTGGATTCATGCAGGAGAGAAGGAACAGAGTCAGATGCAGGGGATGGGAGGAGCTTATTCTCTGGTGGGGGGTAGCTAGGAGCTGCCCAGCCAATAATTGAGCTTAGCCAAGATACTAAGGGAGGCCCCTTCCTGGGAGACACAGAATTCCCTCTCCTTGAAGACCTCAACAAACCTTTCTTATGCTAACTGCTAACTATGCGGCAGAAGTGCACCCAATCTTCCTACCCTCTCTCCTTGACTCAGAGGCAGACTTACCTCATGGTCTGACAGCTCTCCTAGCCTTCCTGGGCTCCCCTACTAAACACCTCAGGACCCTCATCTAATCTTGGTGTCTGCTCAGAGGACCCAGATCAACACCGAGGTGTACTAAGTCTCCAGAATGATAAATGCCTATGGATTAGGTAGGACCTGTTAGCAGCGCCTGTCGTGAGCTTTTAGAGTTACCTAGAAGAAAAGAGTAATTAACAGGAAGGAACTGGGGAGAGAAAAGGTCTCTGGACGCTCCCAACTGGTTTGTCTTTTGCGGCCTGAGACAGGGCAAGGGTTCTGCTGTCATCTGGTGGCCATTATAGGCAAAGCACCTTTGCGTCTTCCCTCCGTTCTGTGACTCTGCCCAAGAGGCGTCAGTGGAGAATTTGTTGTGGTGGTGTTTGGGGTCCATTTTCTCCCTCCCTTACAGCATTAATTGTAACTATTGACTTCCAAACCATATTCCCAAATGTTCTACCTTGAAAATTAGTACCATAATTGCATACATCGGTGAATTTACGGAAAACTATGGAATTACACACTTTAAACGGGTGAATAGTATGGTATGTGAATGATACCTCAATAAAGCTGTTTTTAAAAATCAGCATCATAAGAGGAGTTGGAATAAAGTGAGACTTTTCGAACATGACGATGAGGATATTGGTTTCAGTTTCTTCGGATATCCCCAGATACGCAAGAAGTTCACCCAGTAATATTCAATAAACACTTGATAAATTTCTTGTGTAGTTAAATGGAGCCTCTTCATTTATTGCCTCACCACCCACTCTTTAACCTCTGCCTCCCCACTTCTCCAAATCAGGCCTCCGTAGCCTTCTCACTTTCCAAGGTCACCTGAGAGATTCTAGTCTAAACATCTGAAGGCTTTTAATTTATCAGAATCCTTGACCTTTTAGCACTGATACGGTCAATAATCACTCCCTTCTTAAAATACTCCTCCTCTGACTTTTGTGTCTTGAAAACTCTTGGTTGCCTTCCTGTCTCTCTTATGACTCTTTCTCTCCCTTTCTGGCTCCTCTCCTTTCCCCTCAACTCCTTTCTCCCTTCATGCAATCCTTTGGCAATTTCAGCTATTCCTGTGGCTCCAATAAACATGTCTAGCTACATGATCCCCACATCACTCCCACCAGGGTTTATTACTGTCTCAAACTCTAACCCAAATTTTCTGGTGACCTCTCAGATTTCATCATCTGAGTGTCCCATTAACACTTTAGACTCAAACATACCTAAAGCTGAATTTCCTGTTGTAACCTGCTCCTTTTGATCCTTCTCCCCACCCCACCCCCACCCCCACTCCATTATAGCATCATTATCCTTCCAGTTGTAGGGACTTAAGACCTTGGAGCCACCTTTGATTTTGCTCTCCCTTGTACCGTACATCCAGTCAGGGGCCAATCCCTGCAGGTTCTGCCTATGAGATGCCACACATATCTTTCCATTCCTTTCTATTCTTATTTTACAACCATCATTCAGGCTTTCATGCCCTGTCCCTAAACTAGTCCAGCAACCTTCCAACTGATTTCCTTGCTTCCAATCTCCCCCCCAAATCGGCCCATCTTCTTATCTGATTATTTTTCATAAAATATACCTTTGATTTCATTACTGTTTGGAAGCTTTCTTTGTCTTTCTGTTGCCTGAATAGAATTAAATTTTTATTGCCAGAATGAGTTAAATGTTGGGCATTTGAGACCTTCCATATTCACTCCCAACCCTCTTTCCAGGCTTATTTCCAGGCTTATTCCCCAGTGAGAGTGGTGGGACTGCCCACCTACCTGCCTTTGCATACACCGCTGTCCCTGTGTGGATGACACACAGGAAGTATTCTCGCTGTAGTCAGACAGATCTAACTCAGAAGACAGGTTCCACCATCAGTTGTCTCTCAGATCCTCAATTTCTTCCCCCATAAAATGGAGATAATAAAAACCTACTCCATTGGATTGTGTGAGAATTAACTGACATGATGCACTGTGAGGTGTGTGCCATGTGTATGGTTAATAATGGCAGCTATGCTTTATTTTTGTTCCTTAAAATATTTTTCTTCCTTCAAAGTCCATCTCAGTGCCATTTGTTTCAAAATTCATTTCTTGACCCTTCCACTTCCGGACCCACTTTCCTTCCTCAGAACTGCTGTTAGATGCTGTACTTCTCATTACATTACTTCTCATTGTGGCTATTCTCATCTTTGTCACACATTCCACCCATATTCTTCCTCAACTGTAATCTCCAAGGAAGTAGTAATTAATACACAGTCTGGGAGCAAGCGATTGATTGATAAGCAAATCTACTGCATGGAACTTTCATGACTTCTGGCTGATGTGTAGAGCTAGTTTCTATGCATCTGATTAACCATAACTTAATTTACACATAAAATTCGGATGCTGTAGACACATGTGCCAGAATTTTTCACATAACTTGTGATGAGCATTTTCTCATGATATTAAATACTATTCAAAATGTTGATTTCTGCACAACACATCATGTGTATGTCTGCTTTTTTTTTTTAATTTCCTGTCAGTTTTAATGAATGGCAGTAGCATATCACATGCAGTTCTGGGTGGGTTCAGGGTGAGAATTTTCTAATGAACCTTTTCTAATACTAAAACTGTTTCTTTTTGTGTCATCCAACATTCACCTCAAGTTGAGGGAAGAGAAAGCTGGATGGATCCTAAGTTTCTCTTAGGGGGAATCCAAATCTATATCTTCCCTCTTTGCCAGGAGATAGGGCAGGGCAGGAGGATCAAGTTCTAGCCCCCAAAGAAAGAAGGACTAATAAACAACACATTTACTCTGTCCTTTTGAGGCCTGCCTTCCTTTTAAAAGGAACTACATCCTTAACACACAGGTAGTTTTCAACCTTGTATCCTTATTTAATATTTTTTTCTAGTGTTGGATATTTGAGCTTCCTCTTTGTCAGCTTTTAAAAGATTGTTATCAATTATGTTGATAGAAACATCAGGATAGCTTTCTAGATTTAGGGTTACAGGGTGAACAGAATAAAAGAAACATTAAGCTCTTGGTTCCAAATTCCTGTTTGAGAAATTAAAACAAATTTTTTTGAAGTATTGACTGTTACTGAGGTATGATTGGCATGCAAGAAGTTGTACATCCTTAAAGTATACAACCTGATGAGCTTGGAGATAAGTAAACACCTGTAAAACCATCACCTGAGGAAATTTTTAATCAGTTTGTAGTTTTGCCAGCTACTCTACCTCTCTTATTAATTTCTGCTCCTTTCCAGGTGTCGAGGTGATCATCAATTTCAGGAATGAAAGAGTGGTTGGATTCCATGTGTTCAGAAGGAATCCAATGCAAGCCTTCAAGCTTAGCTCAACTCTCGTACTGGTGACCACAAGGATTAAAGATTACTGTATGTCGTACCCTTTCTTACAGTTATAACTTTTTCCTTGCTTAACTCCTTTAACTCTCTCTCTAATTTAACTAAGTCTGTTTCCTTGTGTATATTAGCAGTAAAACATTTCTGAATCTCAGAAAACCCTATTTGCTGCCAGGCCAAGAAGGGGAAAGAGAGGTAGAAATCCTGATTCTGTTCCTCATTTGCCTTAGAAATTTGGGTGTCCTGCCATATTTCCTCCTAGCACCCTGTACTTCTCCTTTGCAGCACTTTTTATGATTACAAATCATAAATTATCTGTCTATTTGCTTGATGCCTATCTTCTCTTCCAGAATGTAAGTTCTGTGAGGCACGGGCCCTGATGATCTTATTTGCTGCCTACCCCAGAGTCCCTACTATAGAGTCGGCACTCAATAAATACCTGTGGAATGAGTTATGACGGGAATGAGGACTCAGGATGGACAGATGTGTGTCTCCTGTGATGGGGCCCTCAGAGGCAGGGACAAGGAGGTATGTAGGGTGATTGCCCTGAGACCCTGAAATGATGCTGGCAGAGTGAGCATCTGGGAGATCTGCCCTCGTTCCCAGTCTTCCATTTTCACAACCTCAGGACCTTGTCAACCAAGCCTCCTGTGAAATTTAGTGAGTAGCTCTGAAGGAGAGAACTGTGCCCTCTCAGGTCCTCTTCCCCATAATCCACTTCCTCTCTCATGCCTTTCTTTCCCCTCCACCTCCTACCTTTCTTTCTAGCCTAGTGTCTCCGGCTCACATGGAGCTCTTTCCTCCCGACTCCACCCTCTCTAGCAGGAGGCCTGGCTAATGCTTACCATCCCACACAGAACCCTGCCTGCCACAGCTGGAGCTCTTCCTAGAAGGGATAATGCTGATGGATCACTTCAGGACCATGTGAACATCTGCGTCTGGACTACACTCATGCCAAGGGGTAAGATCACGGCCTCAGACCCAAGTTTCCAGACAACTGAAGACTGACTTCCTTATTTTTGTTGATGGCATCATCTCCCACCACCTGGGTTTGGTTGGTTCCATCTACCTGTCCAATCTTCTACAGAAGGCATAGACAAATGGGGATAGATATCCAGGAGGGCTCTCTAGATATGGGAGGAAAGTTGAAGGGCTCATTTCAAAAAGGTTCTCTTTGGAGGGATGGAAGATGCAAAATGTATTCCAGCAGGACATGTTAAATCCAGGAGGTAATGGGAAGGAAGGAAGAGACTGAAATGGGTCATTGTGATGAGGGGAGGCGGGTCTCCTCCAGCCTTCCCCTGTGAGGTCCCTGATGAAATACAACAGAATGCTAGTTTCTTGGCTTTCTGGGCTGGAACAGCTGCAACAGGACTTCATACACCGGAACCTTCCAATGGATCTGGCTTGTCTGTTCTAAGGTATTGAAAAGCTGTGGCTTGTGTTGCAGTGCTGTGGTGTTTATTGCACAAAAACAGGGAGGGGAGGACTCCCTTGGGATTAGCCTAC
This sequence comes from Panthera tigris, assembly GCF_018350195.1. NCBI lineage: Eukaryota > Metazoa > Chordata > Mammalia > Carnivora > Felidae > Panthera > Panthera tigris. The sequence goes on along the minus strand of NC_056670.1, from coordinate 58,198,362 downwards.
TCCTGTCTGTTTGCTTGGTCCACTGTGTTTATTGCTGAAAACTTCAGCTCCTCAAATTTCAATATTTGTGCCATGCAGATGACTAGTGGCATATTGGTGAAGGGTAAGCTCTTAAATGCAGGGTTCTCTTATAAGAAAGTGATCTTCCGTGTCCTCCATTGAGAATCATTGCCACGGTGAGCCACTGTTACTTATGGAACTCTATTATTTATGTTCATTGAGGTGGGAAGAGTCAAGGGTCACTATGTAAAACACAGAAGGTGGTTTGAAGCTTGCTTCTCCCTGTAGAATCTGGACTGTGAGTCATGCCAGGGCTCCTTCTTTAAAATATGAAAGGTGACTTATCCCGGGGGAATTTACATGGAGAACTTATAAGAAGATGGGTCACAGGTTTCCTTCCTATGGCCTTTGCTGTCTCTGGGCTTTTTGTCAGGACCCAGTGGATCTGAGTGGCACTGAAGAGCCTGGCTAGGATGGGCATGGCATGAAAAAGGAGTGTACTCATGGCAGAAATGGTGCAATCCTTTTGCTGGTGTGTGCAATAGGATAGTGTGCAACCACAAAGTGTATCCCAGTGAAGCAATGGGATCGATTCACCAAGTGGGCTAAGAGGCATCATGCTGAAGAGGTATTTTGGGTTCTGATGGACAACCAGGCTTGCCATGTGTTCAAAAATTGCTAAGCGCTGCTCTCGTTCCTGACTACTGTTGTAACACTCTCCAAGTGAAAGGCCGTCATTCCTCTCTGTTGGTGTCAGTTGGAATGGAATGGGTGTTGATATGGAGAGTTCTGAGACCCTTGTCTCTCAGAGATAATGACAACAGAGTCCTGACTGAAGGTATCTTCCTTAAACATGAATTTCTTGTGCTGGGCACAAGGATGGATGCCATGGCAAGATAACCAAATTTGTTTTGTGCTTTATAGCACACAGTTCATAAAGGTTTCTGTATCTACTGTTTTAATCTTAAAACAGTCCTTAAGTTCAGCAGAGCAGGGTTTAGTATGAACACTCTGCAGATACATAAACTAAGTCTCAAAAGGGACTTTCCCAGAACCATACACTTAGTGAGCTGCTGAGCCAAGAGCTCAACCTGGCAGCTTGAGTTTCAAGGTCAAGCCTGTTGGGTTTTGCTAAACTGCTAAGAAGCAGCCTGAGTCACAGGACTCTGATATTGGTTGCCCTTATTAACTGGATCTGGCCACTCAGGAAAAGCCAAGTGCCTTAGAAGCTTGAAGACATTAAGAACGGCTGGACACAAAAGTATCAGGAGATCCCACTTGATTAATATGTTTATGACCTTCTTGAGCAAGACTAAACACCCTAGGAATGCACAGCACCTTTAGAGAAAATTTCTCAAGCTGTGTTGCATAACCTGTACTCCTGAGGGGTATTATGGGTTGATCCACACACATGGGGAGAGGAGACTGAGCAGGGAAAAGCAGTGTTACCTAGGTTGGGTGACTGTGAATAAAGCAGTCCAGCTCTGGTCACAAGGGTGTGGGACCCGTCACATAACGAACCTCCTTGAGTCCATCCGAACCCTTGTTGAATACCTCTCTCAGAATACAAAATTACCCCCAAGGAGTCAGAAACCATCTCCTCTTCCTCTCATCATTTCTTTGAACTACACTGCTAGCTTCCTATTTATCACCTCTGTGCTAATGTTCAGTTTTGCAAGCCAGGGGTCCTTTTGCAATTGTTTGAAGAGCTTGTGGGTGAGAGGCATCAGTTCCTGTTCCTTCACTATCAGCAGATTTTGCACAAATTGGTCAAAACTGGCACACTTCCTTGTCTTTTGTCTTCCCAAAGAAAACAAGCACTTTAGATTATGTCTCATTAACCAATAACATGTAGAGATGAAACTCTTCCTTCTAGGGAAGCTCACAGAGAAGCCATGCAGAGTTAATTCCCTAAAAGTATCTGGGCCTGGGACAGGAGATCCATGCTGCAGACCCAGGGGTAAGATAGCTGCTGTTTTTTCAACCCTTTCTCAGGTGTTGGAGTACACTTATTTATCAAGGACCTGAGGCCAGCCTTGGGTTGTCTGGAATCAGGATCTCTTTATGGGGACACTTAAGACTGGTGACTTCCACCAGATTGGTGTTTTCCTGAGCGGTGAGGTGGACTTCAGTCGAGTGAGCAATAGAGTGGCCCAGATGGGGAGCCAGCAGTTGGAGAGAGAGCAGCCCCCACCCCAGCCATCAAGGAGGATATAACCCCTGCACCTGTGGGGCCAGTGCCATTCTGGACACATGCTTGTAAGGGAGCCCCAGGCAAGTGATCAGAGGTTGGAGCAGAGCAGAGGCAGAGATGTACCTGGGGGCACATGCCAGGGTTTTAATTCAGACATCTGAGATGGAAGAAAGCAGACCAATACTGGGGTGCCTGGGTAGCTCAGACTTTGATGGTTAAGCATCTGACGTTGATTCGGGTCACCATCTCATGTCTTGTGAGTTCAAGCCCCAGATCGGGCTCTGTGCTGACAGCTCAGAGCCTGGAGCCTGCTTTGGATTCTCTGTCTCCCTCTCTCTCTCTGACCCTTCCCCATTGGTGCTCTGTCTCTCTCTCTCAAAAATAAACATGAAAAAAAATTTTAAAAAGCAGACCAGTGCTGATAATTCTCATAGTTCCATTATGTGCTCATGTTTACAGCCCTCGGTCCAGTACCTAGCAGAGTCATAAGATAAAGTTGTCAGCTGAGCTGAGTCCAGATATCTACTCTTCTTAAGGAGTTCCAAATCACACTGTCCTTGCCCTTTGCTCTCTGATACATTCTCCCAATCAGGGCTTAGCCTCTTCCCTAGGCTGAGCTTCATACCTTTGAGGAACACTTTTCTGCCAGTGTAGCTCTCTCATAAGCCATAGGAGGGCAGACCTCAGAGAAAGGATATAGACAGTCTGGACCTCCATAGTGCCCCCCACCATCGCGACCTCATCAGCAGTCAGGACCCTGCCCCTTAAGTGTCTAAAACAGGGGCTCCTCCTGCCTCTTTCCTTTCCCCAGCTGTAGGGCCACCACAGGGGACGGCCCAAGGTGAGACATTAAAGGGGCCTCAGACACCATTGAATGAACCTGGAAGGGGGGCAGCACTTTCCAGTCTCCTGTCCCTGGCCTTGGTCCCTAGCCCAATCCATGTCGGCCCTTTCAGGAGCTTTTAGTGGAAATTAGCCCAGACCCACAACGGAGTCTGCCAGGCATCCTCTTTTGCCAGCTCCTCCCACTGCTCTTTCATCCCCTCTTCTTTCCGACTGGGACCCTCCCCCCGCCCCCATCAGCCACCAGGCCCATCTATAAACAGCCCTCCTCTCCTCCCAGGACACCTCTCTCGCTCCTCCTTCCTTCCACCCCATCTCCACACCTCCCTCCCAGTCTTCTCTTTCTCCTGCCAAACCCCTGCCTTCTAGCTCCCTCCCACCCCCCTTTCTCCAAGGTAGAGGAAGAAAGAGCCCCAGACAGGACTGATGGCCATTCTCCACCCCCTTCTGTCTGCTCCCTCCCCACAGCTAGTATAGATTCTCCCTACAAAAGGCAGGAAGCAGAGGCTTTCTGAGACCAGCTGTTCTCTCCCTCTCTTTCCTTTGCCTTCTGCTAACTAGACTGGACTGTGTTTTGCTCCCTCTTTCTTCAGGTGACAGCGGGTATCTGACGTGCCAGGTCCCCTACCTCATTCCCCGCGAATGCTATGGGAAGTCCCAAGGGGCAAGAGCTCCAAACTATGGGGAGAGGAGCCTGGGACAACCCTGCCTACAGTGGTCCCCGGTCCCCACATGGGACACTGAGGATCTGCACCATCTCCAGTGTGACACCCCCTGAATCCCAGCCCAAAAAGCCTGAAGATGGACCCCAAAAGAAGGCATACAGGACCCTGGTGTCCAACTGCTGCTTCCAGATCTGCCGTGGCATCAGAGGTACCTGGTGGGAGGAGGGTTCTTTCAGGATACTGGAGTTAGAAGAGGGGTCCCAAAAGCTTTGGGGGGAGATGTGATCTAAAGAAGAGGTGGGATGTCAGTATCTCTTTGGGCTTTATGAATTGTCCCTTAGAGCCGATGTCCCCAGAACACAGAGGCCAGTCTCATGGTCTCTCAGAGAGAGAGCCTGGTGCAGTCATCTCCATCTCTGGGGACCCAGAAAGGTATGTGGGAGTTAGCTGGAGGGAGGGCATATTTGTGATGATACCCTAGATGGCCCCACCTGAAACAAGGACCTCCTTTCCAGGTCTTCATTCTCTAATACCCAGTGTCTTTTCCACTATCTACCTCAGGGTGTTTGATGAAGGAGGGCAGGCTTGAGTGTGATTAGAGTAGCCAGATTCAGGAAGATAATAATACGGTGATGTGTGAGGAGAGAGCCAGAGTAGAAATAGGAGTAAAGTCCAGGGACTGATGGGCCGGGCAACTGGGAGGAACCCTGCTCTTAGGGATCCTAGATGTCTCTCCTATGTCCCTTAGGACTTTGGGGAACAACCCTGACTGAGAACACAGCTGAAAACCGGGAGCTGTATGTCAAGACCACCCTGCGGGAGCTTTTAGTATACATCGTGTTCCTGGTGGACATCTGTCTCTGTGAGTAACATTTGTCTCTGTGTCTCTGTGAGAAGCATCTATGCATACAACATCTGTGTACACACTTCCGCAGCAACACCCATGGAGATGGCATCTGTGTGTGAGCAGGTCGTGTCCTGGGATTGATACCTTTTCAGTTAAAGATATTTTTATTAAAAAGAATTTGTCAGGGCATCTGGGAGGCTCAGTCATTTAAGTGTCTGACTCTGGCTCAGGTCATGATCTCCTGGTTCACAAGCTCTGCCCTGACAGTGCAGAGCCTGCTTGGGATTCTTTCTTCCTCTCTCTCTCTCTCTCTCTCTCTCTCTCCCTCTGTGTGTGTATGTCCCTCTCTTGCTCATGCTCCTCTCACTCTCAAAATAAATAACAATAAAATTTAAAAGAAATTTTTGTCACTGAGTTCAGGAGAAGAAGGCAGATTGTTAGAAAGCTATTATTAAAGTTGTTTTGTCAAGCATTATGAGGGGAATACAGTTTTTAAATTCAAGTTCCTGGCACCAATTCAGCCGCCACCATGTTCTTTTGGAAAGTGGAAGTTTTTACCCTTCTGTAAAATGTGGAAAATGGTTCCTTTCTATTTGGAACAAAAATAGTTTGGTGGGTTTTACATGGTTATTATGCTATGTCTGATCCCCGTTTCTTTAGAGGCAGAAGGAAAAAGGTTCAGCAGGCCTTAGAGCTCAGATTCCTGATAAAGGGGTTAAAGATGCCAGTGCTATGGTGGTCAATACAGCTAAGATTCTCCCATGTGAGAGATCACCATGCCACAGACATTGAAGCAAGCTTATCTGAAGTTCTGGGAACTTCCCAAACTGGGAAGGTTTGGTATCTAAGTTGAAAGAACCCAGTGAAAGGATAAAACACTGAGCCATGAAAGGATAGAGTCAAATAATTATAGATAATAACAAAGGTGCACCAAATAGATGGTATAAGGCCTATAGATAGGATGCTTTGTACATAGCCAATGGCTTCTTCAAAAACTTGCACAAGTGAATTTTAGCTAGTTTCATGGAGTTGTGTGTGTACGTGTGTGTTAATTAAACTGAAGTTTGGACCCTACAACTAAGGTGCCTCCATTATTACATGACCTTATACTCCACAGAAAGCTCTGTTCTTTTTAGGATGCATGAATCTTTTGAAAGTGTCTGAAAACATAAGTGTAGATGGAAAATGTCATCATCTTAGAGCCAACTGCATTTATGTGAGCCCTGTAGGAAAACTGAGCAGAAAGCACTTTCTCTGGTTGCACTCTGTTGGGACTTACTCTGTGGGAATAGAAGGGGCAGTTCTGAGTGTTTACCATGGGTCATCAGCACAGAGTGAAAGGAGACAGTGTGTGCGGGAAACAACAGTCGACCGAGTGTACGTTCTGTGGGGGCCATTTGATTCCTTTCAGCAAGTGACCATCAGAAATTCATTTGTTGACATATTGATTTTTTGTCTTAACCATCTGTTAGGAAGGAGTGTCCTCTCCTTTTTCAGATCCCATGATAGCAGCTGAAACCCGCAGGGAGAGCCTTTCTATATAAATGTCTCTATTTCCAGATTAGCCTCTGGAGCAAGATTGGGAGGTTCCTAGCTCCCCAGAGTCATAGTGAACCATTTCTGACTCCTGTGTATGGAACTGAAGGGGGTTGAAGTTGGGTTTCTGGAAGCCCACTGAGAATATTTAGGGGCATTTTAATGCACTGGTGAATGCTAAATGGTCTGTGACTTGCCAAAGTCTGAGTCATAAACTCAGTCCAATAAGTGCAGAGTCCCTGAGCAGCCAGATTTAGAGGTTGTCCAGTTCAAGGACACAGAAATCCCTTCTCTATGATTCCTCCTGTGGTGCTCTGTCAGGTGGCCAACTAGCCCCATCCTGGGAAATATCCATGGGGATTTCACTATTTCATGGGGCAACCCATTCTACAGCTAGGCAGGTCTATTTCAGGGTGGCTATTGTGTTGTTCTATTAGGATGCTGTCTTCCAAGAGCTTCAATGACATGTGTTTGGAAATCCACCTTTATCAGTGTGTTTTCCCTGTCAGTTCCTATGGATTCAGATGTTTCAGGACCCATATTTGGTATTAGGGTCAATACTGTGGCATAATGGAAAGATATGAAGGTTGGAGACAGACAAACTGAATTCAAATACCAGCTCTGGCACTTACTGGTTTTATAACTTTGGGCACTTTCTTGTTGCTAGAACAAGGATAATACTATTTATCTTATGGAGATAACATATATAAATAATCTAACCCAATCACTGATAGTAATTATCTTTGTATCATCTAGTGGAATTTCAATATACTCACTTGGTCCTCTAGAGTGGTTATAAAAAAAATACCTCTCAAGAAAGAAGCAAATCTGAAAAGGCTACATATTGTATGATTCTAACTGTGTGACGTTCTGAGAAAGGTAAAGCTATGGAGATAGTAAAAGGATCAGTGGTTTCCAGGGATCCGAGAGGTGAGAGAGATGAGTAGGTGGTGTGCAGAGAATTTTTAAGGCAGTGAAACTACTCTGTATGATGATATTATAATAGATACCTGTCATTATACATTTGTCCAAACCCATATAATATACAAAACCAAGAGTGAACACCAATATAAAGTATGGACCTCGAATAATGATGTGTCGATGTAGAGTCATCGATTGTAATAAATGTACCACTCTGATGGATGATTTTGATAATGGGGGAGTCTGTCCATATGTGGAGGCAAAGGTATATGGGAAATCTCTGTATCTTCCACTCAGTTTTGCTTTGAACCTAAACCTGCTCTAAAAAAGTAAGGTCTATTTGGTTTGTGGTTGGCTTCACAGATAGGCATATAGGGCTAATATCATTTGAACAGCGCCATTTAAGTTAAGGCATTTTCTCCAGAAGACCTCAGTTTATCACTACAACCACATCCTTGTTGTTATTAACAGCACACACACCAACCTTTTACTGAATGAAAGCACTACGCTATGTGCATTATCTTGTTGACTACTCACAGTGATTCTAGGATATTGGTTCCGTCATCACTCCCATTTTATAAATCCAGAAAGGTTTAGATATGTGAAATAGCTTGCCCAGGGCCATACAGCAAGTAAGTGGCAGAAGCAGGGATCCAATTCAGTGACTGTTGGCTTGATTCAGTTATTGAGACTTTTAACCAGAATCTGCTACGGCCTCTCTGCATGTCAATGTGTTACACATTAATTTATTAACACCCATCAACATCTTAGCAAGGAAAACTACCCATCCTACCTTAGGAGAAGCATAATTTTGAGAGAATTCTACCAGCTGGTTATTTTTCTTTCTTTTTATTGTTGTATTTTAAAAATGATATAAAAACATTAAAGAACATTTGAAATATAGGTCACCTATAATTTACCACCACAAATTGTCACTTATCACCAGTCCTTATCCACATACTTACATATTTTACCTAGTTGTATCATATGGTTCCCTTCACTTACAATTGTATCTTAAATACTTCTTCATGTTCATAAGCAGTTTTTATATTTTCATTTTAATGACTACAGTCACATCACAATTAACTATAATACTTCTCTTGTTGTCTCAGTATTTGCCAACTATAGGTAAATGTATGTATACTTGGTACTTTTTGTCATTTTTGTTAAATTATTTCCTTTGGAATTTCCAGGGAGGGAGATTACTAGGCCAAAAGATAGGAATACCTTCTTAATCCTTGCTATGTGGTGTTATCTTTACCTTTGTAAGGGATCATACAAATTTATGATGCCACTAGTACTCTGAGATCAGACCAATTTTGTCACAATCTCACCAACATTGGATATTCTCATTTGTAATTTTTGTTATTAAGTAGGCATAACATGGTACAATTTGCCTTAATTTGCCTTTGATTATCAGTGAGGATGGACAGTTTTCTCAAGCTTTAATTTATTATGTGTATCTACTTTTGTGTAAATTGTTTAAGGAAGGCATGTTTTAAGAGGGACAAGAGAGGGGATGGGGCGTGAAGTTTGGAACATTAGACCCTAGGGGAGGGACCAACCACCAGGAGGCTCATTTCCAGGATTTGGATTCCTGGGGCTAGGAAAAATAGCCTACTTTGGCCTGGGACAGGCCCTCATAATCTATGGTGGGCAGCCATACTGACCACATTCCTTTTCCCATATGCTTTATTCTAGGACCTGGGTGGCGCTAGATACCAGAGCTATTAGGAGTTTCATCAGCAAAAATAGAGCTATCTTTTTTATGCAGGCGGTGTGGGTGAAACATCAGTCTTCCCACAATAACCCTATCAGTTGGGCAGCCTTTTAAGTTTTACAAAGAGCTTTTACGCCTATTATCTCATTTGGTCTTGACAACAATCCTGTAAGGAATAGATATTACTTCCATTTCACAGATTAGGAAGCCGTTATTATTGTCATTATGAATAGTTCAGGAACGATCAGTAATTCAGAACAGTCCCTGATGGGTGGATTTTGTCCTCTTCCTCTACATAGAAAATGCTGGAGAATGATCTTCTTGCCTCCACTCCTCCCCTCCCACCATCCTGATATTTATGAAAGGGCTTCCAGCGCTTTGTCTTCTTGGCAGGATGGCTGTAGCCTTTTGTTGTTGGAGGAAACATTGAAGGTCTTTGTATGAAAACAATGGCTGTTTGTTTTAGGAGACAGTATTGTTATCTCAAAGGTGCACCTGGGACTGGCCCTGTATAGGAGCGGCTCTGAGACAGGGCACGGCTGGGTCTGGTCACCATGCAGTTGGGGAGGAGGGCACAGACCCTCAATCTTTGCTGACTTGTGCCTCCACACCAACTAATGTCAACTGGATGCTCTTTATTCATCAATGGTTGTAAGGAAATGCCTATCTCTGTTCACTCTGCCTTTTTTGAGTGGATCTCAAGGATCTGTTCATAGATTGGTAGAATCCTGCATTAACAGGAGAAGTTGAAGTAAATTTGGAGTCTAGGAAGAAGATGTCCTTCTTTTTTTCTTTATTGAGATATAATTAACATACAACATTGCATTCATTTTAGGTGTAAAACATGATTTCATATATGTATGTATTGGGAAATGATCTCCACAATTAGTTTAGTTGACACTCGTCACCATAGTTACTTTTTTTCTAATAATGAGGATTTTTAAGATTTAATCTCTTAGCAACCTTCAAATATACAATACCGTATTGTTAACTATAGTCATCATGCTGGACTTATTAATCTTATAATTGGAAGTTTGTACCTTTTGACCACCTTCACTGATTCCACTTCCCCTCTCATCCCCCTGTGTCTGACAACCACCAATTTATTCTCTGTATCTATGAGTTTGTTGGGTTTCGTTTCTGTTTTTTGTTTTAGACTCCACATATAAGTGACATCATACAGCGTTTGTTTTTCTCTGTCTGACTTACTTCACTTAGTATAATGTCCTTAATGTCCATCCATTATGTTGCAAATAGCAGGTTTCCTTTTTTGGTGGCTGAATAATATTTCATTGTACATATGTACCGTATTTTCTTTGTCCATTCATCTGTCAATGGCCACTTAGGTTGTTTCCATGTCTTGGCTATTGTAAATAAAGCTGCAAGGAGCATAGGGGTGCAGATATCTGTTTGAGATAGTGATATCATTTTCTTAAGATAAATACCCCGAAGTGGAATTGCTGGACCATATGGTAATTCTAGGTTTTCTTTTTTAATTTTTTTTAACACTTATTTATTTTTGAGAAACAGAGCATGAGCAGGAGAGAGGCAGAGAGAGAGGGAGACACAGAATCCAAAGCAGGTTCCAGGCTCTGAGCTGTCAGCACAGAGCCCGATGCGGGGCTTGAACTCAGGAAGTGTGAGATCATGACCTGAGCTGAAGTTAGACGCTTAACTGACTGAGCCATCCAGGCTCCCCTGGTAGTTCTAGTTTTAATTTTTTGAGGAACGTCCGTAGGAAATGTCTTTCTTGACTGGACAGTCCTAGAATTGGCAAGGAAAGGAACAGAAACATATTGGAGGTTCAGGAAATGTCTGTGGGTGAGCTCTCATACCCTATGTGACTGTAAGGATGGCAGAAGATAATTGGTCACATAGAATCATGACGTTAGTGAAGGTATGATGGTGATGGGAAGAGCATGGGACCTGGAATAAGACGACATGGTTCAAATGACAGTACAACCAGTTATTAGCCATTGCCTTTAGCAAGATAGTTCAAGATACATAAATCCCTGGAAACCCTGATTTCTTTACATATCAGATGATGGTAATGACCACCTCTGTAAGATTGGTGGAAAAGAAGTAAGTACAAATAGAACAGTGCCTGGCATATAGTAGGCTTTTAATAAATACCAGTTTATTTCGTTTATAAGTTAGGAAATAATTGAAATGTAAAGTTTAACCCACTGGAAGCCTGAGATCTGAGAAAAGCCTGAGAAGGCATCAGGATAATGCTTATGAAGGATCGGAAAGACTAGGCCCTCTAGAAACAGTTGCTGGGGATCAAGTTTGGCCATGGCTAGGAAAAGCATGAAATCATGAAATCATGAAAAGCATGATTTCATGCTTTTCCTAGCATGCTCAGTTACCTATGGCCCACCCAGACACAGAAAGTTACAAAGTCCTTCTGGTACTAGGGTGAAGTGATCTGAGCCAGCTCTACCTAAATAATAGGGATTTAGGCCCACTAGCACACTTTGGCCTATATTTACTGTAGTAGAATTCCCTGGTGCCCCAGAATTCTGAGGGCCTGGATCACTGTTACAAGACTGGTGAGCCTGGACATATCTTGTTGTCCAATGCTAGATGATAACCTGTCATTTAGTTTTCCCCCTCATGAGGCTGTCACTGGTCTCTAGGAATACAGTAGTACATTTAAGTGCCAGTTCTTGGAATCAGGGAAAGGCTTTTTACCTACAACTATGCTTTGATCAAGTACAAAGAGCAGGCAGCAGTAGCTGATAAAATCTAGCTATTCTAGATTTTTATAAATGAGCTCAGTTTGGGGCACTGCTGGTGTGAGTAGCCAGAGAAAGAGCATGTAGCTCTCATTCATAAAGCATGAGTCTGAGTATTGACTCTGCCTCTTGCCAATTGAATGACCCTGAGCAGACCACATAAATTTGAATTTCATGATTCATAGTGTTAAAAAGAAAACCACAGGACCCAAATGGTGTCACTTAGGTTAAGGCCCCACGTCAGTAAATGAAGACTTACTACCTGACCCAATTGCAGTTTCAACCTCCCAAAAATGTAACCTTTAACCAGTTGCCATGGGAATTGCCTGGCCAACACTAGGAAATTTACTGCTAGGTCCCTTCTGTTCCACATAGAAGGGCGATCTTGCCTAAAACAATGGCTTCTTTGCTAATAATTTCCTTTTTCCACTCCCTCTTTAAAAACCTTTCCTTTTCTGAAGCCCTTTGGAGCTCCCCTCTACTTGCTAGATGGGATGCTGCCTGATTCACAGATCAATTAATAAAGCCAATTAGATCTTTAAAATTTACTTGATGGAATTTTGATATTTGACAATAGGAAAACTGCTCGTGGGCAAAGTGGGATAGTTAGACCATGTCTGACAAGCTGTTGGGAGGTATTGCATGAGAAAATGCTTGAAAACAATGAAACATGGTACACAGGTAAAGGATTATAATAACGCTGGTAATAATTTCCTTATGCTATTCGGTGGTGGCAACAGTAAGTCTATGATTTTAAGTTCAAGTACATCGTTAGACCTGTATGGAGGTTCTAGTCACAGATATAAGGCAAAGGGCAATATTGTCAAAGTTGTGCTCCAAGGACCCTGGGGCCTCCTGAGACCCTTTCAGGGGGTTTGTGAGGTCTTCCTTTACCAAATTACATGTCTGAGAGAGGTCATATTTTCTTCATATATATGTCTTTTTTTTAAATTTTTTTTTTCTTTCACATTTATTATTGAGAGAGAGACACAGAGCATGAGCAGGGGAAGGGTAGAGAGAGGGGGAGACACACAATTTGAAGCAGGCTCCAGGCTCTGAGCTGTCAGCACAGAGCCCGATGCAGGGCTCAAACTCACAAACTGTGAGATCGTGCATGACCTGAGCCGAAGTCGGTAGCTTAACCAACTGAGCCACCCAGGCGCCCCTCTTCAAATATATTTCAACCAAACAACATACAACAACATGTTGAATTCTGAAGCAGATGTGAGAATCCAGCAGTATTCTTTAAAGATGGACATTAAACAGGCTTGCAAAAGGGTTAAACAATCCCATTTTTCCTCACCAAATTTATTTGTTTTGTTTTAGAAAATAATTGCTTTTCATAAAAATATGTTGTCTATGTTTATGTATATTGGGTTTGTTATTGTTTAAAAATGAATCATTATTATAAATGCTTAAATTTTTCCTCAGTTTTAATTTCTGTAAGGTAATTATTGTTAGATACAACCCAAATTAAAACTTTTTTGAGTTCCTAATAATTTTTAGGAGTCACAAAAGTGTCCTGAGAACAAAATGTTTGACAACCACTTGTTTAGAGAATGAGTCTCAGTCAAATCATATTGTTTCTCAGCATGGAGTGTTCAACAAATGAAATATTGAGAGCTTATTAGCAAAACATCCAAACTAAGGACAAGATCCTGGCTATTCACACATTCATTCTTTCAAATATTTATGAAGTCCTATTACCTCGGTCAACTATTAAAGGCTTTCAGATACATGAGATACACACTCTGCCTTCAGGGAGCAAGGGAAGCCAACACATAAACCGACAGTGACACACAGATGGAGAGGTGCTCCAGGGTGACAGCAAGGTGGACAGAAGGTTCAGAGAGACCTGGGAACTCTCGCAGGTCTCAGAAGCAAGCAACTATTCAAGTCTGAGGAAACCCAAAGTCATTGCCATTTGTGTGTGTGTGTGTGTGTGTGTGTGTGTGTGTGTGTTGCTGTTGTTTTGTTTTAACATTACTGGCTCTCAGCCTGGAGTAGGCAGGGGTGGGAGCAAGAGCCAACTGAGGCCTCAGGCTATGAATATGCAAGAGCTTTGCCAGAGTCAGAGTCTGGAAGGGCAATGAAAGGAAAATATAAAACAGTGTTTCTCCTCATTCCATTCCAAAAGAATTCTACCCCTTGCCCCCCAAAACCCTGGGAATATCTTTATTAAAAGTTTAACTAATACATAGTTCTTTGTTAAAAACAAAAGTCAAATAATATGGAAAATGTTAAAGGCCACTATTATTAAACACTGTAAATAGTTTGGTGTATATCATTTCAGCCATTTTCCAGGCACTTATATTTGAATTTTAGTGAAATGCACTCGTTTTATATAATCCTCTAGAGAATGCTCTGAGGATTTAACCCTTCCCTCATTTCTAGGTCGCAACTTTCTTCTGCCTACTGTCCATTTTAAGAAACATGAGACATTTGGAATCCAACTTTATATAAATGACCTAATAGAGTTAATTAGAACGTGTGAGTAGAAGGAGGAATTGCCCAAGAAGAACAGCAACAATAAGAGGATTTCTTCTTTTTTTCAAGTTAATTATTTATTTGGAGAGAGAGAGAGAGAGGTACATGAGCAAGGGAGGGGCAGAGAGCAAGGGAGAGAGAGAATCCCAAGCAGGCTCCACGTTGTCAGCACAGAACCCAACGTGGGGCTTGGTCCCATGACCATGAGATCATGACCTGAGCTGAAATCAAAGTCAGATGCTCAACTGACTGAGCCATCCAGGCACCCACGTCTTTCCTGAGCCCCTCGGGAAAAGAGGATTTCTTTTTTCTTTTTCTTTTTCTTTTTTTCTAAGAGGATTTCTTAACAGGGCACTTCCTACTGAGAAAAGGAAAAGGATTTTATATACTCAGTAAATAGTTTTAACTAAGAGATCTGTGATTAGACTTGACTTTTCTTAACATCGGAATTTTGTGTTGTCAGTTTGTTGACTTCAACTCTTTTTCCGTAATTTTCCTAGAAAAATTCCTTTTCCAAAGTACCCATCTGACGTGGAGGTATTCATATGAAACATTCACAGGAGTTTATTTCTGTCTCTCGTAACATTCTGAGGTATGAGAAGCCCTGGACTAATATGGGGCTCCACAGTCACGTGGAGCCCAGGTTGCTTCTACCTCACTGCATTGCCATTTTCAACGTATGCCTTCTACCTCATGCTCCAGCTCCTGCTCTTAAGTGCATATTACAGCCATCAGGAAGTAGGAAAGTAGAAAAGGAAAGTACATTCCATCCTTTTAAGGACATGAGCCGGAAGTTGTAAGTGGAAGCCTACTACTGCACTCACATTCCACTGACCAGAACTTGTTCAGGCACCATAACTAGCTGCAAGGGAGGCTGGGTAATGTGGTATTTAGATGGGAGCCATGTGCTTCTAGATAAAATTACATGATCATGTAAGAAGGGGAGGAAAGGTATTGAGGAATGACTAGTAGTCTATGCCAAATAGGGGGAGAACTCTTGCCCATAATTTGACATGGGAGTGGCAACAATTAATGGAACCCAGAGAAACCAAGGCACTTATAACCTCCCTGATACAAAATCACCAGGGAGGCTGATGAGGCCTGATAGTTTTCCACCATGAGTGGGTATTAAAGTATTTCACTAAACTATTGTGAAACTATTATCAGAGACTGTTGCAGAGGCATAAGAAGTGACAGTTTCAGGGTTCTTTATTTTATTTCACAAGAAAGAAGAATCACCCTGGAGAAGTTAGCATAAAACAAACTTCCCTCCCTCTCAAATTATATGACCAAAGCCAAACTGGATCCAGTGTGCTAAGAAATAGGTAGAGATGTTTCAGAGAGCTTCTCCGCAATCCAGGTGATAAGAGGGGCTCAGGAAGAGGCCATCCAAGTAACCACAGGGTAAATTTATAGGATTGGTAAAGCCCAAGGAACTTCCAACCCTTCAACAATTGGAAGATTGATGGAACAGTGGAGTTCTATCCGCACAACGACTGTCAGGGCTGGGTTTGGGGTGGAGGGAAGAGACCTCCAGATCGCTAGAAAAAATCCTTGCTTTTCCTCACAGCTATCCAGATTAGGAAGGAGTAGTTGTCTTTTGAGTTTCAAAAACTTGAAGGCACAGAGTTTCCAACAGAGGAGTAGTATTGACATATAAAGGAATTATAATTATACACTCGCTGGCAGAAGCACCCCAGCTTTTCAAGGTTCTTTGTCATTTAGTTGGCACTCTCCTGCCCAAGGAGAGGGCTTCTAGAAAATAACAGCTAAGTTCCATTAAATAGTAATTAGGACCAAAGAAGGAGCTCAGTAGCATATGATGGCCTAGATGGCAATCACCTGGGGAGGTAGGCACACAAAGCAACTGCTGACTTCTTGTTACTGCTCTGAGCTGGGAAGGTCTTCCAGCAGTTCAAAAGAGAGGACTTAATATTCAGTCTCTACTATAAATATTGGAATGGATAAAATCAGGTTATTACCCAAGCTCATGATGATGGTGGTGATTAATAATTATTACAGTTATGCTTCTTTAATAATAATAATATATTATGCCCCACCTAAGCCAGCTTACATTAAAGGCACCTGAGCCAGCTCAAAGGCACCTGAGCCAGCTTACATTAAAAAGCACAGGACACGGGAGTGCCTGGGTGTCTCAGTCAGTTAAGCATCCAGCTCTTGATTTCGGCTCAGTCATGATCTCATGGTTGTGGGATTGAGCCCTTCGTTGGGCTCTGCACTGATAGTGTGGAGCCTGCTTAGGATTCTCTCTCTCCCTTTCTCTCTGCCCCTCTCCCACTTGCACTCTCTCTGCCTCTCTCAAAATAAATAAATAAACAGTTTCTCAAAAGCACAGATGCAATAAAATATAGCCCATTAGAACTATAATTTTTTTTAATTAAAAAAAATTTTTTTAACGTTTATTTATTTTTGAGATAGACAGAGCATGAACAGGGGAGGGGCAGAGAGAGAGGGAGACACAGAATCTGAAATGGGCTCTAGGCTCTGAGCTGTCAGCACAGAGCCTGACGTGGGGCTCGAACTCATGAACCGTGAGATCATGACCTGAGCCGAAGTCAGATGCTTAACCGACTGAGCCACCCAGGTGCCCCTAGAACTATAATTTAAAAAATTGACAAAAGAAATGGGAAAACATAGGGGGGAAGACACCTTGTACCAGAAAACTTAAGATGAACAAAAGTACTGCAAATAAGAACAAAGCCTGAGATTCCTGGCACCCAAAGCAAGAAGAAAACATAAACAGGCTGTGCAGTTCTCACTGGTAAGAAAAAGCACACCAGTTAATAAGGAGACCCTAGTTCTGGGAAGAATTGGCTTTGTTGGGTTTTATATGAGACATGGAATATCGTAATGGATAAAAGCAATGTTAAAGACTGAAGCTACTCTTCTTTTGGCTGTCTTTTATATCTGCCTCCTTTAAAATCCATATTAAATTCCATTCTTACATAATTTTTAGGAGTAGCGATATACTCTACAGACATATGTACACATTTGTGTATGTATATATGTGTATAGGCATATATATCCATATATATATATATATATATATATATATATATATGCTTATACATACACACATATATGTGTGTGTAAATTTTTATTGTATTCTAGAGACCTGGATTTACCCAGAAATAAAGCTTGGAGAGCCTTGAGGAATTAATTGTAGGTATGTTCCTAGAATATCATCAACAGTCGCTTTAGTCAGTAAGCCTCCTTTAATACAGGGTGATTAATGTATTTTAATTAATGTAGATTTGGCACAAATAAGCTAAAGTCATTGGCTGCTCTCCAGAGATGTTCCAACAGTAGCAGAAGCCTTTCTACCTCTATTTTCTTGGAAATAATGCCATCTTTTTGAAAATGTCATCATTTCCACATAAGTAAGGATCATGTTACAAGGGAATAAAATGCAGCAAAACTGGCTTAAACCATATGGGATTTATTGTCTAGGTAATGAAAGTCCAAAGGAGGGTAGGGTTCAGGGATGACCCATCCAGTGACTTAATCATCAAAGACCTGTCTATTTCTATTATTCAATTCTGCCAGCTGCACAGATTCATCTTAGGGCTGAATCCTCTGGGACTTTCTCATTCATATCTATTATAAGAGAGAAGGTCTTATAAAAGACTCCAGAAGTCTCTCTTCATGACTTCTTTTTTTTTAAGTTTATTTATTTATTTTGAGAGAGAGAGAGCCGAGTGGGGGGAGGAGCAGAGAGAGAGAATGAGAGAGAGAATCCCAAGCAGGCTCCATGCTGTCATCACAGAGCCCAACGTGGGGCTTGATCCCATGAACCATGAGATCATGAGTTGAGTTGAAATCCAGAGTTGGCTGCTCAACCGAGCCACCGAGATGCCCCTCTTTGTGATTTCTTGACCTGAAATGTGTTACATGCTCATCCCTTAACCTGTAATGGGGCCAAGGAAGGGGTATTCATGGATTAGTTTAGGTCTAAGCTTCCCACCCAAATCCAAGAGCCAGGGTTGAATTCAGCTTCTAGCAACATTCATGAGATGATCCACAGAGGTGTGATATCTCAAATAAAATCATGGTATTAACCAAGAGAAGATCTTAAGGAAGCAGTCACAAAGTCTAGTACAGCATCCAGCACCTGGAAATTTTAACCTATGACTTGGAAACAAATAGGAGGAAAGATTTTTAAAAATAATTTTATGATTTTTATGTTGTATTATTATTATAGCATTAATTGAACTCCATGGGAATGAAGAGAAATAAAATCCACCTATTACACTACTCATTCATTGAAAAGTCCATTTTTCCTTCAAGTTTTTACATACCTAGTATTTTTGTAAAGTATTTAATTGTCATGATGACAAAGAAACAATTTTGCATTCTATCTTTATTACCATTTCAATGGCTTTGTAACACTCCAACAAGTGACTCGATCATGTCATAGTTTACGTCAATATTGCCTCTTTGTAGGATATTGAAGTTGTTTACAATCTTTTGATACTATAAATAACCCAGGTAACATTTTTGTACATGTGAGTTTTTCCTTCTT
The DNA here is from genome assembly GCF_018350195.1 of Panthera tigris. Taxonomy (NCBI): domain Eukaryota; kingdom Metazoa; phylum Chordata; class Mammalia; order Carnivora; family Felidae; genus Panthera; species Panthera tigris. The sequence goes on along the minus strand of NC_056670.1, from coordinate 58,179,868 downwards.
TGGGCTCACCTATGTCAAAGTATGACTCTTCATACAGATTTATATACAATTATCTGCTATTGTTTATACTAGAATGAAGGACTTTGGAGCTTCTTTTAAGATGGTGATGTTTTGAGTTTACTAATAGCTTTTTGCAATTCACCTCCTAACTCAGATATTGGACTCTTTAAATAGAGTTTTCTTATAAGGGCACCTTATAAACTTGCATAATACTAAACATTTGGCTTGATTTTTGGAAGGAGAGTTAGAGTCCCTAATCAGAAGGATTTGAGTGGTAGAGGATATATTAGTGTAATGTAGAGTGATGGCTAAATTCATGGTCTTTGGAGTAAGGCAGACCTGGGTTTGAATAGAAGTTCTACTCACTTGCTGTATGATCTTTGGACAAGTTATTTAACAGCATAAAATGCAGATGGTAGTTCCTACTTTCTGAGGTTTTTTTTAGGCTTATGGGAGACAATGTGTGCAAAGCCCAGTGCATAATGTGTCAGTAATGGCGGTTATTATTATTTAGCAACTGTGAATTTGATCTGAGGCCAAGGTTAAAAGGCATGATATAGTGTATGCAAGAGAACTTAGTTTTGTCCAAGAAGGGGGAAAAAAAATCACTCTGTGCTGGATGGTGAGCCACCACCTGGTCTCTGAATCTTCATAGCATTCTCAAGCAGTCATTGTCCAGTGTCTGAAAATGTCCTGAAGTGAGGCCCTCACTATATCAAAAAGGAAGTAACGTACTGACATATGGACATTCAATATACTTACTCAAATTCTGTCTGATTCCTTCCAGCTCCGACCCATTCCCTTGTCTAGTGTTGCCTTTTGAAACAAACAGAGCAATTCGACTCCTTCACTGGATCTTAAAAGAAGGAACCAGGAAGGCTGCTTGCAGGAGCCCACACCACGTGATCCTCAGTAGGCAGTCCTCACAGACACTGCTGGAGATGAAATGGGTGTGGGTGAAATGATCCATTTCATAATTTGAAAGCACTAGTAGCTAGGATGTTCTGCCTTTTATGGAGCTTACATTTTCCCTCCTGTTACTTCTACGCCTTGAATATAGATAGGTCCTAGGAGCAGAAAAGAATTAGTTTACTAGGGAAGCAGATAGATTTGCATTTGAATCCTGGCTCCATGGGCCAGTTATTTCAGCTATCTGACACTGGAAAATGGGGATAATAATAGCACCAAATACGTAGTGCTATTGTGGAATTAAACGCAATAGGTGTGTCAAAACTTAGCATAGGGCATATAATGGATGTTTTCAGGTAGTAAATAGCTGGTCTTTTATTTCTCTTGATATGGAGAAGGATGGTGGTAAAATGGATATGCTGAGTCCCTGTCAGATTCTGAAATCTCTGAACCAGGTGTTCCACTTAGGCAAGCTGGTTCTTTAAAGGAAAGTCAAATGATTTACCTCAATGGTAATTAATGGGGTCAAGTGGGGGAAAGGAGACACAGGAAAGATCAACAAGTTGTTTTTAATCTTTTTCTCCTACAACATGCTGGAGGGATATGGTCCCCTCCAGTAACTACCAGTGGCTCCCTAGGGCAATGGATTCAGTGATTTTCCCTTGGTGGTGAGAAGGGGCTATTCTAAGAGGGCTGTATAGTTTGTCAAAGCTTTCATATCCCAAAGAGGTTCTGAGAGTCCTTTGGGAAAAATGTTATTTCTTCTTCCCCACTCCCAGTCTTTTTTTTTTTTTAATGTTTATTTATTTATTTTGAGAGAGAGAGAGCACAAGCAGAGGAGGGACAGAGAGACACACACACACAGAATCCGAAGCAGGCTCCAGGCTCTAAGCTATCAACTCAAACCCATGAACCATGAGATCATGACCTGAGCTGAAAGTTGGGTGCTTAACTAACTGAGCCACTCAGGTACCCTGTACTTCCAGTCTTGAGAATCACAGAAACAGACAATAGGAAACCCCCTGCCTTCTTGACGACGCTATCAAAGACAAATGGGATTATATAGCAAAAGGTCATGGCAGTGGTTCTAGCGCAGTCCCAGAACCAGTAGCACCAGCAATACGTGGGAATGTATTGGAAATGAAAATTATTGAGCCCCGGGGCACCTGTGTGGCTCAGTCAGTTAAACATCCGATTCTTGATTTAGGCTCAGGTCATGATCTTACAGATGGTAAGATCAAGCCCCGTGTCAGGCTCCGCACTGTTAGCACAGGGCCTGCTTCGGATTCTCTCTCTTTCTCTCTGCCCCTTTCTTGCTCACACAAACACACACACTCTTTCTCAAAATAAATAAATAAAAATTAAAAAAAGAAAATTCTCATGCCCCATATAGACCTACATCAATCTCTGTTTTAATAAGCCTTCTAAGTAATTCTGATGCATGCTGCAGTTTCCATATCATATTATGAGACATAGGAGCTGAAATCATCACTCAATCTAGCAATCCTGGGCTTCTCCTGCCCTGCTTTTGGGTTTAGATTGCCGCAACCTCTAAGCCTCGTATTCATCTGGTGTTCTGGACGGTTGACATGTTAGGAAAATTGATTTCTACCATCATTTCTACCATCACATTGTGTAAGGGTTGCTGACTTTACTTGCTCCATACATCAGCCAAGGACTGGCTTTGTTTCTCTTACCTGAGACTTTATGAATTTATTCCTCTCTTTGGACTAAATATTCTAGCCTCTTTCCATCTATTAAATAGGAATTATCCTTGACTATTTTATGATATTGCTGGTATGTGTCAAATACAGAGCCATAACACCTTATTTAGTTTGAAAATTATTCATTTCTTTCATTCTACTCTACATGGCAATTTCCCCCCCACTTTTGGTTCAGCCCAACAAACACTTATTGAAAAACTATTAAATACCAGGCACCATGCTAAATGAATGAGTCATAGTCCTTGTCCCCTCAGGAGCATATAGTGGGATGACTAGAACTGGTTGTTAAGCACCCACTGTGTTCAATGCATTCTAAAGACATCATCTTTTATCTTCATAATATTACAAGAAAGACATTGTATTCCCCCATTCAGATGAGGAATCTGAGACTCAGAGCCCAAGTCTATACTGTAAGTGACAGAGCTAGGATTTGAACCTAGGTCAATCTGGCTTCAAAGCTCATGCTTATTCTACAAGTTCATTCTGAGTGCATACATGATCAGGGTAGGTCAGCATACTATTAAAAGATTCTATTCTGATGGAACTGGAGGGTATTATGCTAAGCGAAATTACTCAGTTACAGAAAGACAAATATCATATGACTTCACTCATATGAGGACTTTAATATACAAAACAGATAAACATAGGGGAAGGGAAGCAAAAATAATATAAAAACAGGGAGGGGGACAAAACATAAGAGACTCAAATATGGAGAACAGAGGGTTGCTGGAGGGGTTGTGGAAGGGGGGGATGGGCTAAATGGGTAAGGGGCATTAAGGAATTTGCTCCTGAAATCATTGTTGCACTATATGCTAACTAACTTGGATGTAAATTTAAAAATTAAATTAAAAAAAAAAAGAAAAAAGATTCTATCCTGTATAATTCAATTTTAAATGTTAAAGATGTACTAAAGAAAGTTCATTCTGGGACATCTTTCTCAATAGAAGTTTTTAAGGATAGAAGCCAATGACCATGTGTTTCACACATGTTGGACTTTGAGTAATGTTTGTTTAATGAATATAAAATGTGTCTTTAGAATAATCAGGGTGATAGACTGATAATATGTTCTACCAAGTATCGATTTGGGCTTTCAAAATAGTAAGCTGAATTTCATAGAGGTGGGTGGGTAAACACCCCTTATCTCCTGAGACAAAGTACAAAATTTGCTGAAGTAAGAAGTAACAAGGGAGAGAAGGTATTTGGGTGGGGAGAAGGTAGTGAATAGGCAGCAAACAAAGCTTAAACCTTAATTTAGAAGATTTTTATTATGTATTTACTTATTTTATAAATATTTATTTACTGAGAGAGCGAGTGTGTGTGTGTGTGTGTGTGTGTTTGAGAGAGAGAGAGAGAGAGAGAGAAGGGGAGAGGCAGAGAGAGAGGGAGAGAGAATCCCAAGCAAACTCCATGCTGAGCGTGGGCAAGGTCATGACCTGAGCAGAAATCAAGAGTCAGATGCTCAACCACCCAGGTGCCCCCAAGAGGTTTTTTAACAACTTCTTGGTCTTTTTTGTTTGCATGTACTTCAATTAAAAAGTTACAAAGAATACTGTTTCTGAGTATCGGTGGGCATTTGACCAGGTAAAACCATTTTTCTCAAAATACATAGTCTTTACTATCTTGGATAATAATCAGAAATGCTACATCTCCATATGGGGTTGACAACCAGTTCAGAGCAATGTTAATTCTGAGTAGTAATTCTGAGTAGGATTGGAGAATTGGAGAGAAAAAGATACAGCAAGAGCACCACCTAGTGGCCATCTAGAAGTTATATCAATTTAATCAGCCTATGGCATTAGGAAAAGTTCAGCTTACTGATCATTCTTACTCTGTGGTTGGGTTCTCAGCAGACAGAAGCTTCACTTCCAACCCATTTTCCAAGTCCTAAAAAGCTGAGTATGAGTCCTCCAGATACTAAGGGAAGATGATCACAGATTTGAATTAGAGAGGAGTCAAGTTGTTTCTTGGACTTAAAAAGAGCAGAATGAGGGAATGTGAAGCCATAATGCTTCCTTCTTTGCAGATTTCTCCCCTGGAAAGATGTGATGTTGCTTGTGCCTATTTTAGGATCACTCACCAGTCCCTCTTTCCTACAAGACTATGGATGAGCTCCAGGGGTGGTAGGAGCAAGTACGGCCCAAAATTTGAAAAAGAAAATTCTTAAAGAGAAGTGCCCATAAGAGACTGAAAAATCCTACTTTAATTTTTTGATGTAATTACAGACTTACAGAAAAGCTGCAAGAATAATACAAAGAATTCTTATATATACATTTCACTCATATTTCCCAAATGTGTACATTTTACCATGCTTGCATTTCCTTATTGTTCTCTCTCCCAATCTCTCTTTCTCTTTCTCTAGACACACACACACACACACACACACACACACACACACACACACTATTTGAGAATAAATTGCAGACATAATGCCCTGTTGCTCCTAAATACTTTAATATGTAATTCTAAAAACAAGGACATTCTCTTATGAAAGAAAATTATCATTGATTCAGTACTATCATCTAATGAACAGACTTTATTACAATCTCACCAATTGTTTCACTAATAGCCTTTATAGTACAAGAAAATAAATTATTGTCCAGGATTTAATCCTCGCTAAATGCACATGTTACATTTAGTTTTTATGTTTCTTTATTCTTTTTTTTCCCAATATATGAAATTTATTGTCAAATTGGTTTCCATACAACACCCAGTGCTCATCCCAAAAGGTGCCCTCCTCAATACCCATCACCCACCCTCCCCTCCCTCCCACCCCCCCTCAACCCTCAGTTTGTTCTCAGTTTTCAAGAGTCTCTTATGCTTTGGCTCTCTCCCACTCTAACCTCTTTTTTTTTTTTCCTTCCCCTCCCCCATGGGTTTCTGTTAAGTTTCTCAGGATCCACATAAGAGTGAAAACATATGATATCTGTCTTTCTCTGTATGGCTTATTTCACTTAGCATCACACTCTCCAGTTCCATCCACGTTGCTACAAAGGGCCATATTTCGTTCTTTCTCATTGCCATGTAGTACTCCATTGTGTATATAAACCACAATTTCTTTATCCATTCATCAGTTGATGGACATTTAGGCTCTTTCCATAATTTGGCTATTGTTGAGAGTGCTGCTATAAACATTGGGGTACAAGTGCCCCTATGCATCAGTACTCCTGTATCCCTTGGGTAAATTCCTAGCAGTGCTATTGCTGGGTCATAGGGTAGGTCTATTTTCAATTTTCTGAGGAACCTCCACACTGTTTTCCAGAGTGGCTGCACCAATTTGCATTCCCACCAACAGTGCAAGAGGGTTCCCATTTCTCCACATCCTCTCCAGCATCTATAGTCTCCTGATTTGTTCATTTTGGCCACTCTGATTGGCGTGAGGTGATATCTGAATGTGGTTTTGATTTGTATTTCCCTGATGAGGAGCAACGTTGAGCATCTTTTCATGTGCCTGTTGGCCATCCGGATGTCTTCTTTAGAGAAGTGTCTATTCATGTTTTCTGCCCATTTCTTCACTGGGTTATTTGTTTTTCAGGTGTGGAGTTTGGTGAGCTCCTTATAGATTTTGGATACTAGCCCTTTGTCCGATATGTCATTTGCAAATATCTTTTCCCATTCCGTTGGTTGCCTTTTAGTTTTGTTGGTTGTTTCCTTTGCCGTGCAGAAGCTTTTTATCTTCATAAGGTCCCAGTAATTCATTTTTGCTTTTAATTCCCTTGCCTTTGGGGAAGTGTCGAGTAAGAGATTGCTATGGCTGAGGTCAGAAAGGTCTTTTCCTGCTTTCTCCTCTAGGGTTTTGATGGTTTCCTGTCTCACATTCAGGTCCTTTATCCATTTTGAGTTTATTTTTGTGAATGGTGTGAGAAAGTGGTCTAGTTTCAACCTTCTGCATGTTGCTGTCCAGTTCTCCCAGCACCATTTGTTAAAGAGACTGTCTTTTTTCCAATGGATGTTCTTTCCTGCTTTGTCAAAGATTAGTTGGCCATACTTTTGTGGGTCTAGTTCTGGGGTTTGTATTCTATTCCATTGGTCTATGTGTCTGTTTTTGTGCCATTCTTTTTTTTTTTTTTTTTTTAATATGGAACAACTCTTTAGTTTTTCTTTATCCTGCATGACTTGGCTAAAAAATTAAGTAACAATAAAGTATAATACTAACAAATTAAAAACTATAAAAACAAGAATCCATAAGTTCATGCTGATATATATAAATGAATAAATAAACGAGGAAGAAAGATAAGTTCTTCCTAGAGAGAATGCTAACTAACAAATGCAGAAGGAATGATGGAATGGGAAAATCAAATCTTGACAACTTTAGTAGTAATAATCAGGCAAAAGTCATTAAAGGATATTAAAACTAGTAGTTGAAAGATTGATGAGTAAAAGGATATTTACATAGTTTCAAAGTGTTTCCCCACAAAATACATATTAATTACAAAGAGAAAAATAATTTTACATTGAAGATAGCTGGAAGATACTGCCTTAACAAGGAATGAAAGTTAGCATCACCAGTAATGATACAATTAGACAATATATGCCTCCTGATAGGAAACTCTGAGAAGAACACACATATCTTCTTTGGTATGCTTTGCCCAATGTTTAACCTGAATTTTTAAACACAAGGAAACGTCAGGCAAATCTAGACTGAGGGACAATCTATAAAATAAATAGCTTATACTCGTCAAATGTTATCTTTTAGCTAGAAAACTTGTAGCTTCCCTTGAGAACCCTACTTTAGACTGGGTGTATTTGGTTGGTGGTTAAGGGAGATTCAGTTTCAAGGCAAAAGCCTGGTCTTTTTCTGATGGGTATGCTCTGAGTCCTTCCCTCATGAGATAACTGTGCCCCGCCAGGATGCCCTGGGGCCAGAGGTGCCATGCCTACCTCCCACTCCCATGGCTGTGGAGTCACTGACTCCAAGGTCCAGGACACCAATCTCCATGTAAGGTGTTTGGCCAGGGCCTTGGACTACTCTAGAATTAAAAGGTACTTTTCCAAAGGCATAAATATAGGACAAAGGAAAGGAAGCACTGCCTGATGCAGAAGGTGGAAATATCTTGGCTCTGGGGAATAAGAACTAGGAAGTTAGCTGGTTTGGGAAGAAAAAAGTGGATTTTCAGAATGACAATCTAAAAAACTATTTCTGAGTGGAGTTCAGTCTTTCTAAGGTAAGTTGGGAGGAGAGGAAGAGACCTTATAGTCATAACTCTTCCCTAATAAATTCCCTGGTTCCCCCAATGCCACTATTGCCATGGGATCCCATCTAGATAGCATCTCTGTCCCCAGGGCAATGGGCTTTCCTATCTTCTCTGGGGAATGGATATGGGAACAGTGAGCAGGACACAGCTTCTTGGGTTGGTTTCTAGTGACCTACGGAATGACAAGCTCCAGTGCCTATTATTACACCAAAGTGATGTCTGAGCTCTTCTTACATACCCCGTCAGACACCGGAGTCTCCTTCCAGGCCATCAGCAGCATGGCGGACTTCTGGGATGTGAGTATGAGATACCCTCTACCTCTCCTTTCTCCTTCTCAATGGCCTGAAGCATGAAGCCACAGGCCAGGATTCAGGGATGTCAGACAGTGGACCAGGCCATATCCAGAGACCAGATTATTCTAGAATCAGGCCAAGTCAAAGGGTCAGGCAAGAATCAATGGGTCAGAGTAGAGTTTAGGTAGAGATAGATGAGAAATTGGGATGATGACCAGAGAGTCAAGCTATACTAGTTAGTTAAACTAGTATTGGGAGTTATAGGTAAGGCTGAACTTCAAAATGCATCTCAAACAAAAAGTAGGGCCACGTCAGGTCAAGAAGTGGTCAAAGTTCATGGGTCAGCTGAGGGATCCAACAGAAGTAGACTAGAGATAAGCCAGGGGGTCAAGGAGTGATGGCAAAGGTCATTCCAAGAGTAAAGGTCAAGATGAGGTTAGGTTAGGCCCAACCCAGCTCGTGGTCTAGTTTGCCCAGGGCCCACTACTGGACAGTTTGTATTGGACCAAGTGGTACAACAACCAGAGCCTGGGCCATGGCTCCCACTCCTTCATCTACTATGAGAACCTGCTGCTGGGGGTTCCAAGGCTACGGCAGCTGAGGGTCCGCAATGACTCCTGCGTGGTGCATGAAGACTTCCGTGAGGACATTTTGAGCTGCTACGACGTCTACTCTCCAGACAAAGAAGAACAGCTCCCCTTTGGGCCTCTCAATGGCACAGCGTGAGTGAATCCCCCCACCAATGTTGCTAGGCTTGCTTCTCTGAGCCTGACACCATCCCAAGGGTTGGAACGATTTCCACTTCGTCTTAAAGAGCCTTGGGGGGATCTGGGGGAGGGACAGGGGAAGCATCTCTCTGAGTCCCATCTGTGACTGTTAGGAGGTCTTGGTTTGGGTCACTCAGGAACAGAGAAGATACATTAGCAAACAAGACCATAGCCTCTGGACTTGTTTCCACACACAGGTCATGGTCACATTTGCACTACCCTGGGGACAGTCCTGGCAGAGAAAGCATTCTTTCTTGTCCAGGTGTTCTTATGGGTATGGAGAATAGCTGAAGCACTGGTACTGCCACACAAGTCATAATTGGAAGAGTCTGACCCTTAGAACTGTAGGGGAAGAAACAAGGGGTTAAGGGTCAATGGAGAATTAGGAAAGAAAGGGGGAAAGGATGGACAGGATGTGAAGGGGAAGGAAGGAAGAGCACAGGGAGGAAAGTTTGTGGATGGAACAGAGAATCATGAGACAAAGCAGCCAGGTGCACAACCACAAGGGCAGAAAGGGTCTTTTCTGTATTATATGAGCCAGGTGTTTCCCTAGTGGGGACTCCTCAGTCTGAGATCAAAAGTGGGGCATGGGTTTGTCATCCATAGTTTTGGGTGACATCATGAGAAATCAGGACATTTATATTTGAGTTTTAGTTTGGCCACTAACTAGCTGGATTATCTTAGACATTTCTGAGTCTTAGGTTCCTCATCTTCAAAATGTGGATAATATTTACCCTCCATTCTCAAATAGTTGTTAGTATCAAACAAGATGATATGTGTGGAATATATATTATACATGATATGTATATATAATATATATGAAACTGTAATGCCCAGACAATCATCAAGTGTTGCCATTGCCTCAGGAGATCAGCTTTTGGACTGGCTCAGACCTCTCTGCTCAGATGGCTTCTTCTGTGACAGGTGGACATACCACTCGCAGGATGAGCTGGGGGGCTCCTCTCACTGGGGCCGGCTGACAAGCTACAGTGGAGGTGGCTACTATCTGGACCTTCCAGGGTCCCGACAGGCCAGTGCAGAGGCACTCCAGGACCTTCAGGAGGGCCTGTGGCTAGACAGGGGCACTCGGGTGGTCTTCATTGACTTCTCAGTCTACAATGCCAACATCAACCTTTTCTGTGTACTGAGGTGGGTCTCCTTTCCCTGTCTTACCTCCATCCATGGTTCCTGGTTCCCTTCTCTGCTTAAGACCTTTCCTTAAATGTGTACCCTGTGGTGGGCGTGGAGAAGAGGGGATTGGAGGAACTATCCTAGCCCAGGCCTCACCAGGTATCTCCCCTTCCTCCCACAGACTGGTGGTGGAGTTTCCAGCTACAGGAGGTGCCATCCCATCTTGGCAAATCCGCACAGTTAAGCTGATCCGCTATGTCAGTAACTGGGACTTCTTTATCATTGTCTGTGAAATCATCTTCTGCATCTTCATCTTCTACTATGTGGTAGAAGAGATACTGGAGCTCCACATCCACCAGTTTCGTTACCTCAGAAGCATCTGGAACATTCTGGACCTGGTGGTCATCTTGGTGAGGGACAGATATCTTATACTTGGGATATATTAGGAGGAGGACGGGGATCTACCCTGATAGGGGCTCCAAGTTCTTCCTTTTGGAGTCTCGAGTCCTCCTTATGATTTCCAGTCAAATCACTGTGTGACAACTCCCAGAGCCAGAGGCTGATGTTCCCCTGGCTCAGCCCCTGGAAAAACCCTGTCTCCCACATTCCCTCCCACCCTGACCTGTGAGAGGTTCACTTGATATTCTTTTCCTCTTCTGTCTTTTGCCTTTATTATCTGTCCCTTTGAAACTCCTACCTTTTCTCTTCTCTTCTATTAAAATAGCCTGCCTCTTCATCTTCATCTTCTTCCTATTAACAGGACACAATTTCTTGACCAAGACTAGGAAGTGATGGGAGAAATAAAATTACTTGGCTCCAATTCTCCATGGTCCTTTAAAACCTACCTATTTACCATTGGTCCCAAAGCCTTGTTTCAGGATTTAAGATACTCCCCAATCATCCTATTCACTTCCATTTGAAGCTTAGATAGTCAACAGCTCAGAAGAGAAGGATTTTTTTTCCCACCTGACTTACCTACCCCAGCTCTCCCCTAGGACCTTATCATTGAACTTCCCTTGAGAGCCTGACTTCTCTGACACCTCTGACCCCTGTGATGACAGCTCTCTATTGTGGCTGTGGGCTTCCACATATTCCGAACCCTTGAGGTGAACCGGCTGATGGGGAAGCTCCTGCAGCAGCCAAACACGTATGCTGACTTCGAGTTCCTCGCCTTCTGGCAGACACAGTACAACAACATGAATGCTGTGAACCTTTTCTTTGCCTGGATCAAGGTACCTTGGGACCCCTCATCCCCAACAACACCTCAAAGCACTCATTCTCCCTTGTTTAGCACTTGTGTCATTTTCCTTGTCTGGTTTGACAACTCCAGTGGCCTCCATAAGTCCCTGGAGTACACTATTCAAAGATTTTCTCTTTTCTTCCTTTACTGTTTGATTCCACATGGCCTTTGCAGATATTCAAGTACATCAGCTTCAACAAAACCATGACTCAGCTCTCCTCCACGCTGGCCCGCTGTGCCAAGGACATCCTGGGTTTTGCTGTCATGTTCTTCATTGTTTTCTTCGCCTATGCCCAACTCGGCTACCTGCTTTTTGGGACCCAAGTGGAAAACTTCAGCACTTTCATCAAGTGCATGTGTGTGTCCTGCCCTCTTCACTCCCTCCTGGACCCTCTCCCTCCCGCTCTGTGGGTGTGTGTATCCTTGGGGAAGCTAAGTGCATGTGTACAGGTGTGTCTGTGCTTAAAACATCTGTGTGAGAATCTCTGGTGGATGGGTTCAAGTATCTACGCACCTCACTATGTCTCTATCAGGTTGGGCTGGAGGTACAAGAGAGGTCTGTCTGCGTTCACTGAAGAATGGTAGTTAGGAAAGTGGTTTGGGGGTATGAATAGGTGACAGGGTTATGGTTAGGCCCTAGGTGAAGCACAGACCCTGGTCTCTCAGTTTCACTCAGTTCCGGATCATCCTTGGGGACTTTGACTACAACGCTATTGACAATGCCAACCGCATCCTGGGACCTGCCTACTTTGTCACCTATGTCTTCTTTGTCTTCTTCGTGCTCCTGGTGAGGGTCCCTCTGGAAGGTGGGAATTGGGAGCCTGAGGGGTGGAGACATAAAGGACCTACAGCATGAGGTTTTGATCCCCCCATATTCTGTACTCAGTATTAAAATGGGTATCTCAAATCAGGGATGGACAGTGAAGTGGGGGGGGGGGCTTCTGGATCACCCGAGAATTGGCTAATGTGCTCAGCATGGCCAGCACAGTCAGGCAGTTTGCAGAGTATAAGAGAATCTTCAGGCTCTCTCAGTAAAACCAAACCCCTATTCTCTAAGAATGGAAAGGGAGAGAAAAGTGCCCCATGAAGAGAAGTAGTTGAACCTGAAATCTTCTACATCTATTCTCCCCTTCCTCTAGGAATTTCTGGCTATTTCTATTACCATTGCTTTATATTCTCTTTCTCTCTGCCAACTATGAAAGATCTGGGATTAATTTTTATTGACAAGGCCAGCAAGTTTCTTTATTTGATCATGGTTAGGGATAGATGGGTTGGACTGGGGTTAGATGGTAAAGACAACAAAACTGTACTCTCAGTGATTGGTAGGCCCTTATATGGAAGCAAACTCTGGTATATGATGGCTATCTTTGCAGTCAGGTTACTACAGCAACTGAGTGAAGATAGCAGGTGGGTGAGGAAGCTTGATCCATCCCTAACAGGATTGTGCTAAATGGGGGTCTTTGGAACCATGAGATGCTGGGGTTATTGGCCTGCCGAGCTGAGATTGAAAGCATTGGCCCTTTTAGAACATATGTCTGGGACTCTAATAGGGTTAGTGGGCTCAATGCTGTTAGTGAGTCTGGGCGTGAGGACTTAAGTCCCCACTTTATCTCCAGAACATGTTCCTGGCCATTATCAATGATACATATTCAGAGGTCAAGGAAGAGTTAGCTGGACAGAAGGATGAGCTGCAACTTTCTGACCTCCTGAAACAGGTAACCACCCATTCCCTTTGAGTGATACGTCTGTGTCAGGGCCCAAGTCCAAGGCTCTGTGTCCTGGTCTGTTCCTGACTGGTGTAGGGCCCTGTGCCCTTGTGTGCCTTTGACCTATCCCTGGAAGCCTGGCATCCAGTGGGTGGGGGAGGGGGCAAGGAATGATGAGAAGGCTGTAGGAACCATACCTGTTTCCTTTCTCCTTCCAGGGCTACAACAAGACCCTACTGAGGCTGCGTTTGAGGAAGGAGCGAGTTTCAGATGTACAGAAGGTCCTGCAGGGTGGAGAGCAGGAGATCCAATTTGAGGATTTCACCAACACCTTGAGGGAGTGAGCAACCAGAGATCCAACCTTCTCTGACATTGGTCTATAAGTCCTTGACCCTCAACCATATACCTTTTGCCTAAAAACTTCTGATCTTGGCCTATGGACCTCTGACTTTGACTTTCAGCTTTTGACTTTGACCTATAGGTCTCTGATTCTGACCTTCAGAATTGTGCCCTTGGTTTAAAGGTCTCCGACCACATTCTGTAACATTCTGGACCTTGTTGAACAATTATTAGGACTAATGTAATAATATAATTTCCTATTCATTGCATACATTTCTCACTCCCACATAACTCTGTAGTTGGTTCTTTGCTCCACCACAAACACTAGCCTATTCCTTTAGCCTCCTTGCCTCCTAGTTAAACATGTTAACAAACACTGAACAAATACATCGTGAGCACCAGCTGTGGGCCAGGCCCTGAGCAGGGCACACAATTAAATGAGACAAAGTCTTTTTCCTCCAGGAGCTCATACACATATTCAGCAAATAAACTGAATCACAGAACAACTTCAACAACAGAAGTGACAAGAAGAGAGGGAGCACAAAAAAAAAGAAAGTATTCAATTCTATATTTGAGTTTAAGGGAAGACCTCCTGGAAGAGGTGGTGTATAAATAGGGTTTTGGAGGATGGATAGCTTACATGTAGACAAGCAGAGGAAGTCCACTCCAAGAAGAGATGAAAGCATATACAAAGGCACAGACGTTTTAAGTTGAGCAACATATACAGGAATAATAAGTTGCTAAGCTATCAAATAAAAGTGGGGCATAGCAAGAAATGAGGCCAGGGGAATGAGCCAGGACCACCCTGGGAAAGGCCTTGAATACCATCATTCAATCCAAAGAATAGGGTGCCCAGAAGGGATTTTAAGCAGGGGAGGGGTACAGTTAGACCTGCACTTTAGAAAGATAAATTACTCTAGTTGCATTATACAGGATGGATTTCAGGGGGTAGGGAGTGAAGAAGAAGCCAGCAGGGTGGGGGTGGAGGGACAGATTATTTAGAGGCAGAGATTTTGCAATAATTCCTATAGAACATCATGAGGGCCTGAATCTAGTCAGCAGGAGTCAGAGAAGGAAGAAATAGATTAAAGCAATTTCTTGGGAGTAAAATTGCTAGACCTTGGCGATCCTGGCTTTCCCATGTGGTCCCCTTCTTTCCCAGAGAACAAGAGTTGTAGAGTCTGGAAAAAAGTAGGAAGTCCCTAATTGAGAGATCACGGCCACAAAAGGCCAGAAGTCATTTCATCCATCATACTGTTCTCCTCAGACTGGGGCACGCAGAGCATGAGATCACTGAGCTCACAGCCGCCTTCACCAGGTTTGACCAAGATGGGAATCACATCCTGGACAAGAAAGAACAGGAACAAATGCAACAGGACCTCGAGGAGAAGAGGGTGAGCCCAGCTGGTTGGTGGACAGGCAGCGAAAGAAAAATGTTCACTCTCCCCTCCCTGAGAACATACTGAGAACACAGATCCAAACTGAAAATCCTTTGATAGATGTGCAGGAAAGTACTCTCTAGAATAGTCAATTCTCAAACTGCTGCACATTAGCATACGCTGGTAAGGTGGGGGTGGGGAGTCAAATAATCCTCATACTCAGGCCACATACCCTAGACAGAATCTCTGGGAGAGTGACGGGCCCGGGCATCAGTGCTTTAAAAAGACTCCCTAGGTGATTCCAATGCACAGCCAAAGTTGAGAACCACTGCTATAAAACACAGTCTTAGAGGGAAAGGATCAATTGCCCAAGAATCTCTGACAATTCCTTGTGAGGACTTGCCGTCTCCCTGGGATTTTCAAACTCAGATCCTTAGCTCCCCCAGTTGTGCCTGCTTCGTCCCTATCCGCTGTAGACCAAAAATTCAGGGGCAGGAGAGAAAGTGGCAGGAATCCTGGTACTGTTCTTCCTTTCCCAGATTCAGTTGGATTCTAGGGAGGGTCTCATTAATCGAGGCTTCCAAGAGCTCATGTTTTGTTTCTTTGGGAGGTGATTCCCCAGAGGTTGGTCCAGCTATGTGTCCAAGCACCACCACACTTATCCTATTGTCTCTAGAGTTTGAGAGGGAAGGGGACTAGCATGAACTGGAGCCCAAGGGACTGGTCCGGAGGTCCTGTTAGAGCAGGTGATGAAATAGGAGCTGATGAATTCCCAGAGTCATCTTCTCCTCTCTGACTTCCTGATCAGGTGGCCCTCAACGCTGAGATTGAGAACCTGGGCCGGTCCATTGTGAGTAGCCCACCAGGCGAGTTGTGTCCAGAGCCTACCAGAGCAGGTGGCTGGGTTTCAGGAGAAGAATTCTACACGTATGTGCAACAAGGGCCCCAGGGCAAAGTGTGTTTATAATGTTCTCCTTGACCTTCTTTCCACAACTTTCTAATTCTCTGCCCTAACCCAGGAAGAACTTTGGCCCCGCTTTAACTCTCCCTAGAAGGCTGTGCCTTACCTTCCTTACTCTCATCCAGACACAGACCATTCTGTACCCCCTGCCCCTACAGCCACTTAGGCCCCCAGGCACATACTTCTGCTCCCTCGGTCTCTCTCAAATCCTACACAGACTCACAAGGAGAGTTCTGCATCTGGAGACTGTCCTGGAAGGAGTCATGTCCCAGGTAGATGCTGTGGGCTCAAAACTGAAGATGCTGGAAAGGAAGGGGCAGCTAGCTCTCTCCCCAGGCATGGTAAGTGGCCCTTCACCTGGGTCCCCTCGGCTCCCCCACACTTGAACTCTGCCATCTTTTCCACTCAGTGGGTGGAGGCAAAACATTTTGGAAAGAGCCTGTTTTCAGGCTCCTGGGGCAACATATTCATAGTAGTCACTCTATCAGTGGAAGTAAGGAGTGGAGGGAAGGCCTGAAGATGATTGCTCTGGCCTAAGGGCTGCCTTAGCCTCCAGGAGATGGTCTGAGGTTGGAGAATCAGATCCAGATTTTGTAGGTAAAAGGAAGTGGGATGCAAATTCCTCCTTCATATGACCTGTCCCTTTTTCTTCCAACAGGGGGATCAAGGTGCTTGGGAACACCTGCAGCCAGCCCCAGCTATGACTCCAGCCCCCTGAGGAGTCCAGGGTGGGCAGGAGAGTGGTGGGGCAGGGGTTCTAAAGCATCAGACAGTAGGCTCCTCTCTCACTGCCTCCGCAGAGACCTCCTCAGGACACGTCCTCTGTTCCTAGGGCAGCAGTTTCCACCACTGCTCCTGCCGAGTCCACCTTGTGTCGGGCCTTTTGAACCAGTGTTTCTGTGTAGAGCTTGCATCATGCCTAGGCTTGTGACTTAGTGTTTCTGTGTGCAGCCACGTAGCTCTGTGTAGCTCTGTGAAATAACACTTCCCACTGGGCCTCTCACTTGCTGTGCTCCTAGCTCTGCTGTGATGGAAAAAAAAAAAAAAGGCAATAATGAAAGGAAGGTGATGTTCCCTAAGTACCTGGCACCTGGATAGCCACAATTTGGGGAAAAAAATAGAAGGGAGCAGCATTATCTGAATGTCTTCGTATTTGCCAGTGAATCTTATCCTTTGTGCACCTAGAGATCTGAGGCTAGCACCCACAGGATTGTTGTCTTCTCCATAGTTTCCAGGAGAAAGAGAAGGGGAAGCCGTGGAAGAGAGGAGACTTTCTCAGGTACGGAGATTATAATGTTACAGAGGAGTTGGAGTGACCCCTCCTCTCAGGGCGAAGTCCATGAAGGCGCCTACTCCCAACATTCCACTAAACACTGGGAACTGAGGGGGCTGTAAACCGGGACAAAGATGGAACCTAAGGAGAATCAGACAAAGAAATGACCTCCGGATTCAGAGATCTTTGGACTAAAATGTGGTGGGCTCTGATTCTATTCTTGTAAAGAACAATATGGGTTTCTCTGGTGGCTATCAATAAAAATCCTTAGGAAAATCAGGACTTTGCATTTGCTTCTGGGATTGTAGGAAGAAGAAGAGAGGCTGGAGCTGTGAGCCATTCTTGTACTTGGGCTGGGGCACTCATATCTGCTGGGCGGTGTAGAGTGGGGGCAGTGACAATGTGAAGGGGCTGGGCTGCCCGAGAAGCCCTGAAATAAGAACTTCTGGCTCATAGCAATAATCTGAAATGGTTGGCACTATGACTGTACTGTTAGAGAGAGTGGAGACAGTGACCTAGGGAAACCTGGTCCTCAGGATGAAGAGTGTAAGGTAGCCCTTACTCTGGCATGAGGGGGTAGCTCTGTGTGTGTGTGTGTGTGTGTGTGTGTGTGTGTGTGTGTGTGAGAGAGAGAGAGAGAGAGAGAGAGAGAGAGAGAGAGAGAGGTGAGAGGGTGCAGATGGAGGATAACCAGGGAAAGGACTAAAAATTTCACCAAGATTTTAGGTGTATAGGTTTGCATCACAAGACCTGCTATATATCCCTTTTCCCTTGCCCTGTGATCTTTACCTCTTCCTCATTTTGCACCTTGCTCCCCAGTTGCTTTTTCTCATCCATTTCCTTCTCCCACCTGTTTCACCATCCCATCACATACACTCTATACACCTAGGAAACTTGTGAAACAGCTAAATGCGATCAAGATAACCAGAGTGTATCCTCAGCGTTAAAAGAGTTACAAAGCTGTCTTCCAGAAAGGCTGTATCAGCTGAAGATAAGTAGGTTCCAACCTGCTTCCTAAGGAAAAGGGGGCTGGGGCGCCTAGGTGACTCAGTCGGTTAAGTGTCAGACTCTTGGTTTCCACCCAGGTTGTGACCGCTGGGTTTGTGAGTTCGAGACCC
Source organism: Panthera tigris (assembly GCF_018350195.1). Classification (NCBI taxonomy): domain Eukaryota; kingdom Metazoa; phylum Chordata; class Mammalia; order Carnivora; family Felidae; genus Panthera; species Panthera tigris. Next base: position 58,161,836 of record NC_056670.1, on the reverse strand, counting down.
ACTTTGGGCTCTGCGATGACAGTGCAGAGCCTGCTTGGGATTCTCTCGCTCTTTGCCCTTCCCCCGCTCATTCTCTCTCTCCCTCCCTCTCGCTTTCTCTCAAAATAAATAAATAAACTTTAAAAAAGAAAAGGGGGACAATGAGTTGTTTATCCAAGACATTGAAGGTCGAGTATTTTGAGTATTTCGGTTCCGGGATCAATGAGTGAAGATTTCCTAAAGGTTGGATGAGACTACCTTCAAAAGGATTCCCTGAGGCGTCTTGGGCAGAGCCTGGGTGGGGAGTCTTTGGGGCGGGGTAACTTGTCTCTGTGACTTTGGTCAGCAGGCCACCTGAGCTCAACCAACCCCAGACAGGCCGTTGGTCTTACTAGACTAGTGACAGGGATGAGCGCATTCTCAGTTCCAGGCATCGCGGCTCTTGGCAACAGGAACGACTCACAATAGCTTATTTTAGCTTCAATTTCAGCTTCATGCTTATATCACTCAGGCTGTGCAGCAAGACCCAGTGGAGAGATGGAGAATCCCAGGGCTGCAAACCCGGGGGCGGGGGGGCAGGGCGGGACACGCCCGGCGCGCATGCGCAGACATCCACAACCGGAAGTAGCGCGGGGCCAGGCATGGCGGCGGCGGCGACGGCTGCCGAGGATGTCCCGGCAACCCAAAGAGAGGAGCCTGTTCGAGGTACGCAGAGTGGTTGGGGATGAAGTGTCCAGCAGGAGGCCGGGGGCTCGCCTGGCAGGAGCAAGCAGGTCGGAGGGGAGCACCTGACCGGGCGACTGAGATAGTTTGGCGCGGGATCGGGTGTGAGCCAAGGGCCGGTGGCCAGGGAGCAGAGTTGGCGTGTCAGATGGGGCAAGGACAAAGTGAGGGACTTGAAATTATGGCACATGGAGAATGGAGCCGACTTGATCCAATGAGGACTAGTGAAGGGGTGTGGGGAGAAGATGCCATCGCTGGATTAGGTCCCGGTGTACGGTGGGACACTTACTCGTTCTCCTTTGATCCAGACGATGCCGCCGTGGAAACAGCTGAGGAAGCAAAGGAGCCGGCTGAAGCTGACATCACGGAGCTCTGCCGGGACATGTTCTCCAAAATGGCAACTTACCTGACTGGGGAACTGACGGGTAAGGCGGGGTGTGGACTGATTCGGGTACTGCTCTATACAACCCTATGGAGCTGCGGTTTGGCTCTGGGAGACCTGTGAGGTGCTTTAGCAGCATCAGTCTGTGGCTCCCTCCCCAACACTCTTCATGCCCTGGAATACGCCTGTTGGAAGTTTGGGATGGTCATGAATGGGAAAGAAAAAGATCTGTTCCTTCCCTGTAGAAGTTCACTGGCTAATTTCAGAAATGCATAAAAATGCTTAATACAACTCTGCAAGCCTCCATAAGTGTAGACTAACTATGAGAAGACATAAAACGAATTCATATAGAAGTGCTTCCTTGGGGGAGGTGCATTTTGAGCAGGACTGTGAAGAGAAGGATTGACCAAAAAGGGGGAAACGGTTAGCGAGTGAGGTTATATAAGCAGTTTGTTCCCTTAAAACAGATGTATTTATTGGGGCAAAGAGAAATTAAATTGGGGAATAGGGAGTGAACTGCAGATTTAGGGACCTACTAGGTTGGTCTGAGGATTTGGTGACCCACCCTTTGGGACGTGATTAATTTTGGGGCTCATTGTGTATTTCCAGGTCAACACATGACCTGTGTGTGAAGAAAGGTCCAAAAAGTGAAGTCTGGTCCTGTGTGGCCTCTCATAAGCATTTCTTATATGGTTTCACTTCCCCAAGCAATTGCTGTGAGCCAAATTTGGGAACCAGAATTAATGAGAAAAGGCTTGATGCAGAATGGGAGGGCTTATGAGGCTCTATCATTCTGATTAGTTACTTAATTATTCTGAGCAAGAGAAACCAAGTAGCAAAATCTAGATTTTTGGCTTCTCTTTAAAAATCCCAAGGATTTTGGCAATACTAACTCCCCCATTGCGATGCTATGATCAACCATAGCTGAGGCGCTGTCTCCTCTGAATGGATTAGGGCTATGCAGTGTGTCCCCACTACTCTGTTTTGTCCCTTTTACTGACACCTGGTCAGTTGCCATTTATTACTGCTCTTATACTGTTGCTTTTTAGTAGTGGTAGAGAATCAATTTTCTGTACCAATATTTCTATCAAGTCGGTAAAGTAAATGATAGATAAGAAGTCTGCATGTGCCAAAAAGTAGGAGAGAACATACTTCTTTATGGAAGTGAATAATCTTATATGTTTAACATACAAACACCTGGCTTGCTTCACTCATTTGTATGATCTTGCTGGCTTCTAGGTCTTACAGTGTGTGACCCTTGTTGTAGAGAGACTAATTTGCTAGCAACGAGGGTATGAATACGGAGGATAGAGCCAGAGACATATGAGCAAGAGTCCAGATGAAAAGAAATGATGATGATCAGTGACAGGGTGATGGTAGAGGGAATGGAAAGGAGAGCATGGGTACAAGAATATCATGGAAGTAGAATTTATAGGACTTGTGTCTATGGAGCGATGGCAGCCTAAGACACGTTTGAGGTTTTAAACTGGTGGTGCCATCATCTAAAATAGGGAAGTGGGAAAGCAGAACCATGTTTAGTGTAAAAATATTTTTGGTTTTGGCTTGGCTGATTTTAGATTTTACCAGGACACTTAGGTGACTTGCACATGTGAGTCCCGAGCTCAGAGAGTGATCACAGCAGGAGAAACAGATTTGGGAGTCCCCTGCACCGTGGTGTGAGTTGAGGCTCTGAAGGATGAAATTGGCAAGGATGTACTTAGGGGTAGCTAAAGGGCCTCAACTACAGCCTCGGAGAATGCCTGTATAGGGCAAATAATTTGTTTCTAATAACAGTACTTAAGGTACCTAGGATTGATAACAAATGATTTTTACTTATAAAATTAATTTTAAGCAGATTGTAATTTCCCTGTGATTGTCATTCTTACTTGTACAAATGCTTTTTTGAGTTTGAAAGGAATCTAGCATCACCCTGAGATTGCCCATAGGAATGTGCCGCCCATGTAAACATCAGTCTTGTGTCACAGCTGAGTAAAAATTGGGAAGTGATAGTCAAGGATGAATGAGAAAGCATCTGGCATAGAAACCTACAAAGGGCAGGTTGAAAGAGATTAGAAAATCAGGCTAATATGATGTAGCAGACAAGGGAAATGAGCATTTTGTGAAAAGAGGGAGATCACAGGGTCAGGTACTATGAAGAGATGATACTGATTGAGAAGACACTATGGATTTGGTGGTTAAGAAAGCACCAATGACATTGGAGCATGTAATTTCCCTGGATAGTGGGGGCAGAGGCCAGGCTGCAAGGGTTTACATGAGTGAATGGTGAGGAAGAGGAACCAGTGAATATAAGTTACTCTTTAAAAAGGATTAGCGGTAAAGCTCCTTTGCTTTATGAACAAATGATGTCGGTGCAGCAGAAGACAGAGTGCTTTTGGGCTGGAAGAAACCTGAATATATTTCTAGTTAGAGAGGAAGCTGCCAGAATAGAGGGAGAGTTTGGAAATGTCAGGGGAAGGATATGATGGAAGAGAGACCCTGAAGGGTTAGAAGCAAGAGCATAGGAGAAGTTGTCTTGACAAGAATAGGAGCCCTCATGCCTCTTGGGAAGATATTAGGGTACAGAGAAGTTTTGAAGTGAGGCAGAAAGGTTGAGGGAGCTTATGTAAGGGGAATTTTCCACTTTTCAGGTAAAGTGAGTAGAAGCCATTTGCTTTAAGTAGGGATGGGGAAGGGAACTGAGGATATAAGAAGAAGACAAATGGTTTGGAAAAGTCAGTACATAAAATGCAATATAGAATCAAATAGTAATGATTTAGTTACTAAGAAGCCGTGAGGTCCTAATTGATTTTATATATATTTATGATGCAGTCCCCGAAATTACATGTTTTCATACCATAGAAATACGAAGACTATGTCACCTCTCTTTTCTTAGGACATGAATTTGTTATTTCCCTTTCTAACAAAGATTCTGAAGTCTCTGGGTCTTAACTGGTTTATATAGTTTGCTGAATATAAATGTCATAAATCAATAGTGGCCTGCACCTTTGACATTCTCTGGGTCCTGCCTTGAACTACCATTTGGCCTATAATTCTACATTCCACTGATCTATGACAAATCTTAAAGGCATCACATCTTCTGTTTATTTTAAAGCCACCAGCGAAGACTATAAGCTCCTGGAAAATATGAATAAACTAACCAGCCTGAAGTATCTTGAAATGAAAGATATTGCTATAAACATTAGTAGAAACTTAAAGGACTTAAACGAGAAGTGTAAGTAATAATATTTATAATTAAACACGTTTGTATTTAATATTCTTTTGTGCTTGGGGTTGCGGAGAAGTGGAGGGAACATGGCACCTGTCCTGAGGGAGCTCATTCTCTAAAAGTGAATTACAAAGTTAAGGTGGATTTCTTCCATTTTGAAGATTAGCATGTTTCAGTATGGTTATTTCTGCTTCGGAATCTTGATTTGGTCAGTTTATTCCTGAAAGGGAGAGGGGAGAAAAACAGTGGCCAGATTCTAGTGCATTTATTTTAACAATGCAATCCATAAAGGACCACTTTATAAGTGGAAAACCAGAACATCTGTAAATGGAAAATGCTAATTTAGAGACTGGTAGAATATATTTTTCCATTGACTTCTATGTATGTTCCCTATCTCTAGGACAGTCTTCCTTGGTATGGGATTACCCAAGAAACTGAATCAGTTGCAGAAAGATTGCTTGTAGAGCAAGGAATTTAAAAAAGAGGGAAATTAGTGGGTGAGAGAGACTTGCTTTGTCCAGGTCACAGTTCTGCCTGATCAGCTAGCTACTGTCTGCTAGTGTTTGTCCTATGAGTGACCAGAAACATGTCACTCCACCTAGTGTGTCCTGGGCACAGTTGGAGTGACACTAGCATTCTTACTTTGCCTGTCTTTTCTACACTCCTTGTGGAGGCTGTATGAACATGTGGCCTGTCTTTGTTTTCAAAGATGCTGGACTGCAGCCTTATCTGGATCAGATCAATGTAATTGAAGAACAGGTAGCAGCTCTCGAGCAGGCAGCCTACAAGTTGGATGCATATTCAAAAAAACTGGGTAACCATTTTTATTTCTGTTTTGATTTAATAAGAGTAATCCACCCAGCCCCCACCCGCACTCCATATGACCTTAGCTAATAGGTCATTTATGGTGTGCCCATAATGATCTATTTTAATTAATTTATACAATAACCTAGTGAGAGTAATTTTTTATTAGTAGTAGTAGTAATAACAATACTATTTTCTGAATACTTAATGATATATATCAGGTACTGTTCTTAGTACTGTACATGTATTATTCTTTTTATCTTCCCAATAATCTGTGAGATAAGTGCCTGATTTTTATCCCCATTCTTCGGAAGAAGAAACTGGTTGAAGGGGTTAAACAAATAACTTGCATAAGGATACCGAGCTAGCATGTGAAAGAGCTACATTCCAAGCCAGGTCTGTTTGGTTACAGAGCTCAAGCTCTTAAAATTATGGTTCGGCAGGCTGAAGCATCTTTGATAATGTAGATACATATGTCTTAAAAAATGGAAAAATCAGGGGCGCTTGGGTGGCTCTTTCGGTTAAGTGTCCGATTTCAGCTCAGGTCATGATATCGTGGTTTGTGAGTTTGAGCCCTGCGTCAGGCTCTGTGCTGACAGCTCAGAGCCTGGAGCCTGCTTCAGAATCTGTGTCTCCCCCTCTCTCTGCCTCTCCCATGCTCATGCTCTGTCTCTCCGTATCTCTCAATAATAAATAAACATTGTTTTAAAAAATTGAAAAGTCAATCAAGAGTTTACTTTTCCTTTAAGGAGGAAACTGGTACTTGTATTGTTGATGGCTTGCTATCTGGCTCTTACATCCATGATTAAAAACAATGAAGTTGTTTTTATCCTAGGTATAATTTATAGATTATTTTATTTTCATCATTGACAATTATTGACTACTTCAGGAGAGTGGTTCGTAACTGAGATTTGACATGAGTGGCGATTAACAGTTTCACTGTCCACAATTAAATTTACTAAATGGTGACTGCGAACCTGACTATAGAGAAGGCATTGTACCAAATGCTTTCAAGGTTTTAAAGAAAAAGGAAAATCTATCACAATAAGAGGCTTATCTGATGGTCTTTTAAATCTCTTTGTTGTTCAAAATTGCTTTCCTATAGTGAGGTGTAGGGATAAGAAAACAAAAGGAGTGGGGCGCTGGGTGGCTCAGGTTAAGCGTTTGACTTCAGCTCAGGTCATGAGCTCACTGTTTGTGGGTTCAAGCCCTGTGTTGGCCTCTATGCTGACAGCTCAGAGCCTGGGGCCTGCTTTGGATTCTGTGTCTTCCTGTCTCTCTGTTCCTCCTCTGCTTGCACTGTCTGTCTCTCTCTCTCTCTCTCTCAAAAATAAGCAAAGATTAAAAAAAAAATGAAAAGAAAAGGAGAAACATACATTGTGTGTCCAGAGAGTCTGGCTCCCAGAGAGCGCCTGGAGAGGCACTTTCCTGTGCTTAGTAAGGCTCCCCATGGCTCAAGTGCCAGTAGATCTACTTAATCCTGGTGGAGCCATTGGAGCAGGTGCTGTTGACAGGGTTAGAACTTAGTGGACTTGTTCTTAATTCTGTGTGTGTGTGTGTGTTTGACTCCCTATCTTAAGTTGAGCACATGGTTGATCGATACCCAAATATCTGTCCTTAGCTAATACGATAGTTAACATTTATGGCGTGCCTCCAGTTTGGACCCGGTTTGGACAGATGATGAGATTGAAACCAACAGGTTTTTTTTTTTGTTTTTTTTTTATATAATAGATATTTTTTAATGTGCCTGGAAATGCTAAGTAAGAAAGATCTTTGTAAGAGCTGATTTTAAAAGATTTAACTTCCTCTCTCTCTCTCCCTGGTAGAAGCCAAGTACAAGAAGCTGGAGAAGCGATGAAAAACTCATTCCTGTGGAACAATGTCTTTTTTTTTTAACATGGAGGAATGTTTTATAAGACCTGAATGCTGAGGCTGATGAATTGTCAAAACTCCTCAAAAGGAAACTATGATGGGTCGTCCCAGAAACGTCCCAACATTGGAGTAAACTGGAGGACTGTGGCTACCCCTGAACTTCTTTGGAGGCAGTATCCCTCAGAAACCCACACTTAAAACTCCTTACCTTTTACTTGAATGTTTCATCATCCACTCAGGACAGAGAGTCTCTCAAAGTTCAGGATAAACCTGGGCTTGCCAGTAGAATCAAATGAGAGGACCTATTTTCTCTCACAGTGGTTGATTACTACATTATTTTCTTAATGGTTGGTTTTTGAGTTTCTGTGTCGATGGTTGTTTTTTTCTATTAATGATGCTAATGTATTGCTAATAAGATCCTAAATTAAAAAAGGAAAACAAACTTGTTCTTTATAGATTGTCACCCTGTGAATGTCAGTAATTTACTTTTCCATAACATTGCAAATAACAGAAAATCTTTTTTTTTAAGTTTTCTTAATGTTTATTCATTTTTGAGAGAGAGACAGAGTGCCATTGGGGGAGGGGCAGAGAGCGAGAGAGGGAGACTCAGAATCTGAAGCAGTCTCCAGGCCCTGAGCCGTCAGCACAGAGCCCGATGCATGAACCATGAGATCATGATCTGAGCCAAAGTCAGACACTCAATTGACTGAGCCACCCGGGTGCCCCATCAAATAGCAGAAAATCTTAAAATAATTTTAGGCTGAGTGTTGTAGACTGAGCAGAAGCTGTGAAGGGAGTATTTTGATATCCTGATGTATACGATGGGTCCTACCTGTCTCTTTTCTGTGTGAGTCAGATGTCTGGAGATAGATAACATCTTGCCATGTGCTCCCTTTGGAAATGTGGTGAAGACAAAGAGTGTGTATGTGTGCGTGCACATACACTGTGGTTTTTGAGTTTCTGTGTCGATGATTGTTTTTCTATTAATGATGCTAATGTATTGCTAATAAGATCCTAAATTAAAAAAGGAAAACAAACTTGTTTTGTTTCTAGTACCACAGAGGTACTGGATGGGGAGGTAGGGCTGCCACTCATAAAGGAAAGCATTTGTAAAATATCTTCCTACTTGTGCCTGCAGGGTCAGGGGGGCTCCTAGGGACCTGATCATCTCCCTGTTAGACTAAAGATATAAACGGATGGAGGATACTGACTGACCAGTCCAGTTTGGAAGATAGGCATCCTTATTCAGAGTTGGGTGCTAGCAGCTAGGAAGATGTCTGAGGTCCCCAATTCCATCTCCAAAAGAGTTCTTAACCCTGTTTCTGTCATTTCCCAGTATCTCTGTTCCAGACCGTCATTTATCATCCGCCCCTCTGCACTATTGCTGTGTCTCTTATAACGATCCCTCCAACCTTCTACACTGCTGCCAGAACAATTTTTCTAAAATGTGAAGTGGCCACATTACCCCTCCTGCTTAGACTCCTTTAGTGACTTCTCATAGCCTCTTTGAAAAAGCCAGACTTTTTTTTCTTTTACTTAGAAACCAAAATTGTAACAAAATACTTCAATTCGCTTTTGTGTTTCTGAGGATGAACTTGTTTAACGTGATTCTCTTTGGTTCTTTATTAAACTTTCTATAACTTTTTCATGTAAGATTTGAAACATTTGGCCAGATATATATCATGACACAGAAACTAGTATTTTGGAATTGATATATATAGTGGACAAGCTACCCAGTTACATTTAGGATACAGGGTGCTCCCAAGATAAAGCTGAAAATGCTAATTTTTTTCTCTGTGTGTGTGTTTCGTTGGGGGCATGGGGTGTAAGTTCGTTATTTTTTTCCCCAACTTTATTGAGCTATAATTGACATACAACATTCTGTAAGTTTATGATGTGCAATGTGATAATTTGGTATTTGTACATATTGTGAAATGATTACCATTTAGGTTAGCTAACAGCCTTCACTCCACATAGTTACCTTTTCTGTATGTGTGGTAAGGATGTTTAAGATCTCCTCTCCTAGTAACTTTCAAATACAGTTGACCCATGAACAGCATGTGTTTGAACTGTATGGATCCACTTACATGCGGCTTTTGTTAGATATAGTACTGTATGTGTATTTTTTCATGATTTTCTTCACATTTTTTATTCACTAGCTCACTTTACTATAAAAATATAGTATATAATACATATCATATGCAAAATATATGTTAGTCTACTATTTGTGTTATTGGTAAGGTTTCCAGTCAATAGCGCAGGGAGCCAAGAGTTATATACAGTTTATTGAGCATTCAAGGGGTCAGTACCCCTGACCCCTGTGTTGTTCAAGGGTCAACTGTATACAATATTGTTAACTACAGTCACCATGCTATATATTAGATCCCTAGAACTTACTCATGACTGGAAGTTATAACACTTTGACTAACATCTTCCCATTTTCTCTACTGCCCCAACCCCTGGCAACCACCAATCTACTGTTTCTATGGGTTTGGCTTTTTTTAGATTTCACATATGAGATTGTACAGTATTTGTCTTTCTCTGACTCACTTCACTTAGCATAACGCCCTTAAACGTCATCCATGTTATCGCAAATGGCAGGATTTCCTTCTTTTTTTCATTGTAAATTTATACACTACAGTTTCTTTATTCATTCATCCATCACTGGACACTTAGGTTGTTTTCATATATTGGCTATCATGAATAATGCTGTAGTGAATGTAGGGGTGCAGATACCTCATTGAGATAGTGATTTCATTTCCTATGGATATATACATAGAAGTGGGATTGCTGGATCATATGGTAGTTCTAATTTCAAGAAGAAGCTTCATGCTGTTTTCCATAGTGGCTGTACCAATTTGCATTCTCACTGGCAGTGCACAAGGTTTTCCTTTTCTCCACATCCTCACCAACACTTATCTCTTACCTTTGTAATAATAGCCATTCTAACAGGTGTGAGGTGATACCTCATTGTGTTTTTGATTTGCATTTCCCTGATGACTAGTCAAGTTGAGCACCTTTTCATGTACCTATTGGCCATCGTTATGTCTTTGGGAAAACATCTATTCAGGTCCTTTGCCCATTTTTGTTTTTGTTATTATGATTTTGTTAACTAGGCTTCATGCCCAGCGTGGAACCCAACACAGGGCCTGAACTCATGACCATGAGATCAAGACCTGAGCTGAGATCAAGAGTTGGACGCTTAACCAACTAAGCTACCCAGGCACCCTCCCCCCCTTTGCCCATTTTGAAAATAAGATTATTTGCTTTTTTGTTATTGAGTTGTTTGAGTTCCTTATATATTTTGTATATTACCCCTTATCAGATAGGTGGTTTGCAAATATTGTCTACCATTCTATAGATTGCGTTTTCATTTTGTTGATTATTCCTTTTGCTGTGCAGAAATTTTTTAGTTTGATGTGGTCCCAGTTAGTAATGTTTGTTTTTGTTGCTTGTGCTTTGGTGTCATATCCAAAAAATCATTGCCAAGACGAATGTCTAAGTGCTTTCTATTTCTTTTAGGAGTGTTACAGTTTCAGTTTCTTACAGTTAAGTCTTTAATCCATTTCAAATTAACGCTTATGAGTGGTGTAAGATAGGGGGTCCAGTTTCATTCTTTTACATGTGAACATCCAGTTTTCCCAATACAATTTATGGAAGAGACTATCCTATTGAATATTCTTGGCTCCTTTGTCAAATATTAGTTGACTCTATATGCATGGGTTTATTTCTGGGCTTTTGTTTCTGCTTTACTGGCCTTTCCCCCCCCCCCCCCCACTACTATACTGTTTTGATTGATACTGCTTTGTAACATAGTTTAAAATCAGAAAGAGTGATACCTCAAGATTTACTCTACTTTCTCAAGGTTGTTTTGGCTATTCACAGTCTTTTGTGGTTCCATACAAATTTTAGGATTGTTTTCCATTTCTGTGAAAAGTGCTGGATTTTGATAGAGATTGCATTGAATATGTAGATGGCTTTGGGCAGTATGGACACTTTAACAATATTAATTCTTCTAATCTATAAGCACAAAATATCTTTCCACTTGTATCTTCTTCAGTTTCTTTCATCAGTATCTTATGGTTTTCAGTATACAGATCTGTAACCTTTATGGTTGAATTTATTCCTAAGTATCTTATTGTTTTTGATGCTATTATAAACAGGATTATTTCATTTTCAGATAGTTTGTTATTAGTATATACACACACAACTGATTTTTGTACACTGAATTTGTGTCCTGCAACTTTACTGAATTCATTTACTCTGTTTTTGTTGTTGTTGTTGTTGTTGTTGTTGTTGTTAGAGTCTTTTAAGATTTTTTATAAATGATTTCTTCTGCACACAGAGACAATTTTACCTCTACCTTTCCAATTTGGATGCCTTTAATTTCTTTTTCTTGCCTGATTTTTCTGGCTAGGACTTCTGGTACTATGTTGAATAGAAGTGGTAAGAGTGGGCACCCTTGTCTTGTTTCTGATCTTAGAGAAAAAGCCTTCACCCTTTCACCATTGAGTATGATGTTAGCTGTGGGCTTGTCATATATCACCTTTACTATATTGAGGTACATTCCTTCTATTCACAATTTGTTGAGAGGTTTTTTAATCATGAAAGGATGTTGAATTTTGTTAAATGCTTTTCCTGCATCTATTGAGATGATCATATGATTTTTATCTTTCATTCTATTAATGGGGTTTATTGCATTTATCGATTCCAGTATGTTGAACAATCCTTACATCTCAGGGACAAGTCCCATTTGATCATGGTGTATGATCCCTTTAATGTGCTGTTGAATTCAGTTTGCCAGTATTTTGTTGAGAATTCTATATCTCTATTAATCAGGGATATTGGCTTGCAGTTTTCTTACATTATCCTTATCTGCCTGGCTTTGGTATTGGGTAATACCTCATATAGTGAATCTGAGAGTGTTTCTTCCTCTTCAGTTTTTTATAAGGGTTTGAGAAATATTGCATTAGTTCTTCTTTAACTGTTTGGTAGAATTCACCAGTGAAATAATGCAATCCTGGGATTTTCTTCATTGGGAGTTGTTTGATTACTGATTCAAACTCCTTACTCATTATTGGTCTGTTCAGATTTTCCATTTCTTCTTGATTGAGTCTTGGTAAATTTTATGTTTGTAGAAACTTATCCATTTCTGCTTGCTTGTCCAGTTTATTGGCATATAATTGTTCACAGTAGTCTGGTATGCCCCTTTGTATTTGTGTAGTATTGGTGGAAATGTGTCCCTTTTCGTTGATAATTTTATTTATTTGAGTCCCCTCTTTTTCTTGGCTAGTCTAGGTAAAGGTTTGTCAATTTTGTTTATCTTTTTCAAAAACCAGCTCTTAGTTTCCATTGATCTTTCCTATTGTTTTCCTATTCTTTAATTCTTTTAATAAATTATTTTTCTGCCTGCTGCTTACTTTAGGCTTAGCTTATTCTTCTTTTTCTATTCTTTAATGTGTAATATTAGACTGTTTACCTGAGACCTTTCTTTTTAGTACAGACATTTATAGTTATCAACTTCCCTCTTAGACCTGCTTTTGTTTCATTCCGTAAGTTTTGGTGTGTTGTGTTTCCATTTAATTTGTGTCAAGATTTTATTTTTCCTTGTGATTTCTTCTTTGGTCTATTAGTTGTTCAGGAATGTGCTGTTTAATTTCCATGTATTTTTTAAACTTTCTAATTTTCTTCCTTATTTTTCATTTAATTTTGGTTTCACATCATTTTATTAAAAGTATTTTTTATTTTGAGAGAGAGCGAGTTCTCATGCACGAGCAGGGGAGGGACAGAGAGAGAGTTGGAGAGAGAGAGAGAGAGAGAGAGAGAGAATCCTAAGTAGGCTCCATGCTGTCAGCACAGAGCCCAATGTGGGGCTGGATCGCATTAACCTCAAGATCATGACCTGAGCTGAAATCAAGAGTTGGACACTTAACCAACTAAGCCACCAAGGTGCCCAAGTTTCGTATTATTGTGATTGGAAAAGATACTTGATATAATTTGTACTTGAATTTGTTGAGACTTGTTTTGTGGCCTAACATATTATCTGTCCTGGAGGAATGTTCCATGCTCATGAGAAGAATGTGTATTCTATAGCCAGACCTCTTAGCATGGATCAAGACCCCTATTTCTTTCATTTTTTTCAATTTCATTTCCTATTACTCTGACACTTAACACTATATTCAGCTATCTGGAGCTAGCTTAAATCTCCATGGACGAGCTTTCTTTCCATAAAGTTTATATTTCAGTGTAGATTTAGATTTGCAAGAAAGGCGTAAAGATAATATAGAATTCCACTGATGAAATTTCGTATCTCACTCTTGTTTCCTTTTCTGAAGTTATTACCTGCCCGTGTTTGGCAAATTTCTACTCTTCTTCTAGATTCAATCTTGATTTCTATTCCTGGATTGTGCTGAATTACCCCAAAAGTAGAAAAGACACATGCTCAGTGTTCCATCAAAGCAGGGCGTCAATAGTTAATGAGCCAGGGAATTTAATAAATCCCTCCAAACGGAGGAAAACCAGAACTTTGTGGTTCTTCCTTAAACTAATTTATGTTCTAGTTAATTTTTAATTACTTGGCTGAACTTTTCGTGCCCCTGGATTGTCAGGAACTCTCTCCTTTGCTTCCATTTTCTTATATACTGTTGTCTACAAATTGGACTGAACTCCCCCAAAATGGCAATGTCAGGAAAAACAACCAAAAATGCCTGTGGGCTATTGTAGATTTTAAAAGACTAGAGAGAACTGAATACAAGTATGAAACTTAATTGTATCCTGAATGAAAACAAGCCCCAGGTATTTAAAAAAAAAAAAATGGGGGGGGGGAGAATGGACAACTTTAAATAATATTATTGAATAATTAATTTTCTTAGGTGCCTTAACGGTATTTTGGTGATATAGAGGATGTCCTTCTTAGGAAATGCGTGCTAAGATATTCTTGATGTCTGCAATTTACTTTCAAATGATTCAGTGAGAATAAAAGTGCCTGTGCACCTTGAAGGGGAGAGAGAGAGAGATGAAGGAAGAAAATGTGGCAACATGTTGACACTTATTGCATCAAGGTGATGGCCATTATTCTTACCAAAAAAGCGTGTGTGAACAGAGTCTGTCTTGCCCATTGGACTAACGTGGTTAGATTAGGTTAGGTTAGGGCCCATCTTATGTCAGGAGCGTTCTAGCAGCTCGACAACCTCAACTGCTCCAAAATAAAGCAAACAAACAAACAAATAATTGTAATTCTTTTTGTCACATCCCCTTCCTTCCTTTACTGCTCGCCTTCCTTGATTCCTCTGAGACCCAGACAACTGGGAGAGACTGCTGTCCCTCGGCGCTCTCCGTAGATAAGCGAACCCTCATTGGCTGGGCGCGCCCACGTCTTAGTGCTGTGCCGCCGCGTTTTTCGAGGTGTACGGGTTCAGGGTCCGTTTTCGGTGGTCGCCCCGACTCAGGCTGTTGGCACAAATGGCTCAGAAACCGCTGCGCCTGTGAGTGACCACAGATCAGATCAGAACCGTGCGCGCGCGCTTCTGTGTGTGTGTGTGTGTGTGTGTGTGTGTGTGCGCGCGCGCGTCTGCTCCCTGGGTCTTTCTCGTGACTGGAAGGGAGGAGGAAAAGGCGGGGGTGGGAGGGTGGTGGCGGCTGGTGAGCTCCGATCGCGTCTTTGCCTGGCTGGGGCCGGTCTCCTCGCTTCCGAGAGGAGGCTGTCCTGGCGACCCAGGCTAGGAGAGGCGGAAACTGCCAGGGTTAGGTCTCCTCCATCTTAGGCCGTCCTGGCCTCTGACACATTTACACTTCACTTCTCCCCACAGCCCATTTATTAACGAAAACTCCTAGGCGTGGGGCCGATCGGTGGGTCCTGGTCAGTTACGAACAGACTAGATAGATAGGGCTCCTGCCCTGGCGCACTTTTTTGCGAGGAGGCGCTGGGGTGGAGTACGTCGATCCATCCATCCACTCAACAAATATTTATTGAACAATTACAGTATGCCAGGCACTGTGCTAGACGTTGCACAGATGGAGTTCCTGCCTTAATGGAGCCTAGAGTTTTGAGCTAATATTAATTAGAGAATCCAGATTAATGTATAATTACGGTCTATAAATGTCAGGAAGAGAAACTTCACGGTTATGGGAGGGAGTATAATAGGGGTATTTGGCCTATTGTGAGGAATCAGGGGAGGGAGGATTGAAGTTGGTTAATATTTTTGTCTTTATCCTAAAGTCATTGAAATGTTTAAGAACTCCTTGGCGGGATCATATTTTTGTTTTGGAAAGCGATTCTGGCTGCAGTGTAAGAACAAATCAGAGCCAAAAGAAGAAGAAGACAGCGAGGATTAGCTAGAGTGATAGCAGAAGAAAAGTGCAGGGATTCAAGGCTTATCAAGGAGATGAGATTAACAGGGTTTGGAGAAGGTTTGGCTGTGAGAAAGAGTCGGCACTGTGAGGTCCTAAATTTCTGCCCTTCAGCATGATAGAAAACACTGGAAAAGGGCCCCGGTAGTGGGGTTCTCTTAATGTTTTTGAGGAAAGAACATTAAACTGTTGACTTTATATAGGTTGGTTAGGAAGAAGAGATGGCATTAGAGGAAATAAACGTAAGCATGCTACCTACTTTGTATCCAGTACCAGATTCATTAGATCTCTCTCTGATTCTGCCTCTTTTCTATCACAGGACTCTTGGTTGCTCTGCCTTGGAGTGTCCTGCATTCCTCTTCCTCCCTCGTTTCCCACCCTACTTCACCATTCAAATTGTGTTCAGGGGCTCAGAATTCTAAATTTTTCATCTGTTTCTGTCCTTTTCGTCTTCATTGAGTATTGCCCTTTTTGGTGATATTTTTGCTTGTAATCACTTGTTCCTCCAGACCATCCTTCACTCTGTTACTAAAATGAACTTCCTGAAACGTGTCATTACCCAGCTTGAAAATGTTCAGTGATGGGGTGCCTGGATGCCTCAGTCAGTTAAGCGTCCGACTCTTAGTTTCAGCTCAGGTAGTGATCTCACAGTTCGTGGGCTTGAGCCCTGCATCAGGCTCTGTGCTGACATCATGGAGCCTGCTTGGAATTCTCTCTCTCTGTCTCTGCCCCCCCCCCCCCCCGCTTGCTCTCCAGCTCTCAAAATAAATATAAATAAACTAAAGAAAAAAAAAGTGTTAAGTGATATGGACATACCAGAAAGATGTACTGACAAAACAATAAGAACTATATTTCAGGATGAGTTCAAAGGCATTAAAAAATGGTATGAGAAATAGAAAAACTTAAGTCAGAATTACAAAAACTCAGAAATGAGATGATAGAACAAGTTATGTCACAATTTAAGGCCAGTTCTTCTTTATAAACTTCAGCTCTTGCCACTTTCTCCCTCTCTGCCCCTTAACACTTTATGCATGCCTCCTGTTGTAGCCTTTTTCATACAGATTTGTATCAGAGTATCTCCCTTTCCCTGATTGTCAACTTTGAGGTTTGAACTGAGTCTCTCCTCTTTGTACTCCTAACATGATCTTAGCACAGTTCTGGACATATTGCACTTAGCATATTGTAGGTGTTCAGTATATGGTTGTTGAATGGATGATTGATAGTAACAGTGGAAAGGAAGAGCTGGAATGAATGTGAAAGACGTTTGGAAAGGGGAATTGATGAGACTTGATGACTGGATGGGGGATTTGTGACTCTTGGTGACCCAGTTGGTGATACAGCCATCCACAAAGCTTGGGAAGTGAGGAGAAGAAGCTGGTTCAGTTTTGGAGGAGGTGAAGCTAACTTTTAGATGTGATGGGTTGAAAGTTTTGGTGACCTTTAGGTGGAACTGCCCACTGGTCAGTAATAGTTCACATGCACTGAATCTCTCTGGTAACCTCTGGTAACCCAGAGACTGAACCTCTGGTAACCCAGAGACTGGGTCACATATCTGCCTGATCCAGAAAGACTAACATGTTACAAACCCAGCTGGCCCATTCGAGTTTCCTCAATTGCCGTAACATTTATCTCATTTGCAGCTTGGCTTGTGGAGATGTTGAAGGAAAGTTTGATGTTTTATTCAATAGAGTTCGAGCAATTCAGAAGAAAAGTGGAAACTTTGACGTAAGACATTTCCTTTTACTGAATCTAATTTTACTGTTATAGTCAAACATAGTAAAATAAAGTGTGGACTTCTTTTTTCATTTCTTGATTGAACACATACTCTCCCTTTTTGGTTAGATTGAGTTCCTTTTGTGAGCACAGGAACTTAGTAGCTACAGAATGATAGGGAAAGGGAGACCTCTTTACCTTTTTATACTTTTTGAATTTTTTAATACTCCCCCCCTTTAATACTTTTTATACTTTTATACTTTTACACTTGTTACTTTCTTACTATCCACAAAACTGAAAACAGACGAGCAAAACGTCCCTAGGTGATTCTAATCACTGGGTTTGGGAATCGCAGATATATTTCCTGAGTGTATGGTGTGGATTAAGTCAGATAACATGTGCAGATGCTTCACAGACCGAAGAGCCTTATCTAAATGTTACATGGGGTTGCCAACTAGACTGCAGACCCCTAGCATACAGAAGAGTATTCTGGGTATGGAGATAATCTATTCATGGGGTTAAAGATTGAGTAAAGATAACAGGCAAGAAATGTGTTTTTTGTACCTTGTATCTTCCCAGGGTATCTAATACTTAAAAATTTGTATTTGGAGAGAGGCTCGTGGAAGTAGATTTCTCCATCTTTCCCTGACCCCCTCTTCCCCATCCCTAATTTGAATTTGATAGCCAGTGAGCCAAAATTTATTAATTTATAGATTCAAATTAACTTCTGCAATTGCTGCTAAAGAATTATGTGTTGAGATTCTGCAGACTGATTAAGGAAAAAAAACCTAGCGTGAGGCCATTAAGTAGGATAATTAGCTGAATTATGTTAACTATCAATTATGTACTATTTGATAAAAAAAAATCTCATTTATCTGTTTAAAAAACTCATTTTAGCTGCTGTTGTGTGTAGGAAATTTCTTTGGCTCCACTCCAGATGCTGAATGGGAGGAGTATAAAACTGGCATCAAGAAAGGTATAGAAATTATTTTTATTTAACAGATGAGTTCTAACAAAGCTTCAAAGTTACACAGTTCTTGATGGGTTGTTTTTCACATGTAGTAGTTATTTAAGAATTTCCCTCTGAGCTCCACGTTGAGCTGGGAAGGATGCCTGTGCATCTAAATGTTCACATTTTGGGGGCGCCTGGGTGGCTCAGTCATTTGAGTGTCCAACTCTTAATTTTGACTCAGGTCATGATCCCGGGGTTGTGGGATTGAGCCCCGTGTCAAACTACGCACTGAGCATGGAACCTGCTTAAGATTCTCTCTCGGGGTGCATGGGTGGCTCAGTTGGTTAAGTGACCCGCTCTTGATTTCAGCTCAGGTCATGCTCTCACAGTTCATGAGATCGAGCCCCCAAGTCAGGCTCTGGGCTTACAGTGCAGAGCCTACTTTGGATTCTCTCTCTCTCTCTTTCTGTCTCTCTCTTCTCCTGTCCTCTCCTCTCCTGTCCTCTCCTGTCCTCTCCTGTCCTCTCCTCTCCACTCCTCATGCAGGCATGCAGCATACTCTATGGAAATAAATATTTTTAAGAGAAAAGATTCTCTCTCTCTCTCTCTCCCTCTGCCCCTCTCTCCTGCTTGTGCATGCTCGCTCGCTCTCTCTCTCTCTGTCTCTCAAATAAAAATAAAGTTTTTTAAAATGTTCACATTTTGAGTTTGGTTGGATTTGGTTTAAAGAAATAATTCTCTTCTAAGGCAGGAAATGAAGAAATGGACCATATGTGTCCTTTCCTTTTTCTAGTTGGAGTGTTTTCTTTCTTTCTTTCTTTCTTTCTTTCTTTCTTTCTTTCTTTCTTTCTTTCTTTCTTTCTTTCTTTCTTTTATGAAGCTCTTTAGGGATTTGTGTTTTCCTTATTCTACATTAACCATTCTCTTTAAGATGTCACTTATCAACCTAGTGACACTAATAGTCAGGCCACAGGTTGGGTAGGATATGTTCCACAGATAGGATTGCAGACTCCTTACTTTTGCTGTGATTATTTTTCCTGTGCGGAAATACTTCTCAAATTCCAAATCAGATCTGGTAACTATATGGTGTCATGTCTGTTTCTCTCACTAGCTCCTATTCAGACATATGTGCTGGGTGCTAATAACCAGGAAACAGTAAAATATTTCCAAGATGCTGATGGGTGTGAATTAGCTGAAAACATTACTTATCTGGGTAAGTTCATATTTTTTGTGTTTGTAATGAATATAATAAAGTGTCCCCAGGAATTAGTCTCCTGGGAAATTTGTGGCTGAATTCTTCTGCCATTACTGCTGAGAAAATGGGGTTCTTTCCCCAAATCTGTGTCTATACCGTTAAGACTCTGACATTTTTTTCTTTGTAGTCTCTCCCACCTCCTCCCAATCTCCTTGTACTCCCACAACCCAATATATACTCGTGTGGCCAACTAGAGGAATAAACTACTTGACTGTGGTATAGGGACTACTTAGGGTATAAATTATGTTGAAAAAAATTCCATGTATGTTGTCTCACCATGTAACATTGCTAGATATATACAACTTGTTTATTAGGATCCTCACTAGCTATAGCTCTGTGTCTCATTAAACTTTTGGTGCTGATTTTAAGTTTTCGGTGCTGATCCTCACATTTTTCACTCCTTTTGTCCTTTCTCTGGTTCTTGGTCCACTTTTTAATTTTGGGTTACAGTTGTTCCCTTTTGACCCTCCTGAATCTCTTTTAGTGATTCTTTTAATGCCTGGCCATTTAAAAAAGCACTGTCAGATTTTGTTTTTGCTTTCCCCTCACCTGCTGTCAGTCTGTGACTTCTTGGATCATTCAACTTATTTTTTCCTAAAACGACTCCACTGCTCTTCACAGTTCTTTTTTCTTGGTCTCTTACTTCTCTGGAAAGCTTCTACATGTCCTTTGCTGTAAGTGTCCTCCCCATCCTTCCCCACCATAGTCCATCTTGACCTTTATTCTCTACATTTGGCTGTGGCCCTCATGTAAACAATCTTATCTCATCTTGCTTCAATCATATGGGGCTCCTTTAGGCAAAAACTTGAGGGATGGATTTTTTGTTGTTGTTGTTTTTAACCACTGTTGCAAGGTACACATTTTGAAATCCTTTTGTTGTAGGTGTTAGCATAGGCCTGAACTTGTGGCAACTCTCACAGTAGTTATTAGATTTGGATTAAGACCCCTGCTGTAGGTATTTATGGCAGCCATTTAACACATGAATTTAGTGCCAGGAGTGGAAAGAGCATGGAGGTACTGGGTTATTTCTGTGAAAGAGATTTTTCGAGGTCCAGTAGGAGGAGCAAACAATGAACTTGATAGTGAGCTTGAAGTGTTGGCAGTACATCCAACATGTCACTGGAAGTGACCTTTCTAGAGTATATCAACAAGGTCAGTGTGGAAAAATAGGTTTTGGGGAGTTGGTCCCTTAAAGATGGAAAACAAAGCTGAGAAGGATCAAATTGTTTCAGGGGAAATAAAATGAGAAGGAAAGCACCACGCTGTGGTGGGCGTATATATCTTCACCTAGGCAGCAGGCAGGATCGCTGAAAGCGATTAGAGCAGTGTTTGGGGAGGTAAAGATATTGTCAAGTTCATAGACTCTAAATGAAGAGAGACTGATTTGGGAGGAGAGACCATTGACAGTTACAGGGTGATTCATGACCTTTCCGAGAATGGTGGGAGATGGAAACCAGAGTACAGTGAGTTCAGGAACTAAGAGGTAAAGCACTTAGAGAGCATGGTCTGCTCTTTTGAGAAATTGGAAACAGAAGAGAAAGGAGTTTTCAGTTAGTGTGTGAGTTCTTTTATTAGTTTTTTTTTTTTTTATTAGTTTTTTATTAGTGTGTGTGTTCCTTTGTCAGTTAGTATGTGTGTTAATTGGCATGTTCCTTTAGTAATTAGTATGTCTATTAGTATGTTTAATACTTTATTCTTTTCTGAGTGGAAAGAGCCAGCTGAGAAGAGGAGACTGAGTAGGTGAAAGGAAGGTGAAAATTGACAGAGCAAGGTCTTGAAGGCAGCAGGAAGAAACAGGATCAAGGGCCCAAGCCAGGAATAAATTTAAAAAAGGATAGAGTCTCAAGTTTTTCCCAGTTGCTCTTTCCAGATGTTTTCCACCCATTGGAAGCTGCTGCCTGCATGAAGAGTATGTGTATTCTAGACTGAACTTTCCTCAGAACTGCAGTTCCTTTTTCTTATTACGTCTCTCTGGGTCCAAGTGTCTGGGTTTCTTTCTTTTTCTTTTTTTCTTTTAAAGTTTATTTATTTATTTTGAGAGAGAGACAGTTTGAGTGGGGGAGGAGCAGAGAGAGAGAATCCCAAATAGGCTCTGCACTGTTGGTGCAGAGCCCCATGCAGGGTTCCAACTCATGAACTATGAGATCATGATCTGAGCTGAAATCAAGAGTCAGGTACTTAACTGACTGAGCCATCCGGGTGCCCCTCTTTTTTTTTTTTTTTTAATGTTTATTTATTTTGAGAGAGATAGTGAGAATGAGGGGTGGGGCAGAGAGAGAGGGAGAGAGAGAATCCCGAGAAGGCTCGATCCCATGAACTGTGAGATAATGACCTGAGCCGAAATCAGGAGTCGGACGCTTAACTGACTGAGCCACTCAGGCACCCCTGGGTTTCTTTTAATCCATGTAGAATCTCTTCCAGAAGACAGGAAGGCTTTTTCTTAATCACTGCTTCCCAACTTTTTCATTTGTAAGGCATCTGGGGTAAACAGACTGGCTCATGGGCTCCAGTGGCCTCCACATAAGGGCTGCTGTCCCTGAACAGGAACACAGTTGTAGCCATCCACCACTGAGACCCTGCAGCCAGAAGAGGGACTCTAGAAGAGTCTGTGCTTATTTAGACATGCAGAATGGCAGGGAGGTAGGCAAGTCATGGCGGGGAGAGAGATTCATCACCATAATAACATTTCTGCAGTTTTGACTAAAACTTGTCCATTTTTCTTTGAACCCAGGTCGTAAAGGTATCTTCACTGGAAGCTCGGGGCTGCAGATTGTGTACCTCAGTGGGACAGAGTCCGTAGATGAGCCAGTCCCAGGTTACAGTTTTAGTCCCAAGGATGTGTCTTCCCTGAGGACAATGCTGTGTTCAACATCCCAGTTTAAGGGTGTTGATATCTTGCTCACATCCCCATGGCCCAAGTATGTGGGGAACTTTGGGAATTCTTCTGTGAGTAGTGCTTGTTCAGTTGGAATTTCTGTAAGCAAATTGCACTGGCTTATTTTGGGCTCTTTTTGCTCTTTATATTGAATATTTCAGCTCTTAGGACCTTTCAGTAGAAATTTTTTATAAATTGTTTCAGGATACTTAAAAGTATATCAGTTAACCAAAGCAAAAACTTTAAAACAGATTGATCTTATGAAAGCACCATTCACAGATGAGATTGCTAAAATTCTAATTATAAGTGAGTTATTCTTTAAATTATATTCTCTGCATCAAGTGCCTTCTTTCAAGCTTCCTCTTAATGTGTTTTGAGGGATTACTAATTTTTAGTTAAAAGATTTACAGCTAATGGCCGCTCTTTAGTTGTATCCCCCCTCTCCTCCCCACATTCCATTGCACATTGTAGTATTTTGGCTTTTAAAATATTTTTTTTATTTCCTAGTTTAAATTTTTCCTAGTTTAAATGTTTTTAACTAGTTTAAATTTAACTAGTTTAAATTTAACTAGTTTAATTTAACTAGTTTTTTCCTAGTTTAAATTTTATTTATTTTTGAGAGAGAGAGAGAGAGAGAGAGAGAGAGAGAGAGAGAAAGGGGTGGGGGGAGGGGCAGAGAGAGAAGGAGAGAGAGAGTCCCAAGTAGGTTCCATCCTTCACACCAAACCTAACACAGGGTTCAAAGCCACAACCGGGAGATCGTGACTTAAGCCAAAATCCAGAGTTGGACACTCAACTGACTTAGCCATTGAGGCACACTTCAAAATATTTTTTTTAATGGAATCATTATGAGATCAAAGATAGTGATCTAAAGATGGGAAAAGAAATGTTGAAAACTTGTTATTTCTCTAATGTGAAAGCTTTAATGTTGGGATGCATTGGAGCTCACCATTGCATTTGATCTTAATATTTTAATAAACAGTCTAAAAGAGGATGTGTATCAGATTGGGGAGTGACCACCATCACATTGGTGGAAATAAGCCTAAGGAAGATCTTGAAAGGTTGTATATGAGGGCAGAAAGCATCAGCTGAGTTTCAGTGAAGGGAAACCTAAGAATGCATTTAGAGACAAGTATCAATTAGTAGATGCAGAGTTATCAGTAATGATCCAGAAAAAGGTCTTGTAGACCACTCTCTGCCAACTTCACGATGTGTCTGGACCAAAATAGCCAACAAGATACCAGGCCTTGTCAGGGGTGGGGTGTTGAAAGGAAAAGGCACAGTGCTGTCTTCCCCTGCCATCAATCCATGGCTGTTTTCATCTAGAATTCAAGGGGCAGTGCTGGTTGCAGTGAGAAGGTGCGGCAAAGCTAGGGAAGATAGGAGGAGGACTAAGTTGCCGGTGGAAGGGAGGAAGACACGTATAATACTCTGTGAGGAAGGATGAGAAAAATGAGGCCCCTTCATTTTGGGGGTGCTAACAAAAGCATTTGATTAAAGTTTATAAAAGACTACATATGATCTTTATAGGGGAGAAAACAATACAGTTTATCAGTCTCTGAGATACTACGACTAACCTCGAGGCTGATTCCCTGCACTTCAGCAGAAACTTGAAGGAAGTGAGCATAAGAAAAAGGAATTTCTTGCTTTACTTAGTAGAAAACTAATTTTGGTAATTTCTTTATTTGCAGCTAATACCTTCTCTTAAGTTCATAAGTAATATGAATGAGACATCACATAATTTGTTGTTAATGAAAGCTAGGGATGTTTGGGGAATAAAGTTGATATTTTTGATGAACTTTATGTTACAGACTTTGACCAGGGTGTGGTTGTGCCTTCCACAAACCACACCTTTCTTGACTGAAGCAAAATAAAGGATTGCATGCTTATGTCATGAGGTCATTGAATATTCCATTCCAGATGTCCTATGGATCCTAAGGACCCTGGAAGCTAGCTTTTAATTTTTTATTTTTTTGCATTGACTCTGAATGTCTGCATTGTCAGAACTATGGATGTGTAACAGCGCAGATTATAGAAGCATAGTCTGTGGGCTCCAGAGAGAGAGCTTGCTTTCCAAAAAGATTAGAATAAACCCTGTTTTGGGTATTAGTATGGAGGGCTCACCTTACCTTTTAACCCCTGCTTCCTGCAGTTGTCCTCTCTGCACTTAACAATAGCCTGCTTCCTCTTCTGTGTTTGAGGTTTCTCTGATTGCCACAAGTTGTGGATATTACTCTCCAAATCCTACTGCCTACATTTGTATCGACATAAAAATTTCAAAGACATTTAAATTGTCCTATTTCTTTGCATTTCTTGATAACTCCTAGGTCTGTTATGATGACTGAGTTTCTTTTTCCTAGGGAGAAGTGGATACCAAAAAATGTGGCTCTGCTTTGATCTCCGGTCTTGCCACAGACTTGAAACCAAGATACCATTTTGCTGCTTTGGAAAAGACCTATTATGAGAGACTTCCCTATCGGTGAGTAGCATTTCATTATTTTGGCTTCTTGAAGAATTTGCCTTGGATTCTATGGGAACTTCTCTTGTTCATTTTAGCCATGTAACATCTTTGTTCCTTTTGGTTACTCAGGCACCGAAGTGAGTGGCTCTCAAATTACTCAACTTTTCTGAGTTTGTTTCCTAATTAGAAATACAAGGGATTGGACTGTATACAGCCCCTTAACAGTTTGAACGTCTGAAGTAATAATACTGTTATCACAGTATTAATCATCACTGCTTTATGTAGCATAGCACATTAGGTCAAACCGGTACTCCTTGTACAGTCTTGAAAACTCATTTCTCAGCATAAGCATGTCAGCAGTATTTCAGTTTAAGAATCAAGAACTTGTATCGATTTGTTTTTTGCTTTTTCATAGTTTGAGTTTGGAGGTGGGTTTTTTTTTTTTAATGTTTATTTATTTTGAGAGAGAGAAGAGTGTGTGTGAGAGAGGGGGAGGGGCAGAGAGAGAGGGAGAAAGAATCCCAAGCAGGCTTCGTATTGTCAGTGCAGAGCCCAATGCAAGACTCAGTTTCACCAACTGTGAAATCATGATCTGAGCTGAAGCCAGAAGTCTGATGCTTAACCCAACTGAGCCACCCAGGCGCCCCTGGAGGTGGAGTTTTTAAAGCATGTCTTACAGAGACCATAAACCAGTGTTTTCTAACGGATAGAATTAAGTTAGCTCTGGATTATCTTCACTGGTAAAGAGCATGGATAATTTCTAAAATAATTTATAAAAACTTTTTTCCTGGGACGACTGGGTGGCTCAGTTGGTTAGGCGTCTGACTCTTGATTTCGGCTCCGGTCATGATCTTGAGGTTTGTGGGATCAAGCCCCACATTGGGCTCCTCACTGACAGCTCAGAGCCTGCTTGGGATTCTCTCCCTCTCTCTCTGCCTCTCCCTCCCACACACACATGTGCACATTCTCTCTCTGTCATAAAGAAAAAAATAACCTATCCTTTCCCTATAATCTCAAAGCCTAAGATATAATCATAAATAATACAGCCTTTTCTGTTATATCGCCATATAGAAAAGCCTATTGTTTTCTGAAATCATGCACTAAAAACAGAGGTTATCAAGCCTCTCAAAACGTATCCAACGGTTTTTTTTAACCTATCCAACTTTTAAGGATCTGAATACACATTTCCCTGAAAAACATACCAGTGGCCAATAGGCACATGAAAGATGCTCATGTCATTATCGATTAGGGTAATCCAAATCCAGACCACAGGGAGATACCACTTAACATCCCCTAAGATGGCTACAAGCAAAAAGGCAAGTAATAAAGTGTTAGCGAGGATGTGGAAGCATCTGAACCCTGATGCGTTGCTGGTGTCATTGCTGGTGCAGGCGCTTTGCCAAACTGTTGGCAGTTCTTCAAAAGATTTAAATATAGAGTTACTGTCTGACCCAGGAATTCCACTCTTGTTCCAAGTGAAATAAAAACACTAGCCCATGCAATAATTTGTATACAAATGATCATAACAGCTTTATTCATAATAGTCAGAAAGTGGAAACAACCCAAATATCCATCATGTGATGAATGGGTAAAGAAAAAGTGATACATCCATACTTTGGAATGTTATTCAAGAAAAAGGAATGGAATACTGATAGGCTACATGGGTGAACCTTGAAAACACTATGCTAAATCAAAGAAGCCACACACACAGAAGACCGCATATTATATGATTCCACTTATTATAAAATGTCCAGAGTAGGCAAATACATAGAGATAGAAAGTAGAGTAGTGTTTGCCAGGGGCTGGTTGGAGGGAAATGGGAGTGACTGCTAATAGGTACAGGGTTTCTTTTACTGGTGATAAAAGTGTTCTAAAATTAGATTGTGGTGATGGTTGCACAGCTCTGTGAATATGCTAAAAACTATTGAATTATATACTTTAGATGGCCGAATTATATAGTATTTGAATTAGATCTTAATAAAGCTGTTAAAAAAAAAAAAGACAAGCCTATACAAGTTTTCAACCAGAGCAATAACAAAACCCCATAACCAGCACGATACAAATACTAACATAGGTAAATTTCCACTAACATTTGCACCTGGTATTACAGTCAGTCCATGCTTTGCATTCCTGTGTTGTGGGTGTTATTGTGAGTGTTTTGCTTCCCTTGAGGAACAGTTTATCATCATTAAAAACACCACTCAGAGGTAGCAACCTTCATTAGTCATTATTATTTTAAAATAAATGAGGGAAGCATCTTCACAGCTTTTTATGGGTACTTGCAGTTTCCCTGTAGTATTAGTTTTCTATTGCTGTTGTAAAAGTTGCCACACACTTTGTAGCTTAAAACAATATAGTTTATCATCTTACAGTTCTGTAGGTCAGACGTTTGACCCAGGTTTCACTGGGCTAAACTCAAAGTGTTGGCCAGGTTATGTTCATTTCTGGAGGCTCTACAGGAGAATGGTTTTTTCCCTTCTTAAGCTTGTAGAGATCACCTGTGTTCCATAGCTCACGGCCCCCTTACTCCATCTTAAAGCCAGTAACTGTGGTTGAATGTTGTCACTCTTAACCTTCTGTAGTCACTTTCCCTCTGACTTTTCCTCTTCCCTCATCTACTTTTTAAAAAAAATCCTAGTGTAATTAACATACAGTGTTCTGTTAGTTTCAGTGTACAATATGATTCAGCATTTCTATACATTATTCAGTGCTCATTGCAGTAAGTGTACTCTTAATCCCCTTCACCTGTTTTACCCATCTCCCCACCTACTTCTTTGTAACTATCAGTTCTCTGTATTTAAGAGTCTGGTTTTTTGTCCCTCTTTTTTTTCTTTGTTCGTTTGTTTTGTTTCCTAAATTTCAACATGGGTGAAATCATTTGGTATTGTCTTCTCTGACTTATTTCAATTAGCATAATACACTCTAGCTCCATCCATGTTGTTGCAAATGGCAAGATTTCATTTTTTTAATGGTTGAGTGATATTCCATTGTATATATATACCACATCTTCTTTATTCATTAATTAATCAATGGACACTGGGTTGCTTCCATATTTTGGCTATTGTCAATAATGCTACAATAAACGAAGAAGTGCATATATCTTTTTGAATTAGTATTTTTGTATTCTTTGGGTAAATATCCATTAGGGGAATTACTAGATCATGCAATAAATCGACTTCACATTTTTTGAGGAACTGTTATACTGTTTTCCACAGTGGCTGCACCAGCTTGCATTCCCACCAGCATTGCATGAGGGTTCCTTTTTCTCTACGTCCTTGCCAATGCTTTTTTCTTGTGTTTTTGATTTTAGCCATTCTGACAGGTATAAGGTACTCGTATAAAGGTACAGGTGTAAAGAACTCGTTGTGGTTTTGATTTGCCTTTCCCTGATGATGAGTGATGTTGAGCATCTTTACATGTGTCTGTTGGCCATCTGTACGTCTTCTTTGGAGAAATGTCTGTTCATACGGAGAAATGTCTGTTTTAAATTGGATTGTGTTTTTGGTGTTGAGTTGTGTAAGCTTTTTATATATTTTATCAGATAAGGCATTTGCAAATATCTTCTCCCATTTAGTAGGTTGTCTTTTTGTTTTGTTGATTGTTTCCTTTGCTGTGCAGAAGCTTTGTATTTTGATGTAGTACCAATAGTTTGTTTGCTTTTGTTTCCTTTGCCTTAGGAGACATACCTAGAAAAATGTTGCTATAGCCAGTGTCGGAGAAATGACTGCCTATGTTCTCTTCTATGATTTGTATCGTTTCAGGTCTCATGTTTATGTCTGTAATCCATTGTGAGTTTATTTTTGTGTATGGTGTAAGAACATGGTCCAGCTTCATTCTTTTTGCATATGGCTGTCCACTTTTCCCAATACCGTTTGTCAAAAATTAATTGATTGAACATATAATCGTGGGTTTATTTCTGGGCTCCCTATTCTGTTCTGTTGATCTGTGTGTCTGTTTTTGTGCCAGTACCATCCTGTTTTGATTAATACAGTTTTGTAGTATATTTTGAAATCTGGGATTGTGATACCTCCATTTTTCTTCTTCTTTTTCAAGAATGCTTTGGCTGTTCGGGGTCATTTGTGGTTCCATACCAATTTTAGGATTTTTATTCTAGTTCTGTGAAAAATGCTGTTGGTATTTGATAGGGATTATATTAAATCTGTAGATTGCTTTTGGTAGTAGGGACATTTTAATAGTATTTGTCCTCCGAATCCATGAGCATGGAATATCTTTCTATTTGTTTGTGTTGTCTTCAATTTCTTTGATCAGTGTTTTATAGTTTTCAGAGTACCGGTCTTTCACCTCCTTGGTTAACTTTATTCTTAGGTATTTTATAATTGGTGCAGTTATAAATGGGATTTTTTTCTTAATTTTTCTTTCTTAATTTCTACTTCATTATTAGTGTATAGAAATCAACAGATTTCTGTATGTTGATGTAATATCCTGTGACTTTACTGAATTCATTTATCAGTTCTAGTAGTT
This sequence comes from Panthera tigris, assembly GCF_018350195.1. Classification (NCBI taxonomy): domain Eukaryota; kingdom Metazoa; phylum Chordata; class Mammalia; order Carnivora; family Felidae; genus Panthera; species Panthera tigris. The sequence goes on along the minus strand of NC_056670.1, from coordinate 58,132,763 downwards.
TTCTCATGGAGTCTTTAGGGTTTTCTATATATAGTATCATGTCATCTGCCATAGTGAAAGTTTTACTTTTTCCTTTCCTATTTGGATGCCTTTTGTTTCTTTTTTGTAGTCTGCTGTGGCTAGCACTTCCAGTTCTATGTTGAATAAAGTGGCGAGAGTGGACATCCCTTTCATGTTCCTAACCTTGGGGTAAAAGCTGTCAGTTTTCCCCATTGAGTATGATGTTTGCTGTGGTTTTTGATATATGACTTTTATTATGTTGAGGTATGTTTCCTCTAACGCTACTTTATTGAGGTTTGTTTTTTTTTTATCATGAATGGATGTTGTACTTTGTCAAATGCTTTTTCTGCATCCATTGAAGTGATCCAGTGGTTTTTGTCTTTTCTCTTGTTGATATGGTGTATCACACTGATTGATTTGCAAATTTTGAGCCATCCTTGCATGGGAGGAATAAATCCCACTTGATAATGGTGAATTATTTTTTAATGTGTTGTTGGATTCGATTTGCTGATAATTCTGTTGAGAAATTTTGCATCTGTGTTCATCAGAGTTATTGGCCTGTAGTTTTCTTTTTTTGTAGTGTCTATATCTGGTTTTGGTATCAGGGTAATGCTGGCCTCATAGAATGAATTTGGAAGCTTTTTTTTTGAAATAGTTTGACAAGAATAGGTATTAACTCTTCTTTAAATGTTTGATAGAATTCATCTGTGAAGCCATCTGGTCCTGGATGTTTCGTTTGTTGGGAGTTTTTTGATTATTGATTCAATTTCATTGCTGGTAATCAATCTATTCAAATTTTCTATTTCTTCTTGATTCAGTTTTGGGAGGCTATATGTTTCTAGGAATTTATGCATTTTTTTGGTTATCCAGTTTGTTGGTATATAATTTTTCATAATATTCTCTTATAATCCTTAATATTTCTGTGGTGTTGGTTGTTATTTTTCTTCTTTCATTTTTGATTTTGTTTATTTGAGTCCTTTTTTTTGTTTGATGAGTCTGGCTAAAGGTTTATCAATTTTTTTGATCTTTTCAGAGAGCCAGCTCCTGGTTTCATTGATCTGTTTCACTGGTTTTTTAGTTTCTATTTTGTTTATTTCTTCTCTAATTTTTGTTATTCCCTTTCTTCTACTGGTTTGGGGTTTTGTTTGTTCTTCTTTTTCTAGCTCCTTTAGTTGTAAGGTTAGGTTGTGTATTTGAGATTTTTCTTGCTTCTTGAGGTAGGCCTGTGTTTTCCTCTTCCACTTTTTTTTTTTTTAATTTTTTAATGTTTATTATTGAGAGAGAGAAACAGAGCGTGAGCAGGGGAGGGGCAGAGAGAGGGAAACACAGAATCTGAAGCAGGCTCCAGGCTCTGAGCTGTCAGCACAAAGCCCGACACGGGGCTCGAACCCACAAATGCGAGATCATGACCTGAGCCAAAGTCGGAAGCTCAACCAACTGAGCCACTCAGGCGCCCCTCCTCTTCCAGTTTTTTTTTTTTTTTTTTTTATTGTCAAATTGGTTTCCATACAACACCCAGTGCTCATCCCAACAGGTACCCTCCTCAATACCCATCACCCACCCTCCCCTCCTTCGCACCCCCCATCAGCCCTCAGTTTGTTCTCAGTTTTTAAGAGTCTCTTATGCTTTGGCTCTCTCCCACTCTAACCTCTCCCCCCCCCCCCCTTCCCCTCCCCCATGGGAGTTTCTCCTGTTAAGTTTCTCAGGATCCACATAGCTCCTCTTCCACTTTTAAGGAGCCTTGTGATTATGTAGGGTTTGCCCAGGTAGTTCAGAATCATCTCCCTATCTTAAGGTTAGTTGATTAGCAACTGATTGATTCCATCTATCACCTTAGTTCTTCTTTGCCATGTAAGCTACCACTCACAGGTTATAGGGATTAGGACGTGGACATCTTTGGGTGGCTGTTGTTTTGCCTACCACACCTGGATAGTCTAACAGTGGGAAGTACTAGCAGTTCTTGAGGCCACTGCCCTAGTCACTGCTTGCTCTAAAGAAAGACACTTGTGTAGGACATTCAGCTGTTTTTCCTTAATGTCTTGATGTATTATTAAAGCTTCTATTTAATTGTGGCTAAACTTGCTTCAGTCATTTTAAAAGTTGGAAAAAGTTGCAGGTGAAGCAGCATGACTTTCACCTTATGCCAATTATGAATGTACTTCCTTTCTTTAAAGAAACAGGTTATAGCAGACAAACTGTGTTTTGGCTTATTTCCTTTCCAGTGATGTGAATATAAAACATATGTTTGTGTATTTGCTTATAAAAAAATGGTACTATGCTAGACTTTTAAAATAAAATTATATTTTGTGATGATTCAGGAAATTTCGGTAGCATAAGGAAAGAGCTCTAAGGGTTGCTATCTGTATTAATGGTCAACTTGCTAAAAATAAAAAATGTATATAACCCATAACATTTTTCTTTTAATTTTAAAAGTTGCTTAATGTAGGATACTTTTAAAACATAGAAAAGCTCGAAGAAGTGTTTTGGTGTATTCAGTTACTTTTTTTTTCTGTAAAGTATAGACACTCCTGTATTTTTGTATTTTTCCTAGAAAAATGAAATCATACTATAAATTACTATTGAAGCATATTTTTCTTCTTAAAACTCATTTCATTCTGTTTTTATTATTATAGATTTTCATTACACTAAAAAAATAGTATAATGAACCCTCCTATACCCATTACCCAATTTAAGCAATTATCAGCATTTTGCCAATCTTACAACTCTTTTAAAACCAAATATTGGAGTTTTTGTGCTTTTCAGATATATGATCTCATTTTTTTCTAACAATAGCCCTGTGAAGTAGGGATGAGTATCTTACTAGATTTATAGGTAACCTCTGAGATTATGTTATTGGTGGTGATAGACTTACAATCTGTGCTCTCTTGTGGTCCTATGGAGTGTACATATTTCATAACTGTAAGTCAGAAGTAAAGTTTGTTGCTAATCTGTTATCTGTCAAATACATTATAGAAACCACATCGTTCTGCAGGAAACCACACAGCATGCCACCAGGTTCATAGCTTTGGCAAGTGTTGGAAATCCCGAAAAGAAAAAGGTAAAGATTTGAGTATTTGATGGTAGGTTAGTATTCATTGTCTGCCTGATAAATGTTTTTCTTGCCAATTTAGCATTCAGATCTTTCTTCTCCCCAGTTGCAAGTTTCCAGCACTTTAGTGACTCCTTTCTAAAGATGTGATAATAAAAAGTCAGGTTTCCTTGGGCCCTTTGTAGGAGATTTTAGAGAAGGGTTTGGGAAAATAGGCCCGGTGGAACAAAGACAAAATTTCAAAAGAATGAAGTTCCTTTCTTCCCATATCCATGTAGTTGTCTTTGTAAGTATTCATGAGTTTGCCCTCAGATGGTACTCTTGCTTTGTTTCTTTCAGCAACTTCATTTAGCAGAAATAATAAAAGCCTTTATAGGATTTACCTAACCGCTCCTTGGCTTTGGAAAATCTTAGTGATACCTGGAATCTATCTTTGTACTGGAAAACAGTGCAGGTGAATGAAAGAGAATATACCAGAAAAGTATGTTATTTGTCTCACTTCCCTGTGAGCATTTCTGATTCTCTAGGGTCAAAAGCAGGATATTGTGGATTGAGACAGCTAAAATCAGAACAATCAGGCAAGGGAAGAATAGGCAGATAAATAATGTGAAGATTATTCTGTAACGTGTCATAAACCACATGCACAGAAAAGATAAGCAAGTACATATTTTTTTTCCCATAGTTTCTTAAACTTTTAAGCCCAACGTGTTCTTAGTAAGTTTAGATTTGTGATTTTTTTTTTATTGTAGCACTCACAGTATTTTCACTATTTTTATGATAGCGATATTTTACTATTGCTTTATTCTCAGGGCCATGTTAGCCCCGGCCCTAAGCAATTCAAAGTCTTTTGACTATAGTCAAAAGTAGGGACATTTTTAAATTTGGCAAGCATTATTAAATTCATCTCCAGTTCCAGTTTATACCCTCACCAACAGTATACTCACGGAGTAGTGTCAGATTTTTATTAACACTTTTACCAATGTGATGGGTGAAAGATGGTGTGTCATTGTTAATTAGTTGCATTTCCATGGGCAGTACTGAGGTTAAATATCTATTCCTGTCTCATCTAAAGATTTCAGTATCTGTGCCATTAGCGTGAGTGTCTAGATACCTGTATGAATATTTACTTCTTTGCTATTAGTCCCTAAGAAAACCCATCAGCATATGCAGCAGAAATTGTATAATATCAGAGGGAAACATCAAGGTGTCTAATTTAATTTTCATTAGGAAAAAAGAATGGCAGTGCCACAATTCCGTTAACAAAAAGTACACAAAGATAAAGGAATCAGAGACAGAAGCAGGGTGTCTGCAAGGGTTATGGAACAAGTCCCACCTGAGCCTTGTAGTTTTGTGTAAAAGCTGATTTTTGTAAGGACTAGGGCTTTGATTTGTATCTTGACTTCATCAGCCCTTGGTTAGCTTCTACGGAGATCACTAAATTGACATTTGATTTATTGTGTATTCTCTGAGCCATAAACAGGCCAGTTGCTGTTCTTTTACTTTTACTCAGTTTCTGAAGCTTCTGTGAATAAATTAGGTTGGTTACATTTGGATAAATGGTATTTTTCCTAATCTTATGTTTGTTTGTTTTTTCCTCCACAGTATCTTTATGCATTCAGTATTGTTCCCATGAAACTAATGGATGCAGCAGAACTGGTCAAACAGCCTCCCGATGTTACTGAAAACCCTTACAGAAAATCTGGGAAGGAAGCATCCATGGGAAAGCCAATTCCTGCCCCAGAGGTATGTTCTGATTGGGAGGTGGTATTTTCCGGGCAGGACTGCCTATTGCATACGTGCTTTTCCTGGTTATAGTTTAGCTCATAAGACCAGTTTAATCCCTAGAATCTAAATCTTTTTTTTTCCTTGGGAAATTATGATGGTGTTTAGAAAGGCTTAGTAGATTTCACGTAAGTGCAGTGTTTTTTATTGTAGCTTGGGGTTAACAGTTTCATATTTTACGTCCTTGTCTAAACTTGGCTCGGGTGTTAGCATTGCAAATGTTGAGTCTTTCTTTGTCAAAGTTGAGACTTTAACTTTTCAGGCAAGGATCCAACAGCTTGGAAGCAATGTAATTTGTGATTTTATAACAAGTGCTAGCGGGTAAATAGGACTCACTCTGAAGAAATTTCCTAATAGCAGACTTTTCTGAAATTAATTTTTCCCGCATTAAAGCAAGGAGTGTCAAGTTCCCTGACTAGTATGCATTGTCCACTTTCTTAGACCTTTTTCTTTTCTTTTTTTTTTTTTAAACATTTATTTACTTCTGAGAGACAGAGCGTGTAAGCAGGGGAGGGGCAGAGAGAGAGAAGGAGACACAGAATCCGAAGCAGACTCCAGGCTCTGAGCTGTCAGCAGACATGGGGCTCGAACCCATGAAATGTGAGATCATGACCTGACCTGAAGCCAGATGCTCAACCGACTGAGCCACCCAGGCATCCCAGACCTTTTTCTTTTTGAACAACCTCCTCATCTTCTTTTTTTAAATTTTTATTTAATTTGTTTTTTTAAATTTACATCCAAGTTAGTTAGCATATAGTGCAACAATAATTCAGATTCCTTAATGCCCCTTACCCATTTAGCCCATCCCCCCTCCCACAACCCCTCCAGTAACCCTGTTTGTTCTCCATATTTATGAGTCTCTTCTGTTTTTGTCCCCCTCCCTGTTTTTATATTATTTTAGCTTCCCTTCCCTTATGTTCATCTGTTTTGTATCTGAAAGTCCTCATATGAGTGAAATCATATGATATTTGTCTTTCTCTGACTGACTAATTTCACTTAGCATAATACCCTCTAGTTCCTTCCACGTAGTTGCAAATGGCAAGATTTCATTCTTTTTGATTGCCGAGTAATATTCCATTGTGTATATATACCACATCTTCTTTATCTATTTATCCATTGATGGACATTTTGGCTCTTTCCATACTTTGGCTGTTGTTGATAGTGCTGCTGTAAACATTGGGGTGCATTTGCCCCTTCAAAACAGCACACCTGTATCCCTTGGATAAATACCTAGTAGGGTAATTGCTGGGTCGTAGGGTAGTTCTATTTTTAATTTCTTTTGAGGAACCTCCATTTGTTTTCCAGAGTGACTGCACCAGTTTGCACTCTCACAAGCAGTGCAAAAGAGATCTCTTTCTCTGCATCCTCACCAACATCTCTTGTTGCCTGAGTTGTTAATGTTAGCCATTCTGACAGGTGTAAGGGGGTATCTCATGGTGGTTTTGATTTGTGTTTCCCTGATGATGAGTGATGTTGAGCATTTTTTCATGTGTCAGTTGGCTACCTGGATGTCTTCTTTGGAGAAGTGTCTATTCATGTCTTTTGCCCATTTCTTCACTAGATTATCTGTTTTTTGTGTGTTGAGTTTGATAAGTTTTATAGATTTTGGATACTGACTCTTTATCTGATATGTTGTTTGCAAATATCTTCTCCCATTCCGTTGGTTGCCTTTTAGTTTTGCAGATTGTTTCCTTTGCTGTGCAGAAGCTTTTTATTTTGATGAGGTCCCAATAGCTCATATTTGCTTTTGTTTCCCTTGCCTCCAGAGACGTGTTGAGTAAGAAGTTGCTGCGGCCAAGGTCAAAGAGGTTTTTGCCTGCTTTCTCCTCGAGGATTTTGGTGGCTTCCTGTCTTACATTTAGGTCTTTCATCCATTTTGAGTTTATTTTTGTGTATAGTGTAAGAAAGGGGTCAAGGTTCATTTTTCTGCATGTTGCTGTCCAGTTTTCCCAGCACCACTTGTTGAAGAGACAGTCTTTATTCCATTGGATATTCTTTCCTGCTTTGTTAAAATTAGTTGGCTATACGTTTGTGCGTCCATTTCTGGATTCTCTATTCTGTTCCGTTGATCTGAGTATCTGCTCTTTTGCCAGTATCATACTGTCTTGATGATTACAGCTTTGTAATACAGCTTGAAGTCCGGGATTGCGATGCCTCCTGGTTTGGTTTTCTTTTTCAAGATTGCTTTGGCTATTCGGGATCTTTTCCAGTTCCATACAAATTTTAGTGTTGTTTGTTCTGGCTCTGTGAAGAATGCTGGTGTTATTTTGATAGGGATTGCTTTGAATATGTAGATTGCTTTGGGTAGTATTGACCTTTGAACAATATTTGTTCTTCCTATCCAGGAGCATGGAATCTTTTTCCACTTTTTTGTGTCTTCAACTTCTTTCATAAGCTTTCTATAGTTTTCAGTGTGTAGATTTTTCACCTCTTTGACAACCTCCTCATCTTTTTAATTAAAGCTCAGTTTGACTTGATTGACCTGTGAGATTGTAGGACTACACCAACGCGCTACTAAGAGAAAGGAAAAGGCATTTGGAGGGCTTTGTATTGCTCTGTTTTAGGCAAGAATTGCTCTATAACTTGCATTTTAACTTGCTTTTACAAAAAGATGGATTTGGTGCTATTTTGGGTATGTGTTGAGAAGTATGACTGAGAGTCCAGGCATCAGGATTAGGAAGATATTTTTCTTATCTAGAGTAGGTAGAAAGGGCCAGGAGGCAAGATAGATATGACATGGCAAGAATGTTCCCTTGTATGTGAATGGTTGACTCCTTGTCTAAAGATTAGTTTAATAACATTTACTCTTCTGCCTTTGGCCATTTCAGGAAGAATCAGCCTGTCAGTTTTTCTTTGATTTAAATGAAAAGCAGGGAAGGAAGCGTTCATCTACAGGCAGAGATAGCAAGTCTTCTCCTCACCCAAAGCAGCCTCGCAAACCTCGTAAGTATCTTGGTTCCTGAAGTCTCCTGTGTGAGCAGTGACTTATTTCAGATCTTGTGTGCGACATGGCATTGCTAAGAGAGCTTCTTCTGGCAGAGGAAAACTGTACAATGGGTCATTAAGACCAAAAATAAAATACTACTAAGATGGCCTGATTTTGAGAATGTCTGTGCTGTTCTTGAAAGAACTCTGGGGAAAGTTCCTTCCCTTCCCTGGATGTCTATAAAACATATGAGGTAAAGAGCCTACAAAACCCACGAGGTTCATAAAATAATAGAATAATGAAACTGGCAAAAAAGGAATTTAAGGTTATTGCATTGATACCCTCTTTCTCCACCCCTTGTTTCAAAGTTGAAGAAGCTGACCTTGTTGGAGTAAACTTATTACCCAGAGTCATGTGGTGAGCCAGTGGCATAGTTGAGGCTAGAATTGGGACTCCTGACATCCAGTTCAGTGGTCTGTCATTGCAGCCTGTTGCCAGTTAAATGCTACTTTGGTCAGTATGTGGTCATCCACTTGTGGTTATCCACCTGTGAAGTGATTGCAAATTCAGAGCTTTTCTAATACAGGTTAGTTTCATTGATAAAAGTGCTGGGATCGCGGGGGTCACAGTAGAAGCACAGCAGGACCAGCTCTTTACGGCAGTGCTGTATATGAATCTTTGCAAGGTATAAAGATCAGACAAGGCTGAGTTCTACAGGGTGATTAAATGTTGGAGTGCTTGCACCATAGTAACATGTGCTTTCTTCCATATGAAGCTCAGCCTCCAGGACCTTGCTGGTTTTGCCTTGCCAGCCCTGAAGTGGAAAAGCACTTGGTGGTCAACATTGGCACACATGTGAGTTACTTCCTCGGACCTTTTACAGAGAAGGACATCCTTATTTGTTTGTTTTTTATTAACTTAATAAAGTTAAAATTTATATATCATAAAATTTACCCACTTTAATAATTCACCAATTTTTAGTAAGCTTACCAAGTTGTGTAACCATCATATAACACAGTTTTAGAATATGTCCTTCACTCATGCCCATTTACAGTTAATCCCCATTCCCATCCTCAGCCCCAGGCAACCACTAATCTACTTTCTGTCTCCATAGGTTTGCCTTTTCTGGACACTTCATATAAATGGAATCATACAATATGCGATCTTTGTGTCTGGCTCTTTATGTTCAGCAGATATTCTTGAGGCTTATCCATGTTGTAGCATGTATCAGTACTTCATTCCTTTTTATTGTCAAATAGTATTCCATTCTATATATTTATCAGTTGATGGGCTTGGGGTTGTTTCCACTTTATAGCTATTAGGAATAATGCTGCTATGAACATTCGCATGCGTATCTTTGGACGTATATTTTCATTTCTTTTGGATAGATAACTAGGAATGGAATTGCTGGTAAATTTATGTTTAATTTTTTATGAAACTGCTGAACTATTTTTCAAAATGGCTGTAACATCTTATATCCCGACCAGCGGTGTGTGTGTATGTATGTATGAGGGTTCCTGTTTTTCCACATTTCCAATATTAGTTATTGTATGTGTTTTTGATGATAGTAATTCTCCTGTGGTTTTGTAGTGCCAGTTTCACAAGATTGCCCCCTCCCTACCTCCCTTTCTGACAAATAGGTGTATCTCCTAGGGCGATGGTTTCAGATACTTCTTGACCTTCTTACTGATTCATACTAAATAATTACATAAAAGACTAGTGATAAATTCTCAGTTTTGCCTTGTAATAGAGAATATAGCTTCCTAAGAGAAGAATACCCATATCCACATTCTTAGTGTGGGTAACTGGGAACCCAAGATAATAATTACAGGGTTGCTTGGTAAGCACTGAATCAAATAACTGGATGATCTTGAGGATGATTTTATTCAGGCTATGGAAACTCTGATGAATTATGTGTGTCTCACTGTAAAGTGGTCCTATTTGAGACTTCCCCAGATACTTTTCCTTGGGCAGGACTTGTTTAGATGTTGAATAATACTGGTCTTTGACCCATTTTCCTGGGATCTGTGTAGACCCTTATCGTTCTTGTTCATTCACTTAGAATGAAGAAAGCTTAGTTCTTAGGGTTACAGTTACACCCTAGTCACCCGAAACAGGAATTGGCTGTTTCTTGTGGCCTTTGATGGCAATATTTACAGACCATTTCTTAGTGTGTAGTGCTTCTGCAAAATAGAGACTTTCATCTCTTTTTCATTGATTTATTCTAATTTTGGTTTCCGAGGGTGACCATTTCCTCAACTTATCCTATCTGAGGGCCCTTTATCGTGGCCTCCTACAGACTGACCAGAGTCTCGATTTCATCATTCTTTACTTCTTTAGTCACATCTCTGTCTGCCTTTATAGTTTCAGACTGAAGAGTCCCAGTCTTCTACGTTTAAATTTTTGTCTTGATTATCGGCACACTCCCCTGTCTCTAGGGGGAGCCCTAATGGGGTCAAGGCCTGTGACCTAATTGGGTCATGGAGTCTGTGGATGAACTCTTCAGTGGGAAGAAAAGCAAACTTGAAAAGTTTTTGGTTTTACAGGAACGCCCTTTATGGATTATCTCTCTTGGCCCTTGTTTTCCTCTTTGGATTAGTTCATGCCATTCTTCTCGCCCATACAACTTGTAAGGTAGGCAGGCTTTGGACTGCCTTCTGTTTGGGAAGCTTCAGTAGTTCAAAATGGCACACAGGGGAAGAGAGATTTGGAATAGGTGACTTAGCTCAGGGCTGCTGTAGTCCTCAGGGAAAATTGATCTTTCCTTTCCATTCACCTTTTAATTGCCCAGGGTTATCTAGCCTAGGGTATGTGCATAGGGGATGATCAAGGAAACCTTTTTCCTTTTCATCTAGGCCTGAAGCTGGAGAGGCAAAAAATATCTCAGGTCTTATTTGTGGCCCAGCCCAGCACTGCAAGTAGGAGGCCATATGAAAATTTTAGCCTAGAGTCTGCCCAGTATTCAAGTCTGCACTTCATTGCTCTTACATTGCTCTTTGTCTAGTAGAAACTTCTTGGGAACCTCTGGGACCTTTGGGTATCTGGCATAGGATTTAGAATCTCCTCCCTGCAACCATTCCTCTTGATCTCCTCTCACTACATTTTTGTCTTGGCTTTCTCTGTCTTTGCTATGCCTTCCTCAAGGGATATACATGGAACTGTGCTAATGGCCCATGACCACAAACTAGTAAAATGAGGGAAGCGCTGCTAAGAGTCCAAAATAATTGATGTATTTTACTTATGGGAGAAACATTTATTCAGGTCTTATTTACACATTTTTAGAGATAATTCAAGTACAGAACAAAAGGAGAGAAATTGAGAGGAGGAGGAGATTGGGCAAATATGAAATTGTTCACAAGAACTGGGAGGTACCGCATTGGGGCAAGGGATGCTTTTTAGTCTGGACTAGAAACCTGGTTGTTACAATATGAAAACTGATGTTTATGGTAGTGACCCTTTGACATAAAGAAAAGGCTTGAAGACTCAGGCTTCAAGAGTAACCTAAAGCATACAATCAAAAATAGTTGTAAAAATGAAGAAAATGAGCACTTAATGAAGTTTCAATGAACCTTAGTCATCTGGAAGATTAAGTTTGTAGATGTGCTTGGTCCTCTATGCCAAGTAAATCAAGGATGATCATGCTGTAGTTTGTTTCTGATACCTCTTCTGCCCTTCTATTAGATTTTCTCAGTGTTAATAATAAATTACTCCTTCCTTCAGTCTTAACTTTGAACTCACGGCACTAAAAGGAAATGTCAGATTGCTTTTTCTAAAGCTCTAGTACATTCACCTGCATTGATATTCACTGGCCATTTCTCTACTCATAATGTTTTCCTTTCAGAGAGTGTCTAAGTGTGGAGAAGTCTTGCATGTTTGGTTTTGACAGAGATAGTTTTAGTTGCTGTTTAGCTGCTGACATCCACTGTTGGGAACCATGGTTTTCTACCTCTTTGGATATGTCCGAGTTTGAGGTTTCTGCTTCTTCCTTCCACCCCATTAGGTTATATGTTTGCTTTAATTTTGTAGAGGTTAGGCAGCAGCTTAAGGCTGTAGGGACACTGGATGCTAATCATGACATCTTAGCCTTTTTTGTGAGCCCAGAGGGTGTATTTAGGAGTGGGGTGTGGGATTCGATGTTAGCATAGGGAAAGTGGTCATTTTGAAATCAAGTGGTGTCTTTCTGTGGTTGAAGGCCATAATAACTGAAAAATTGTTTTCCAGGTTGGAGCCTGGGAGGCCGACTATTTGTTGTTCTGGTCTCCTTAAGTTTTGGGGGTTTTGAAGCCAAAAGCCCATTTGTGTGCCATTCATTTGCTCCCAGTTCATTTGATAGCTGGATAGAGATTTGTTACATCTAATCTTCTTCGTCACCAGGTTCTTGTTATAACTTCTAAAAGCAGGTTTTTAACATCAGAGAGTTTCTGTTAATAGCCTCTCAACACTTTTCCTACACCCTCATGCTCACTCTTTGTATAGGCTTTTCTCCCTGACGAATCATACCTGTGGCATTGGTATCTTGATTCTGTGTGCTTTCTCTTTAGTGCTACCTTGCCCTGGCCAAAGGAGGCTTATCTGATGACCACGTCCTCATCCTACCCATTGGGCACTACCAGTCAGTGGTGGAGCTTTCAGCTGAGGTGGTGGAAGAGGTGGAGAAGTACAAGGTGACACTGAGGCGGTTCTTCAAGAGTCAAGGGAAACGGTGTGTTCTGTTTGAGAGAAATTATAAGAGCCATCACCTCCAGCTACAGGTAGGTGGTCTCCACCCAGGAACTTGGAAGGACCCTATGAGGACGTGGATGTTGGCAAATATTTAAATGACATCTATTATTTATTATTGAATATTTAAATACAGGATTCCAATCTGAAATGAAATACTTAAAATTTTAATATTTAAATGTTTAATATTGAAAAATACCTACTACAAATTTTCATATTAATATTTGAATAGCGTTCATTTAAAAGGTTAAAGAGCCTCTGGTAATAAATCCAGAGATTCCACAGGGGAGTGCATGGTCCGTATGAGTGGGCCAACACAGTTAGTAAGTGCTTTGTTTAGAAAAGGAAGGGATAGTTGAGGAAGACTTCAGGAAACATTTGGGCCTTGTTAGGTAGAGTTGGAACAGAGTAGGTATTTGTGTGAGGCCCAGCATAAGTGAAGTCTTAAAGGTGAGAAATAGTCCCAGAGCTTTGATGGGGCTATCAGCTCAGAAATTTGGGGACTGTTTATGGATAATTCGTTTGTGGTTGTGGTGGTTTTCTTTCTGGCACATTTGTTAAATTTTCAAATGGGCCTGACGCTGCCACATATATTATATAGGAGCTGGCAAGGGCTTGATGACAGAGAGATCTCTCTCTAGCCTTTCCTGCATCAGGGATTGGCTCCCACATGTGGCAAGCTATCTCATAAGTTTAAGTCCTTACAGACAGGCTGACACAAGCCTGGCTGGCTTGAGGAAAATCTCTGCTGAGGGGTATTTGTCCACCCCTGTGATGGATTTGCTACTTCTCGGGGACTGTGCAGGAGGCACTTCTTCTCTGGAACCTGTACAAAGAGTTTCTCCTATCTACCCGCCTCACCCCCCCACCTCAGGTCATTCCTGTGCCACTCAGCCGCTGCACTACCGATGACATTAAAGATGCCTTCGTTACCCAGGCAGAGCAACAACAGATAGAACTGTTGGAAATCCCAGAACACTCTGACATCAAGCAGGTAAAACAGGAGGGGAAGGACGTTCCGGGAGTAGTAAAAATGCGGTTTCTGATATGTTGAGCCTGAGGTACTATCAAGGCATTCCAAACATGTTCAATAGGCAGGTAGACAGTTTGGACCTAGGGCATGGGATGCTGATTAGACTGGTGATGAGGATGGCACTAAAGCAATGCCTTAGTCATTCCTGGGAAGAGCAAAAAATTAGATCTTTCCTAAGGCAGGAACTTCGAAGTTCCACTGGGAGGATCTTTGTAATATCTTTGCAAAACTCTGTTCCACTAAGTACCTTGGGGTCTGTACTGTTCACATCCTTTTTTTTTCTTGGACTTCTGGACTGAATTTGTTGCCAAATTAAAGCTTAAAAGAGATGAGCTAGGTTTCACATTTTTAAAGTACTATGATATGTACTCATACAACTCTGTTCACTCTAGATTGCACAGCCAGGAGCAGCATATTTTTATGTTGAACTTGACACAGGAGAGAAGCTTTTCCATAGAATTAAAAAGAATTTTCCTTTGCAGTTTGGAAGGTTTGTATACTTTTCCTTATTTTAAATGTATTTTCCCGAGATCTGTTATGAACAGATTAGTGGGCTGCATAGACAGTTGAATAAAAAGCCAAATAGGAAACAATCCTTGCCCCAAGGAACCTTGTCTTAGGGCAAGTCACATATTTGCTTACGCGGCAGTAATGTAGTGCAGAATGTGAAAAGTACCGTAACAAAGTTCTGAGGAACAGTGGACTTTAGAAATTCAGAAAAGGGAGAGTTATTTCTATTTTGTGAAAGGCTTTAAGAAAAGGTTGACACTGAGCCTGAGAGATTTAGAGGGCAAATGTCGGGGTGTGGGCCTTCTAGCCCAAAGGACTGAAGTGCTACCATTAACTGAGCATATGTACTGTGCCAAGAGCTTTATACGCATTGCCTCATTTAATCTTCCCAATTCTGTAAGGTAGGTACTGTCATCCCACTTTACCAAAATGGAAAATGAGGCTCTAGAGCTGTATCCGTAGAACTTGCCGTGATGGAAATGCTTTATATCTGCACTGTCCTATACAGTAATCACTAGCCACATGTGGCTACTGAGGAACTAAATTTTTAACTTGATTTTAATTAGGATTAAAATTTAAATTGCTATACCTGGCTAGTGATTCCTGTAAGTGGACAATATGGCTCTAGAGGGATTAGGTAGCTTGCCCCTGAGCACATATGGTAGGTTCGAACCCAGGTACGTTGATCTCCTAAACATGAGATTTTAACCTCCTTATTCTGTAGTGTCCTAAGGCCTAGATGAGGCTTCATTTATGTTCCTCATATCAGACAGAACATGACTGTGAAACCATGTAGGGAGTGGCATCAACTAGGCTGACAGAAGACAGAAAGTTGCTGGCTAGAAAGAATAGAGTATGGAGAGCAAAAAATGTGAAGATAGAGTATGGAGAAGCAAAAAGATGTGCAGAACAGGTTATGTGATGCTATTGTCTGATGTGTAGTTGTTTCCTTCCCTAGTCCAAACTGAGCTTTAGGGTGCCTGCGTGGCTCAGTTGGTTAAATGTCTGACCGTTGATTTGGGCCTAAGACATGATCTCATGGTCATGAGATCGAGCCCTGTGTAGGGTTCTTTGCTGGGTGTGGAACCTGCTTGAGGCTCTCTCCCTGTGCTCCTCCACCACTCTCTCTCTCTTAAAAAAAAAAAAAAAAAAAAGAATTGAGCTTTGAGTCAACTTTGAACCCTTCTTGGACTAACTTGGGAAGCCTCCAAGAGACTGCTACCATTGGGTAAGTCCAGGAAATTCAGTTATCTACATTTTCAAAAAGATACTGATAAGTGAGAGTAGGTATGATTAGGGACTTCAAACATCTGACATTATCTTTTGTTGTTGCCTTAGCAACAGATGCAGATGTGGACACTGATGCCATAGGCACATAATTGCAGATACACACTGGCACCTAAGCCCGCAAGAGAGATTCTCTGAATGATTTTGTGCTCATGTTAGTTTGTTGTATTTTCAACATTGACTATTTTTCAAAATACCAGTGTACAGTTATATAGCATTTTGTAGTTAACAAAGTACTTGAAAAGACATTTTTCTCCCCGCTGTATAAGAGAGGTGATTCTGTCTTCATTTTATAGGTGAAAAGTAGGCTCAAGCTTGCCCAGGGACCTAGAACTTGAGCACAGATCCTGTAACTTTTAGAAAACTCGTGATTTATTTTGGCTGTCCTGAGCCAAAGGTGGACACTTGACTAAGCCACTCAGATGCCCCTAAAGATTTTATTTGTTGGGCGGGGGGGGGGGGGGCACCTGGGCGACTCAGTTGATTAAGCATCCGATTCTTGATTTCAGCGCAGGTCATGATCTCATGGTTCATGAGTTCGAGCCCTCTGTCAGGCTCTCTGCTATTGGCACAGAGGCCACTTCGGATCCTGTCTCCCTCTCTCTCTGCCTCTTCCCCACTCACACTCTCTCTCCCTCTCAAAAATAAATAAACAATTTAAAAAATCATATCTACTGAATTACGTTTTAAAAAAAAAGATTTTATTATTTTAAGTAATCTCTACATCCAGTGTGGGCTCAAACTCACAACCCTGAGACCAAGTATTATATACTCTACCGACTGAACTAGACTAGCCAGGTGCCCCAAATAGAGTTATTTCTAATATATCAAAATGAGTAAAAATAAATAAAAATGTAGAGCAGTGACAATTAGAAGGTAGCCTGTATGTGAGTGTATGTGTTAGTATGTAGTTATTCCTTAGCCTTGAGAGCCAAGATAAGTTGTTGTTGACATTGAGCCTGTGCTGTTGTGCCTATATATGCCTGAGTCCTCTAGGAGAGGCAGAAAGTCAGTGAGACAGGATACTAGGCCTGATCTGCACCATGCCCTCAGCAAACTCATGTTCTAATTGGGATGACAAAACTAGAGTTTAAGACAAGATATATTCATAACTTGTTTGGTGCCTGGATTGTGTTATCTCCATACCTCACAAAACTTTATTGTGCATTTCATAGGTGAGGAAATCAAGACTCAGCAATGAAGTAATCCGTTCAAGTCAGAGACAGCAAGTGGTTGAGCTAGGAATGGAATTAAGCCTCTGATGTTCCTGACACCAGGGCCTGTCTTCTTTGTACTGTGTCAGTATTGCTACTCTAAGTACGAATAATGTAGTTCCAAATTGTTGAAGAGAGAGAGAAATAAATAGGGTTTGAAGGTTTAGGAAGGAGGTAGGACCTGAGCTGGTCACTTAAAATGAGTATTATTTTGATAGAATAGCAGGGATGGCGCTCAGGGCAAGAGAAATGGTCTGAACAAAGAAGAATTTGCATACCTTCTTTGGGTAATGCTGAGGAGAGCTCTCTAGCTGGAGAGAATTAGAGAGAGGAGGGCTTCTGGCTAATACTGTCCATTTTTACTTATTTCTGCAGGGAGGTACTGGCCAGCGAAGCCATCCTTAATATTCCTGACAAGTCTGACTGGAGGCAATGTCAGGTCAGCAAGGAAGAGGAGGAGATGCTGGCTCGCCGCTTCCGGAAAGACTTTGAGCCTTTTGACTTTACTCTGGATGACTAAGCAAAGGGAAAAGGCACTTTATGAACTTGACAGGAAGTAGTAGTAGCCTGTTTTTAAAAGAACTTACAGTCTCCCATGGGGACTGTTTCTCTGCCTCTTTTTTGTGCATTCCCATGGAACCTACCTGCAGCAAGAGGCCTAAGATTGAATATTTTTTTGAAAATATTTCTAGGATGAAAATCCTGTGTTAAAATAAGCACGTCTGTCTTCCTGCTCCAAGTACAGCTTGTGTTAATCAGCATTTTCAAAACCATTTAAACTATCAAATAAAATCCAAATGCTTTTCCACAATGGGAATCATCTTATGTTCATATTACCTATACCACTGAGATGAAGGGGTGTGTGTGTGTGTGTGTGTGTGTGTGTGTGTGTATAATATGGTCTGGGGCTTTAGGCCAGCTGTTATCCCGGGATCTAACAGGTGGCTTCTCCCTGAACAGTCAAGGGTGAAGAAGGACCCAAAGCCTTTGCCATTTTTGTCTTAAAACATTCATCTTATTGATATAAAAGAGCTCTTTCAGCCCTTTAGCAAATACTGAACTCCTATGTGCCAGGCATTTTTCTAGGTTCCAGGAGTATGGTCATGTCCCAACATGGTCCCTGTTATCCCAGAGTTTACAGTCTAATTGGGAAGAGAAGGGACAGATTTTAAGAAAAGAAGTTCTGCTTCTTTGGATGTGTTGAGTCATAGTATGTTGTCAGGCAGTTCTAAATGCATGGAGACCTGGGTTGGTGATAGTGCTTGGGGATCATCAGGGCATAGGCCGTAGCTGAAATGATGACAATGATGAAAATAAGGGTGAGTACAGTCCTAAGATGAAGACGACTCCTAAAACGTATCCATGTTTAGGGGGTCCTTGGAAATAGAGTGATCCACAAGTACATGGAGAAGAGAGAGGGAAGGATCACAGGGGAATGCTAGCTCTTGGAAGCCAAAAGAAAGATAATTGTTCCTTTATATTGGGACATTTATGGCCCAGACAGTGTTAATCCTCAGAAAATGTCTCTAAGGTAAGTATTGTTACCTCCATTTTACACATGAAAAAACAGACTCTCAGAGTTGGAAGATCATGAAGCCTGATGCTAACCATCCCAGGATTTAAAAACAAACTATGCAGCATCCCTGAGAATGGGGATGTTCAAAGAGTGAACTATGAGAAACAACCTGGTTCCTGAAAATATGGCTACTTTAGGGTCAGCCACTCATCAGTATCCTCAGGTCCTCAGCATCCCTCCCTAGCTTTTCCAAGCGAGTGTTCCAAGAATTTGGCCCCACCAGTGGAGATCAGACACACTCCCATGCCAGCTTGCAGTACACCTAGCAGACAAAGGGCTTTACACTGTTAGGGGCAATTGGTACTACAATTTTCTGTGCAGTCTGCCCAACTCCATGTTTGGGAGGTACCATTTGCCATCACTTCCACATCTGATACTCCAGCTCCATGGCAACTAAGTACATGTGGGCCCCCAGAATCTGCCACCACACGTAAACAGCATGACATGGTTTGTGCCATGCAGTGCTTGACATTCGGGTTGCACTATTCAGGGATTCTGAATCAGTAGACGCATGTACTCTGCCAGAAGCCAATTCAATGCTTTCAGAGCAGCCAGCAACACTGGTGTGGTGTACATGCTGTATCCACCTTTATGCATCTCAGGATATGACCGACCTCTGTTGTGACACAATTGTGGGTCACAAAATGTTAATTGGAGTTTAAGTACTGAGATCACCACACGTGGGGCTGTGCAAACCATGGTCCAAGCGCACATGATCTCAAAGGGGTTCAAATGACCACCTAACGCAACTGATAACAGTTCTCTTCAGAGAACTGGACTCCACCCTGATTGTTATACTTGGAGTGACCGACTAGATCCCCAAGTTCTGTGAGGCTGAGGCATATGACCGACTCAGTGAAGATGGAAAGCTGGTTCTTCTATGCTACAGCTATCCACCACTGGGAAGCACTTCTTGTTCCACCAGCAGCATTCCTGAGGCTTGCCTCTGAAGCCCTGCATCACACATCAAAAACAATCCCGCAATGAGCAACTACCGCGCTGGCAAACCCATAAATGGAAGACTGCTTGACTGCAAGTGCTGTGAGGAATTTAGGGGAAAGCTCCGGAAATCAGGAGTTACATTCTTTACTCAACAACAGCGTCACATCCTTGTCTTTAGTGATTTCCTGGAACAGGTGTACAAAGAGCTGAGCCTGACTTGTCTATGGCAGATGATCAGTCATTAAAAAATAAAAGGACTATAAAACTTAATGCATCAGTGGGCCTACTAGTGCAGGATTCTTTCTAGTTTTTCGGATTCCGCAACATTTGAATCATTGGTGGTTTTTGCCAACGCCAGTTCAGCGGGTGGTGGTTGGAGGATAGATGGCAGAGGTTTGAAGAAAGGTAAAATGTACACGGGGTGGAGACGATGTGAAATTTAGAAAATTACTTGAAAGGATTGGACAGCTTATGGTTTTGAAGACTCGAATAACAAGTGGGTTCTCTCAGCCAGGAAAATGCCCAGAGGGCTTAACGGATTGAAGCCGACCTCCCACACTCCCTCTCTGGTCGCTAGCTGGCCCGCCTCCGGGAGAAGCCGGGGTAGAGCTTTTCCTGTGGCCGTTACCGGAAGTGACGCATACTTCTCGCGAGAAGAGAGACGCGCGAGCCTCGGCGGCCCGGAACCGGCCTCGGAACAGCGGCGGAACCTGAGGTCGCTTGCCCTCCCGCCCCATGGAGCGGCCCCCAGGGCTGCGGCCGGGTGCGGGCGGGCCCTGGGAGATGCGCGAGCGGCTGGGCACCGGCGGCTTCGGGAATGTCTGCCTGTACCAGCATCGGGTGAGGTGGGGCGCGAGAGGGAGCGGCGGTGGGTGTTTGTCAGAGCGTCTTTGGGACACAGTGACACTCAGTACATGAGGGATTGTCGGTGAGCCTTTGGACAGCACTGTGGTCCGGTGAGCCTGTGTGAGTGAGTGTGTGATACTGTGCTTGCGAGTCTGGTGACTGAGTCCGAGGTTGTATCCGAGGTCCTGGGTCAGTGTGTGTGAGATAGAGCTCTGAGGGGGAACTTTTGGTACGGATGTCAAGATGTGAGAAATTGTTTACCGGGTGTGACGGTGCGTATGTGTGTCTCTGAATGTAGAGTGCCGGGGTGTGCGAGGCAGATGCACATAAGGCTTTGTATTGTGAGCACGAATGGGTGAGGAAGGGGGCTGTCTGTTGGAATGTGCGTGTTCATGCGTGTGCTTGGAGGCTACTTGATATCTGTAGGGGTTTGGAGTAGACAAGGAAGGTTTCATGGTGGGTCCCCAGTTAAGCTTTTGGAAGCATCGGGTAGGCTTCAGATTTGGGGATGCCTTCTGGGTAGGGAACAGTGTGAGGATCAGCTGGTGAAATGATCGTGGCTTCCTAAGGGAAGGAAGTAGATTGGGTGTGAGGTGCTCTAGTGGGTGGAAGACAGGTAACATCAGACTAAGAATTTTGCTTTGATTTAGTTGTAAATGTTTAACCATTGTAGCAGGAGTTAATAATCATGTTTGAGCTATGCATCTTTCGACATACCTATAAAAGCTATGAACCCTTTCCCCAGAAAAATGAGCAATTGCACATCCCCACCACCTAACGCATTGCCCTTTGAGGAGGGTCATGCTCTTCTGAATAACGTATAAACCTTTTAGAGATATAGACCCTTGACTAATAATCCTTGCAGGATAGCCTTTGTTTTGTCATCTGTAAAATGGTTATAATAATTATGTACATCATGGGTCTGAGAGTTAAATAAGATAATGTTTGTAAAACTAAGTACAGAACCTGGCCTAAGATAAGCCCTCAAATGTTAGCTCCTGCTGCTGCTGTGTTGTTACTATTATCATCATCTTAACCATTATTGATGGACCTTAAAAAAGGAAATGTCCAGATAAAAGTGGTGTTCCTGGAAGTGTTTGTTTGTAAAAGGTAAATCTGAGTGAAAAACATGGGACAGGATGAGCAATGAAAATATTATTAAAATGTTTGCAATCGGCCTGTGAATAGAGACTTGAATTCAAGATTTGCTGTCTTAAGGAGTGGGGGGGGGGCGGAGATGGGAGTATCTGGGAGGAATAGACATGCTTGTGGGGCACAGTGGCAAATGTCACTGATAGAACTGAGGAAGTTTTGTGAAGCAGCTTTCTAGATTGAGCATAGGAGGTAATCTTGGAGAGAGGGAGAATGGGAGGTGGAGGACTAAGGCATTAAGCACTTTGACAGCAAGATAAGCAGTAAATTTAATAATTTTCACCGTCAGAGAAGACATAAGGCTTCTCTCTCCAAGAGAGAAGGGGGAGCCAAGTACTTCCAGTGGAATGTTGCCTGTGGCCTTGTTATCTAAGCCTGGTCATAAGAAAAGAAAAAATATATGCTTATTAGCATGCTTTTGTGACTGCTTTTCTTGGTCCCTGACTGGGGATAGATCAACACAGCACTTTTTTAACAAAGTTGTGGTAAAGTATATAATGTAAAATTTACCGTTTTTAGCTATTTTTCAGTGTACAGTTCAGTGGCATTAAGTACATTCACGTTGGTGTGCAACCATCGCCACCATCCATTTCCAGAACTTTTTCATCTTACCAAACTGAAACTCTGTACCCATTAAACAATACCTCCCCATTTCCTCCTTCCCCTGCCAGCTAGCAATCACCTTTCTACTTTCTGTCTCTATGGAATTCACTACTTTTTTTTTAAGTTTATTTATTTATTTTGAGAGAGAGAGAGAGCGCGCGCGCGCGCGAGCACAAGAGCAAGCAGGGGAGGGGCAGAGAGAAAGGGAGATAGAGAGGATCCCAAGCAGTCTCTGCGCTCCCAGCACAGAGCCCGACATGCGGCTTGAACTCACGAACCATGAGATCATGACCTGAGCTGAAACCAAGAGTCGGACGCTTAACCAACTGAGCCACCCAGGTGCCCTAGAATTCATTACTTTCTAAATGGAAGAGATTTGGGTTCTTCTAGAATCTTAGAAATCTCTCAGGAACTTTCCACGTGTCTAGACTGGCCCTTCCCCCAAACTGGGACATTTGATGCCTGGGCCTATAGTGAAAAGAGAAGAAATACTCTGTGCTAACAGCATCATTACTTTTCCAAGCCAGACTTAGAATTGGCCCATAACAAATTTCAAGATCCTTGGGTTTTAGTAGAAGCCACATCTCAGTATTTTATCTACATCACTTAAATCACAATGAGGGAGAGAAAAGGATATGAGATGGTTTATTTATCTGATTATTATGCTGGGTGCTGATGGTACCCAGGTCAACAAAAGTAGTATTTGCTGCCCTTAAGTAGATTTCAAGTGTAGTGAGAGGGGCAAATACAGAAACACTCAAGTACAATGTGGTAACCTATATAACAAAGGTATTTATAAAGTTATATGGAAACATGACAAAAATAACCAAAGAATTCTTCCTAGGGAACAGAGTAGCACTTCTCAAAGTATATTTGGAAAAACTAATCCTGTGAAATGCTTTGAAAAAAGGATACTGTGGTCAAATACATTGGGTAAATGCTGCATGTACTATTGTTTCATTTGGAGAATCATAATCCACATTAGCATCTTAAAAGCTCTGAGAAATACTTTACAAACTAATTTAACTTTGTATTTGCCAATTTTTTATTGTGGTAAAATAGAAATAACGTTTACCATTTTTGCCATTTTTAAATGTACAGTTCTGTGGCATTACGTACATTCGCATTGTTATGCAACAGTCGCCACTGTCTCTGGAATATTCCCATTTTTAAGGGCTTAATGTTGTTCATGGTTGTGCTGCATTGTCTCCATGGTGGTAAAAGCTTACATGGGACCCAGCTAGAGCCAGGTGCCTGCTCAAAACAAAAGAAAGATTGAAGGGAGTGAGGACTGCAGTTAGGCTAGATTGTAGTGTGTCCCAATTCCTTTCTTCTTTCTCTGTACATGGACTGTTTTATCTCTAGCTTGTTCCCCTCACCATCCCTCTGCTCCCATTTAGAATATTCCATACAGCCTATATCTTGCTTCCTCATCCATATACTATATTTTTTTTCCTCCTGTTTGGTCCTGACGGCTATTCCTGGGCTGCATTTTTACTGTTGCCAGAATGTGATGAGGTCTGGCTGTTCCCTGTAATGTGCATCAGGTTGGACTTAATTTCAGTCAGAATTGGCTAAATGACTAGGCCAAGGCAAGAGCTATTAGGTTCATTTTATAGTTATAGAAACAGAAGTATAACCATTGTTAGTATTTTTTAAATATCATTTGAAATGTAAAGATTAGGAACAAATTTTGGAGTTGTTGTTGTTGTTGTTGTTAGCTTTGGTCATATTAAAACTATTTCTTGCTGGTAGGGCCAGGTGGCCCTGAATTATCCATTTCATTCCAGTTATGCTGAAGGCTGGGGCCCTTGTTAGCTATTTTGACTAAGCCCAAAAAGGAGTTTGTTGGGGAGACAAGTCTTTGTAATTTTCTAGCTGTATATAGGAGACAGTGTTCTAAAGAGAGAGACCTGTAATGGGATCAGCCTCAGTCACTTCGCTTGTGTGCTTTGATGTGTTTGAAATTTGATTGATTTTTTTCTTCTCAAGCCAACTTAAGACCTCAGAGTCTCACTTTTCATAACTTGTAACTTTTCTGAGTATTTCTAAACAAAAATTGTTAGTTCCCTAAGTACCTTGGTGACAGGTGTGACTTTTTCTTAAATCGCTGAAAAAAGTGAAAGAGGTTTGAGTTCACTCTATAAAGAAGTGTTCATTTAATTCTTATTAAAATCTTCAACTCTAAATATGTTCATACAAGAGGACTTTTCTTTTTTTTCCTCTGAGAGAAAAAATGTATTTGTCTGTCTGATATTCTTGGGCATTTGACCTGTTAGGATTTTCTCTCCTGTATTTTTAAAAAAATTTTTTATTATGTTTTTAATTTTAATTTCAGTATAGTTAACATACAGTGTTATGTTAGTTTCAGGTGTACATTATAGTGATTCAACAATTCTGTACATTATTCAGTGCTTATTATGATGTGTACTCTTTAATCCCCATCATCTATTCCACCCATCCCTCCACCCACCTCCCCTTCTAGTAACCACGAATTTGTTCTCTATAGTTGAGAGTATGTTTCTTGGTTTGTCTTTCTTTGCTTGTTTTGTTTCTTAAATTCCATATAGGAGTGAAGTCATATGGTATGTGCCTTTCTCTGACTGACATTTCATTTAGCATTATATTCTCTAGCTCCATCCATGTTGTTGAAAATGGCCAGATTTCATTCCTTTTTTTATGACTAATATTCCATTGTATACCACATCTTCCTTATCCATTTACCTATTGATGGACATTTGAGCTGCTTCCATAATTTGGCTATTGTAAATAGTGCTGTAGTAAACATAGGGGTGCCTGTATCCCTTTGAATTAGTGTTTTTGTATTTTTGGGGTAAATACCCAGTAGTGGAATTACTTCTTCGTAGGGTAGTTCTGTTGACTTTTTGAGGTACCTCTATACTATTTTCCACAGTGGTTGCACGAGTTTGCATTACCACCAACAGTGCACGGGGTTTTTCTTCATCTGCTTGCCAATACTTGTTGTTTCTTGTGTTTTTTATTTTAGCCATCCTGACAGGTGTGAGATGATATCTCATTGTAGTTTTGATTTGCATTTCCCTGATGATGAGTGATGTTGAGCACCTTTTCACATATCTATTGGCCATCTGTGTGTCTTCTTTGGGGAACTGTCTAATCATGTCTTCTGCTTATTTTTTTGGGGGGGGGGGCTCCTCCTCTGCTTATTTTTTAATTGGATTATTTGTCTTTTGTGTGTTCAAGTATATCAGTTTTTACATGTTTTGGATACTAACCATTTATCAGATATGTCACTTACAAATATCTTCTCCCATTCAATAGGTTACCTTTTAGTTTTGTTGTTTCCTTTGCTGTGCAGAAGCTTTTAATTTTGATACAGTCCTAATAGTTTTTTCTTTGATTTCCCTTTCCTCGGGAGACATCAAGAAAAATGTTTCTGTGGCTGATGTCAGAGAAAGTACTGCCTGTGTTCTCTTTCAGGATTTTTATGGTTTCAGGTCTCACATTTATGTCTAATCCATTTTGAATTTATTTTTGTTTATGGTGTAAGAAAGTGGTCCAGTTTCATTCTTTTGTAACTGCCCAGTTTTCCTAACACCATTTGTTGAAGAGACTTATCTTTTTCCCAATGCATATTCTTGCCTCCTTTGTCGTAGATTAATTGAGCATATAATCGTGGGTTTATTTCTGGGATCTTGTTCCATTGATCTATGTATGTATCCATGTATCTATTTTTGTGCCAATACCATTCTGTTTTGGTTACTGCAGCTTTGACTATAACTTGAAATCTGAAATCATGATACCTCCAATTTTATTTTCATTTTTCAAGATTGCTTTGACTATTCAAAGTCTTTTGTGGTTCCATACAAGTTTTAGGATTATTTGTTCTAGTTCTATGAAAATGCTGTTGGTATTTTGATAGGGATTGCATTAAGTCTGTAGATTTCTTTGTGTAGTATAGACAATTTAACAATATTTGTTCTTCCAGTGCATGGGCATGGAATGACTTTTGATTTCTTTGTGTTGTCTTTAATTTCTTTCATCAATGTTTTATAGTTTTCAGAGTACAGGTCTTTCACCTCTTTGGTTAAGTTTATTCCTAGGTATTTTATTATTTTTGGTGCATTTGTAAACGGGATTGTTTTCTTTCTAAAAAAATTTTTTTTAATGTTTTTATTTTTGAGAGAGAGGTAGAGCACGAGTGGGGGAGGGACAGAGAGAGAGGGAGACACAGAATCTGAAGCAGGCTCTAGGCTCTGAGCTGTCAGCACAGAGCCCAATTTGGGGCTCAAACCCATGAACCATGAGATCATGACCTGAGCTGAAGTCGGACGCTTAACCGTCTGAGCTACCCAGGTGCCCCTAAACGTGATTGTTTTCTTAATTTCTCTTTCTGCTGCTTCATTATTAGTGTATGGAGATGCAACAGATTTCTGAATATTGATTTTATATCCTGTGACTTTACTGAATTCATTTATTAGTTATGGTAGGTTTTTTTTGTGGCATCTTTAGGGTTTCCTGTGTATAGTATCATGTCGTCTGCAAATAGTAAAAGTTATACTTCTTCCTTGCTAATTTGGATGCCTTTTATTTCTTTTTGTGGTCTGATTACTATGGCTAGGACTGTGTTGAATAAAAGTGGTGGGAATGGACATCCTTGTCTTGTTCCTGACCTTAGAGGAAAAGCTCTCAGTTTTTTCCTATTGAGTATGATGTTTGCTGTGGATTTTCATATTATGGAGGCTGAGGTGAAGGTCAGTTTTAAAGCATTGGTTTAATCGACTCAGTGTTTACCTAGCAAAAGCATGGCTCAAGAGCGCCTTGGATAAATCTGTTTAATTAGTAAAGCTAAAGAGTTTTGTTTCCCCAGATTGGCATGTCTTTGATGACAAGCAAATCTGCACAAGAACCTAATTAATATATTTTTCTATGTTGATTTTCTATTTTGGCAGGAACTTGATGTCAAAATAGCAATTAAGTCATGTCGTGTAGAACTAAGTACCAAAAACAGAGAACGGTGGTGCCATGAAATCCAGATCATGAAGAAGTAAGTGTATTTGATGACTTATATTTCCCTAGTTCTGCAGCCTAGCCAGATGTCACCATAGGGAATGAGGGTAGAAATACATTCTTCTCAGGATCTTTTTGGGAACATATTTTTTTTTTCTTATCAAATATATATGTTCTATTTCAAATAATAACATCACATTATGATTAAGTAGGTTTAGTTTTAAAAGTCAGCTAGATATTATCAAACTCCGTTCTCTGAGAGCAGAATCTTTTTCTTTTGAATATTGGGCAGTGTTCATCTATTATACTTTCTAGTTAAATATAATCACTACTCTCTTTACTTTTGTTGAATAGTGTATCTATTGCTTTGTACACAATTACCCCAAAACTTAGTGGCTTAAAATGACAAACATTAGGGTGCCTGGGTGGTTCAGTTAGTCATGATCTCGTGGTTCATGAGTTTGAGCCCCACATCAGGCTCTGTGCTGACAGCTCAGAGCCTGGAGCGTACTTCAGATTCTGTGTCTCCGTCTCTTTCTGCCACTCCCCTGCTTGCACTCTGTCTCTCTCTCTGTATCCCTCTTTCAAAAATAAGCATTAAAAAAATTTTTTTTAATATAAATTGAGGCACATTAAAAGTAAAAAAAAAAAATGACAGACATTTAGGGGTGCCTGACTGGCTCCGTTGGAAGAGCCTGCGACTCGTGATATTGGGGTCATGAGTTCAAGCCCCACATTGGGTGTAGAGATTACTTAAATAAATTAAAAAAAAAAAAGACAAACATTTAGTGTCTCACAGTTTCTGTAGTTTAGGAATTTGTGAGTGACTTAGCTTAGTGGTTCTGACTCAGAACATCCCTTCTGAAAAATCCCAAAATGTTGACTGGAGCTGCAGTCATCCAAAGGCTTGAGTGGGGCTGGAGTGTCCACTTCCAAGCTAATTTATACGGCTGTTGACTAGAGGTATCAGTTGCTCGTCATATGGGCTCTGTGTAGTGAAGCTTGGATATTTTCATGACATGGCAGCTAGTTTTCCCCAAAGTGAGTGATCTGAGAGAGAGAGCAAGGTGAAAGCAGACATCTTTTATGATCTTTCCTCAGAAGTAATATCTTTTCTACAACATTCTGTTTGTTAGAAATGAGTCACCAAGTACATACAGCCTACACTCAAGGGAAGGAGAAGAATTAAGCTCTTAAAGGAAGAAGTGGGCATGTTTTAAAACCTGCACAAGTAGTGTGTTAAGCGCTTTACAAATAATCCTTCCATTTGTCACAGATACCCTGTGTGTTTAGGTATTATCCTGATTTTATAGATGAGGAGGTTGAAGCTCATCGAGTCATACAACTGGTAGCTAATGAAGTCTGGATTTGAAATAAGTACTTTCTGACTCCAGTGTCTTTTCTCAGTTCACTTAAATGGCACTCAAACTTGGCTATCTGGCAGAATGACCAGGAAACTTTGCTAACAATATAAATTCTCAGGCTCTACACATGGAGAGTCTGTTTCCCTAGGTCCCTAGGAGCTGGTAATGTATTCCAGTTTTGAGATCCATTGCATGATGATGATGCTGATGATGCTGATAATACCTGGGATGATATATTGTTAAGTTAAAAAAAAGGTGTTAGAAAACAGTATATAGTGAGATTTAACATTTATTTTAAAATGTGTTTATGTACAGATTGAAACTAGAAGGAAACATGCCATAATTTTAATATACCACCCCAGCGTGACATTGTAAGTGATTATGAGAGAACCAGTATGATACAGGCTTTGGAGCCATACTACCAGATTCGAATCCTTACTTGACCACCTCCTTTCTGTGTGATCCTATATTACTTAGCCAGTTTGTGCTTCAGTTTTCTCCTGTGTGATGAGACTATTAATAAATCTACCTATAGTAGGATTATTTTGATAAGTAAATGAGTTAATATATGTAAAGTGGGTAATGGCATTATTTATTATAAATAATGCCAGCCTTTCTTCCCCTCACTGCCCCCCAATTAACTACCATTTCAAATCCAATCCCTTTTCATTGGAAAAAATTTTTTAATTATAATATTTTCTCCTTCTTGTTAGGTTGAACCATGCCAACGTTGTAAAGGCCTGTGATGTACCTGAGGAGTTGAATTTTTTAATTAATGATGTTCCTCTTCTAGCAATGGAATACTGTTCTGGCGGAGATCTCCGGAAGGTAGTGTGGATGTTTTAAGATGATGAGTTAGTAAATCATGAACCTTAGCAATGTTTGAATCATATTTAATATGATAATCTAGAATAAGGTCAGTAAACTGTGGCCTGTTACCTGTACTATGGCTGCTTTCTTACTATACCATCAGAGTTGAGCAGTTGTGACAGAGACCGTGTGGCCTGTAAAGCCTAAAGTATTTACTGTATGGCCCTTTACTGGGAACATTTGTGTCTTTTTGTAGGTGGTGGTGTTTGCAGGATGGGACTGGATTGATGGTGTTAGACCAAAATATCAATGTCTAAGGTGTTTATAAAGAAGTTGTTTTCAAAAACAAACAAACAAGTTGTTTTTTCTATTGCACATCTTTCTCATCTCATTTTAAATATGCCCTATGGCTACTTTTATATATGTGAGGTTTTGTCCAGCCTTTTTCAGTTTCAGAGACTTTCCTCCTTTATCTTTATTTATGTAAGTCTTAACATAAAGTCCTCAGTATGGTTTTCGTAATTTTCCCCCTCTTATATTTTCTTAATTATAACTTCTTATTTGAATATTCTATTAAAGTATAGTGATTAATGTATTGCTACTACAGACAAGCTATATTGACATTATACACTTTTAGACTTCTTTTTTTTTTTTCTTCAGCTACTCAACAAACCAGAAAATTGCTGTGGGCTTAAAGAAAGCCAGATACTTTCTTTACTGAGTGATATAGGTATGTAATCAGTTTGAAAATACCATCATAATTTAATTTGGTTTATAAAAGTTTCTACATATTGAGAATTAAGGAGAATCTTTTATGTACTGCACAAAGCCTACATTTTTACCATCTATAAGAAAGAAAAATTTAACTGTTGCAGCTGATACTAAAACTAGGATATTTAATTTTTTGTTTTATGCTAGGAGTCCATTTTTGACAAATAGATGTTCCAATTACAGATAAAAAAAAATAGTGTGAAATGACCTTATTCAATTTTACTCTCCCTTCCTGTGTGCTTAACATAGTAATTTTATTTACCAGTGGCATTGCATCTCATGGTCATAGGTTTTCAAGTCAACTCTTAGGATGAAATCTCTTTTTAATCAGAATTACTCCTGAAAAATCCCTAAAATTATCTGCACTTAGGCCCATGGAAGAAGTTCAGAAGCCAAGGATATGTTTCCCTGTATATTTTGATTTTGCCTCTT
This sequence comes from Panthera tigris, assembly GCF_018350195.1. Lineage (NCBI taxonomy): Eukaryota > Metazoa > Chordata > Mammalia > Carnivora > Felidae > Panthera > Panthera tigris. The sequence continues at coordinate 58,102,758 of NC_056670.1, read as the reverse complement.
TTCCTAGGTTATGAAGACCAAGTCTAGTTGAAGAGGGTGATTTAGGTGGGAAGGAAAACTAGAGGGATTTTCTCAATTCCTTATTCCATTTTTTAATGTTCATTCTCATAAAGGAACATATATATAATTCTGCAGTATTGTTTAATGTTCTTGGATTTTCTGCGGAGAGAATCTTAACTGCTATAATATCATTAATCATATAGTTATGATGGTCTGTGTAAATTTGAGCATCAGATGGGTGCCTGGCTGGCTCAGTCAGAGGAACATATGACTCTTGATCTCAGAGTCATGAATTTGAGCCCTATGTTGGATGTAGAGATTACTTAAATAAAAAGAAAAAAAAAAAACTTCAAAAAGTTTGATTGTCAGAGCAGATCTGTACAAAATGTGAGTTTGTTTATTTATTTATTTATTTATTTATTTATTTATTTATTTATTTATTGAGAGAGAGAGAGAGAGAGCTCGTGAGTAGGGAAGAGGCAGACGGAGAGGGAGGGAGAGAGAGAATCTTAAGCAGGCTCCACACCCAACATGGAGCCTAAGGCGGGGCTCCATCTCATGACTGTGAGATCATGACCTGACTGAAATCAAGAGTTGGACACTTAACCGACTGAGCCACCCAGGCTTCCTGAGATGAATTTATTTTTAATTCAGTGTTTCTGTTAACCTCAAAATACATTTTAAATTTTATTTAGGGTCTGGGATCCGATATTTGCATGAAAACAAAATCATACATCGTGATCTAAAACCTGAAAACATAGTTCTTCAGGATGTTGGTGGAAAGGTAGGTGAAACCTGAAGAAATATTACATGCCATTTGAATACAGTCTCCTTGGTGTAATTAGCGTTTGAAGTTTGTGCCCTTCCACAGCATTTTATACTTTTTCTATCCCAGGCCTTACAACACTGAACTGTGGTTTTGTGTTTAGTTGTTTGTCTCCTCTGCTAACACAGGGGCTTCATTAGAGACAGAACACCTATCTTGCTCACTTCTGTTTTCTAACAGAGTATCTAGTAGAGATAATAGATAGTGAGTAAAAATAATTTGTTAATCCCTTACATAGAACATCCAGCACCCACACATACATCCTAGATTTACTTTAAGGGGGAAAAATATGTTTACTTAACTGCATTTCTTACTTAAGAAAGAATAAATTCATTCTCCTCCCCCAAAAGTCCTAAGTTCTATATTTAAGTAAAATTCAAAACCTTGATTTTTCAGATTCTTAAATGGGTCATCATGAGAAGACCCAGAAATTGTGAATTGACTTCTGGAATACTTGTATTTATCAGAATAATTTGAATAGTTTTTTTGCAGCTAGCACCCAGGTTCCATACTAATAAAGATGTAAAGCCAAGAGTCTGAACCTTGAATTGGATTGTGTGGTCTTTAGTGAATGATACGTGGTGGTCAGTTGGAGGTGATGAAATCTTACTGGTGCTTCTTCTTTTAGGAGCCTTTCGTGTATGCTTGGCAACCAACCATTTCTGCTTTCTTTGTATCTAAAGACTTCAGGATATTCTGGACGTTAGATAGGTCTTTACTCATTCAGTGGTATGATGCTTTTTCAAGTTTGGAAGTCATCCTTACCTTTGCCTTGTGGGTTAATGGATCAAGTTTATTTTGAATATACCAAAATAAAAATTAATAGCCAGTCTATACTTAATTTTTACCATGTATCAGGCACTGTGTTAAATTCTTTTTTTTTATTATTTCATTGAATCCTAATAACAATTCTGGTGAAGTAAGGATTGTTAGTAATACCATTATTTGGGAAACTAAATACAATGAGAGAAGTTAAGTAACTTGATCAAGATCACATAAGTGGTGGAGCTCAGGCTTGAAATATGTTTGTCATATTCCAGAGCCCAAGCTCTTTCTCACCACCCACTCCAGAGCCTTATAAGGACACTGTTGCCTTTCCCTTTCAAATTTCTCAGTCATTTAATACTTATTATATTGCAGATTATGCATAAAATAATTGATCTGGGATATGCCAAAGATGTTGATCAAGGAAGTCTGTGTACGTCTTTTGTGGGAACACTGCAATATCTGGTGAGACATGTATTGTTTCTTTGAATTTAAGTGTACAGGATTCATGTTCTTATTTCTGAAGGTCATGAATATAGTAGGTCAAAAATAAAGTAGCTTTTCTCTTATAGTATTGACACTTAAAGCTTTTTTTTTTTTTTTCCTTTTTAAGGCCCCAGAGCTCTTTGAGAACAAGCCTTATACAGCTACTGTTGATTACTGGAGCTTTGGGACCATGGTGTTTGAATGTATTGCTGGATATAGGCCCTTTTTGCATCATCTGCAGCCATTTACCTGGTAAGAAATGGGAGAGAACTTTGGTGTGCTTAATGGGAATGGAAATTTTAAGTTACATGCTTTTTTTTCTTCCATCCCTCTTTATATGATGTAATTACCTTTTAAATACATAATTGAATAAAACTACATGGCAAAAAATCTTAGAATGTTTGTGAGAATCAGGTTGTCAATGAGGTAACTTGTATTATAGGCATGAGAAGATCAAGAAGAAGGATCCAAAGTGTATATTTGCATGTGAAGAGATGACAGGAGAAGTTCGGTTTAGTAGCCATTTACCTCAACCAAATAGCCTTTGTAGGTAAGTATATTGTAGTTGAGGAAGTTCACCTCTTGGTTCTTTGGGTTATAAAAGAACAGTTGAGTTGTTGTCTGTTTCAAGTAGTATTATGTAGTAGAACCTTCTGTGATGATGAAAGTTTTATATCCGTGATAGCCAAATGAGGCTATAGAGCACTTGAAAGGTTGTAGTGTGATAGAAGAACTTAATTTTAAATTTTATTTCATTTTAATTAACATAAGTATAAGTGCAAATAGCCACTTGTGACTAGAGGCTACCATATTGGACGGCACAGGTCTAGTGGAAACAAGAACTCCTGCTTTAAGAAGACTTTTGGGATACTGAAGTAAATGGGTTCCTTGGAAAATTGAACTGGGCTCATCTAGTGAAGTTGCTAGTACTTACATATGTAGGTTTGGGGTTGTTTTTTATGGAAAAAAAAGTTTGTCATTTCATGAATTACTTGAAAGTAAGATACAAAATGGCACAGATGAGTCACGAGAAAGGACATGGGAAACCTATAAAATTACTTTTTTTAGAATACTAAAGGAAAATTGGAACATAAAGATTTTCACCCTATTTTTTGTATACTTTCTAGTTTAATAGTAGAGCCCATGGAAAACTGGCTTCAGTTGATGCTGAATTGGGATCCTCAGCAAAGAGGAGGACCTGTTGATCTCACTTTGAAGCAGCCAAGATGTTTTCTATTAATGGATCACATTCTGAATTTGAAGGTTAGTTTGAATGTGGTCTACTTCATAAGACTTGCATTGAAGTTAACAAATTTATCTGGAAATAAGCATAAATATATTTTGGTAATTTTTTCCTGATGCTTATTTGAAAAGAAAATGATATCCTTAGAGCTGATCTGCTTTTATTTCTTTAGTAAGCCTTCTCAGTTTTACTTCTTTTTTTAAAAAAATGTTTATTTATTTTAGAGAGAGAAAGAGCAAGAGAACATGAGCGGGGGAGGGACAGAGAGAGAGGGAAAGAGAGAATCCTAAGCAGGCTGCATGTTGCCAGTGCAGAGCCCAACATGGAGGTCAAACTCAGGAACTGTGAGATCATGACCTGAGCTGAAATCAAGAGTCGGACGCTTAACCGACTGAGCCACCCAGGCGCCCCTTCTCAGTTTTACTTCTTTTTTTTTTTTTTTTTTTTAATGTTTATTTATTTTTGACAGAGACTTAGAGACAGAGCACAAGTGGGGGAGGGGCAGAGAGCGATGGAGACACAGAATCTGAAACAGGCTCCAGGCTTTGAGCTGTCAGCACAGCTGACGTGGGGCTTGAACTCCCAAACCGTGAGATCATGACCTGAGCCAAAGTCAGACGCTTAACTGACTGAGCCACCCAGGCACCCCTTAGTTTTACTTCTAAGTGGTCTTTGTTGATTACTCTTAAAAAACATCTTTTGGATTTTCCCCTTCCTCGTATTGGTGCCATTGGATCGTGTTCATTTAGGTATAATGTTATGGGATTTGGTTTGGTGAGGAAATGTCCTGTCTGGCTTTCATGCCTCTATACCTCCTCCCCATCCTACAATTCATGCAGCATGAACTTCCCATTTCATCTTCTGAAAATGCTTTTTTATTCTCCTGTCTAAGAATCTAACATATTTCTTCTTCTTGCCTGCCAAGTCAAGTCTAAACTGATCTCCCTGGCTTTTGGAGCTTTGCTCATGCAATTCCATCCAACCAAGTGCTTGCCCCAGACCTGCTTCTCTTACCCTTTACTTCACTTGTCACTGCTCCTTATGCCATGAAGCACATTATCCATTTTTGTGCTCTGATAGATGCTGTCCTCTGCCCAGAATGATCTCTGTCTCTGTATCTCCTCAGCTACACTGGCACATACTCGACTCTCCTTTTCTCTGATTGATCTCTGTCACATAGTTTGTCATATAATCATATTTACTATATTTTCTAATTGTTTCCCATCTTCCACTCATGTCTCTCCATATAGGTTATCTTCTTCTTTAATGCTGGGATGGTTCTTACTACTTTTATTAACACTTGCTCACCCTACTACCACTCTACCCCAGTGTTCTGTACAAAGCAGGGCATGTACCAGATTCTCAGTAAATATTCATTGATAGGAATGAGAGGCTCTATTATGCTGTATACCCAGAAACGATTCTCATATGCAGTCTTTCCATAGCTATTTGATTGAGTAGTAGTAGATAGGGTTTCTAAAATTGGAAACATGAAGGGGCAGAATCTGTGGTGAGGGCTTGGCTGTGAGCGATCAAGGCCATCCTGCAGGTGGAAGGAGGCCAGTTGGGCATGGGGCTAAATTTTATTTTTTGAAAAATTGAAATGAGAAATTATAATGTGTAAGGTTTTACTGTAATCTTGGCATACTTTATTAAATAGGAACTTGGGGCTCTGTCGATGTCATTCTTGGCTAACACTGAAAAGTTACCTGCCTTCTTGATTTGGCTTTCTTTTATTGTGCCAAGGAGTGAATGATTCCTCAGTGTGTTAGCCCAGCAGGATTTGATAACACCTTTTAGTTCTTTGTTGCCCCTGAAAATTTTTATCTTTTATCCCAGATTTTTTCAGATTTGTCATGGTAATCATAGCATCATTTCCACTCTGTGGAGTCTGTGAGCGAGCATCTGCTTGTTACAGAGCATAGGGAAAGAGTCCTCTTTGTATGTCTTCTGGTCTGTAGACTTCAGTCTGTAGAACCACTATTTTCCTATCTGTGAATCTGGGCAAATATTTATTTATTGTATTTTATTTATAGCCCAGGTACAGTAATATCTTATTCAAAGGCTCACTATTGTGACGTTGTACAGGATAAGGTATGTGTAGGATACTATTAATTAATTCAGAGATACTTCCTAGACATGATAATAGGACTGAATTTTGAAAGATAAGTAAGGGTTAATTGGGGTGCCTGGATGGCTCAGTCAGTTGAACACCTGGCTCTTGATTTCAGCTTAGGTCATGATCCTGGGGTCGTGGGATCAAGCCCCACATTGGGCTCCATGCTGGGCATGGAGCCTGCTTGAGATTCTCTCTTTCACCCTCTGCCCCTTACCCACCTTGTGCATTCTCTCTCAAAAGAAAAAAAAAAAAAGATAAGAGGAGGATTAACGGGGGGAAAGATAGGCAGGGGAATACCATGAACACAGAAGCATGTACTGCAAAAATAGTTTGCTATTGTAGAACATTTTCTAAGGTGTTACATTATTCAAAGAAGGAATGATGTGTGTTTGGTTTTCACTTAAAAAAAGAAAAGAAATCAAAACAGTTACTGGAATACTTCTTTCTTTTAAAAAATTCAGAGAGTCTGATTGCATGGTTTTCTAACTGTATATTATGAAATATTCTAAATATATAGGAAAGTTGAAAAAAATATACTGAACTTGCCACTGAAGGTAATGGTAAAACAGAAGTATTTAATTATTCCTTCTTTGCCTCCTCTTTTATGCCCCTAAGTGTAACTATACCCTAAGTGTCTCTCTCTCCTAATTTTTTTCTTTTTCCATATTACTTTTTCTTCCTTTTCTTTAGTAATTTCTTTAGTTGTATAACTTTAACTATAAACTGAATATGGATCACTTCCAAATTTATTTCCTCAGTTGTGACTTTTCTGTAGTGTTTAATCACTGCTCTATAACTATCCTTGGTGGTCCCACGGGCACTCAAGACTTAATTTATTAAAAACTGAACAGATTTGCTCCATTAAATCTCCTATAGCTTTTCCTATGCCTCTTGTACTATCACCTTTTTAGTTACCTAGGTGGGGTGGCTTGTCTGACTGTTCCTTCTCTTCCAATTACATATCCAATTATTTTGTCAGATTTATCCTTTGGATGTTTTAACAATTCTGAGCTTGTCAGATTCTCAATTTAGAAAGCCTTCCATAGTTCCTCTTTGCTTATTGAATAAAGTCCAAACCCTTACATTGATGTTCAGAATCTGCCTTAGTCTCCTTGTAGCCTTATCTCCTATTAAAGGGGCATCATTTTAGGTACGTTTGAACTGGGTTGTTTATATTCTTTGGTTATGGTCATCTCTTTCTACCCCTCTGCCTACCTTGTTTTCTACCTAGAAGAACCTTTCTTCTTTTGATCTTTTCTTGTTCTAATTTTCTATCCTTTCCAAAGTATAGCTCATAATTGCCTCCTTTAGAAAGCATCCCTTTCCTCACACCAAGCAAACTCCTTTGGAATCTGTACAATACTTTACATTATTTTGGTACATATTTGGTACATATTTTACATATTTTGGTACATTATTTGGTACATTTGACTTGTATTTTAGTTCTCTTAGTGTTTCTTAATATCTTCTATTTGGCCATTATCCTGTGGAGTCAATGTAGGGCACTGGAGAAACATAGGTATTAACTTTGTGTGGCTTATCTGAGGATAGTAGAAGGAAGAGAATTTAAAATCATGTTGTCTTCAAAAGACTTCTCAGGGCTCTGGTTTCTCTCTTTGCCTAAATGGAAATTAGAAGATCTAATCAACAGGATGTCATGTGAAAACACCTAACTCTGTGGTCGGCATCTATTAGGGACTTCATAAATGGGAGTATTTCCTTCCAGATCTATAATAGGTTTCTGAGAATAAATAAATATTGCCTTTCTAAATTAGGGCTTTTATTTCTAGATTCTGTACATGCCTATAGTTTCTAAGCTTTATTCTTTGGAACTAACATCTGTTACAGAAAAGTAAACTCTACTCTTCATTTTTCAGAATGTTATTTTGTAATTATTGAAGGAGATCTCACTTTGGAAAATGATTAAGCCTTGTTTAGTGCAAAGATAATACCTTTTGCTCATATTCCCTTTAGTATCTAGCACTGAATCTTTTATGTAGTAAATGATCAATAATCATTGTTTTTCTTATTTATACAGATAGTACACATCCTAAATATGACTTCTGCAAAGATAATTTCTTTTCTGTTACCACCTGATGAAAGTCTTCACTCACTGCAGTCTCGTATTGAGCGCGAAACTGGAATAAGTACTGGTTCTCAAGAGCTTCTTTCGGAGACGGGAATTTCTCTGGATCCTCGGAAACCAGCCTCTCAGTGTGTTCTAGATGGAGTTGTAAGAGAATTCTAATATACCTAGAAGTATAAGAAGTCTGTTAGCATAGAGGGATTGAATGCCTTGCATTTTTCTGATGCATACTTGGAATCCCCCTGGGGGAGGTGATGGTACACACCTTATAATTCTTACTTTAGTTTTATCCTGCTCATTTCTCTTATTGCTTTGCAAGGTGAACAAGATATGTTTTGAACTTTGTATGACTTTCTCTTTGGTGCCAGTTCTCTCCCCCCCTCTTTTTTCCCTCTTTTGTACTTGAAGCCTAGAACCTTGAAATTAGACCAGCAGTCTCATAGATCCTGCCAGAGGATAGATGGATGGTAAAATATTGTGCTCGTGACTCTTTTATTGTTTTTTGTCGTTTTACTTTATTGAGGCAAATTCTGTATTTCATGTAATTTACCCATTTCATGTGTACATTTTTTTTTTTAGTAAATGTACGTAATTGTGCAGCCATTACTATAAATCAGCTTCAAAACATTTACGTCCCAATGATACTCTTCATGTCCACTAACTCTTAATCTCCATTCTGTTCACATCAGGCAACTGCTAATTTACTTTCTATCTCTGTAATTTGCCTTTTCTGAACATTTCATATAAATGAAATCATACAGTCTGTAGTCTCTTGTGTCTGACTTCTTTCACTTAGCATCATGTTTTGGATGTTCATCCATGTACTAGCATGTATCAGAACTTCATTCCTTTTGATTACTGACTAGTATTCATTGTGTGGATATATGTTGTTAGACTTTACTTTTGTACTTTTGGGTCTGGTGATTCTTTTTCATCTTAGCCCATACTACAGTCATTTTTCTTAAATAGTAGTCTAGATCTTAAATTTGTAAAAGGTATGCTAGTAAACATTGACCTTAATCATTTGCATTTCACATTAGGAAATGTGATGTTTAAGTACTTAGAGAACCTAGGATTTTCAAGGATTTTTTTTTTAATTGTTTCTTTTTCAGAGAGGCTGTGATAGCTATATGGTATATTTGTTTGATAAAAGTAAGACTGTATATGAAGGACCATTTGCTTCCAGAAGTTTATCTGACTGTGTAAATTACATTGGTAAGTATGTATAGCCCATTTACTGAGTGAGGTTTAAACATGAAATAATATTATTTTGACTCAATATGGTTAGTAGAAATGGTCTTTTGGTGTTTCTGTTCTGTACTTCATACTTCAGGTTTTTAAGTGTGGTTAAAAATGAACTTATATAGTTTGGAAGGTGAAATGGTAGATGTCAAATCACTCTAAAACCCTCATTTGGAAGAAGACTTACTTTCTGTGGGTTAGGGCTGTCACAGAAGAATGAATCTCCACTATTAATTAAGCCTACTTTCTAGTTGCTTCTTCATTATTTAAACATATTCAAATATTTCATTTTATTGTATGAATACTGCTTAATGTTCAAATGTTTTCATTTATCCTATAAGAATTACTCTTTTCTTTGGAAGAAGTGATCAATTTCTGTATACCCAAAACTAAAATCAAGCACAGTATTGTAAAATCAAGAACACAACTGGCATGGGGCTAAAATTCTGTAATCTTTCATCTGTGTTACCTTTTTGTAGCTTTTTGTAAAAACTATTTACTATTTATAGATAGTAAATCTAAATTTACATTACAGATAGTGAATCTGTAAATTTAGATTTACAGATAGTACAGAGTTCTTATGTTATTCACCTTCCCAACACATATAGTTTCCTCATTTGTTAACATCTTATATTGTATGGTACATTTGTTACAAGTAAAGAACCAACCAATTATTAATTAAGGCCATACTTTATTCCTATTTCCTTAGTTTTGATGTGGTGTCCTTTTTCTGTTCCAGGATCTGATCCAGGGTACCATATTACATTTAGTTGGCTCCTCTGGGCTGTGACAGTTTCTCAGACTTTTCCTTGTTTTATTTATTTATTTACTTAGTTAGTTATTAGCACTTCCTTTCTGGCAGCAAGAGATGTTCCAGGTCCATCTTGTATATTTCTTGCCCCAGTCCTAGGATCAGCCATTTCTCTAAGGACCCCTGGTTCCTTTAATCGGAGAGGAGTATTAGAAACCAAGATTTGGGCACTAGGTGTGCTTCTTGCTACTGGAGTGTCAAATTTTAGACTTTGTTTTTTTAATATAGTTTTTAAAGTTTATTCAGAGAGAGAGAGAACCCAAGCAGGGGAGGGGGAGAGAGAGAATCCCAAGCAGATAGCGCAAAGCCCAACACAGGGCTTGAACTCACAAACTGAGATCATAAACTGAGCCGAAACCAAGAGTCAGATGCTTAACTGACTGAGCCACCCAGGCACCCCTAGACTTTATTTTTTAAAGTATGTATATGATTTTTTTGTGTGTGAAAAGGCTCCCCTCCCCTAGACTTTTTCTTTAAAGTGTTTGGGTTATATAAATTTTTTTATTTGGTTTGGGGTTTTTGTCTGTTGTAGGAATCTCAGGAGTAATTATGGGCATATGGAATAGAAGAAAGGTTAATTCAGACTATCAATTATTAGGGGAGACAGAGATTTTTCCAGGTACATAGCTTTATTATTATTTTTTAAGTCTGCTTCAGATAATACGGTTTTTCAATATAAACCATAGTGTAGTGTCCTTTCTCTGAATGTTTTCATTGGAAAAGAATAACAGAATGTAATTGCCACCTTAAAGTATAGGATGAATCTCTTTCAATCTTGGAGAATTTCATAATGTTAAAATGGAATTTCATTGAACTTAGCACATATCTGCCATGGTGTTAGAAACTAGCATTTCCTTTACCAAGGGCAAGAGATAACCCTCAATAAATAATTTTGTAAATCTGGCAGTGAAGAGAACATATCTTATTAAACTGCTGTTTACTGTATCTGTTTTCCTGAAGCTGGGTTGGTAGTCCAGGAGATGAAATTTATTATTTAGAGGCAGCAAAGACCATAGCAGATTATAGAGGACTTGGGACTTGATTTAGAACTTGAAAGAAATAAAGAATTTGGATTAATGAAGAAAAAAAGTATTTCCGACTGGAGAGAAGCAAGAAAAAAGACAGATAAAAGAATAATTGCAAATTTTATGATTATGTCTTACTCATTTTTATTTCCCCTCATACCTGGAATAGGGCTGTGTATTGCAGATGCTGATAAATGTATATTGAACTGAATGAAACACTAACAATTGGTTCTTTCTAGCATCCATTTCTAGAATCTTTGGGAATGATATTTGCATGGACAGGAAATCACAAAGAATGATAAGCATCTTCTTTTTCCCATCTTCTTACGTATAGTACGGGACAGCAAAATACAACTTCCAATTATACAGCTACGTAAAGTATGGGCTGAAGCAGTGCATTATGTGTCTGGGCTAAAAGAAGACTACAGCAGGCTCTTTCAGGGACAAAGAGCAGCAATGTAAGAGGATTCTGTTGTTTATCAGTACAGTGTCATGTGCATTAATGCTCAAGAATTAATCTTGCTTTTTTCACTAATCAGTATTCACACAATACTAAAATATTGGGCTAATCTGGAGTGTAATATTCTCAACAAACTTAAAGAATTCTTTCTAATGGTATGAAATCATCCATTCGCAATGGCTTGAGAGTAGTTCCTGAACAGTCCTAGTATAAGAAGATTGTTTTATCTTAGAATATCACACATAGGGAGTCTTTAGAGAGCTGATTCTAGAAATTAACTATTTTTCATAGACTGATAATAGAAAGTTAGACTTTGGGTTTATGGCAATTTAAGCTATTAAGTTTTTGTCCAGTGTTTCTGAAATACCAATTTTTTTTTTTTTTTTTGGCTACGGTTTAGGTTAAGTCTTCTTAGATATAATGCAAATCTGACAAAAATGAAGAACACTTTGATCTCAGCATCTCAGCAACTGAAAGCCAAATTGGAGTTTTTCCACAAAAGCATTCAACTTGACTTGGAAAGATACAGTGAGCAGATGACTTACGGGATATGTGAGTGTTTGGGTAACGTGTTTGAAAGAAGTGTCAGGTCTCTCGAAGCCATCTCCCATTTTGCCTTCTTGCCTCATAGCCCATTGTTTGACTTCTGTTCATGTTAGAAGAAGAGACAGGACGCCTCAAGTCATCATAAACTGTGTTTGTACTGAATAGTAGCTCTTTCTTTTAACCTTTAGTTTAGCAACTTTACTCCGCCCCCCACCTCCCCAGGTGGACTGTAATTGTACTAAAATCGTTTAGCTCCAGAAAAATTCAAAGGCAATTTAAGAACTTTTGATTTTCAAGCCTCAGTTTTAAAATAGATCCAAAGTCTGTATCGGGATGACTTCTTAGCCAGGGAAATCTTAAACTACTTACCTTTCTATAAATAATAACACAAATAATTCCAGGGTTATTTTCCTTTCAAACCACCTACTGTGGAGTCCCATTTCTAAAAAATACACAGCCTCCAGTTTTTCAATATTTAACTCCAGGCTCTCTCTCTTCAGTTATATTAAGGAAATGTACAAAAGCAGATCTAAAATTCAAATAATAAGCTGAAGGGGTCACCACCATTATTTGTTTTCTATCATAAATCCTCTTTGTAAACTTGTCTTAAGCAAGGTATGTGTGTCTTAGAATAAATGATCAACAGTGTCCAATTGGGTAAATAAGTTTATCTACTAGAGTTGGTTCTATGATTAGTGTTTTATTTCTATTTGTGTATAATAGGCATTCTGGTGAATGGCAAAACACTATAATTATTTCATCAAATTATTTTTTTGTTTTTTGAGAGAGCAAGGGCGAGTGGAAGAGAGGCTAAGGGAGAGGGAGAGAGAATCCCAAGAAGGCCCCATACCCAGTACAGAACCCAATGTGGGCTCGATCTCACATCCATGAGATCATGACCTGAGCCGAAATCAAGAGTCGGATGCTTAACTGACTGAGCCACCCAGGCACCCCACATCAAATTATCTTTGACTTGTCAGTGGCATACCTTGTACAGCTGTTAAAAAAGAATGGCATAGACATGTGTACTGATATTAAAAGATCACTTGGGTCTTTAATGGCAGTGATGTTTTAAGTTGGGGAAAAAAAAGAAAGAAAAGTATATATAGATGGTCTCTCTTATAAGGGTAAAGTGTAGGTGTCTGTGTAGCAAGTGATTAATAGTAAGATCCCTTACGGCGGAGGGGAGGAGGAGAGAGTGTTTTCTTTTTGTCTTCTGTTTTATAGTATTTGATTTTTTTAAATCATGTTCATGTATTATTTTTTTCATTTTTTAAGAGAAAACCATTTGAATTAGAAATTCTAAAAACCACAGAAATTTTTGCCATGTCACAGTTCCAAAGGCTGAAAATCCAAAATCAAGATGTTGGCAGGGCCATGATCCCTCTGCAAGCTGTAGGGAAAAATCCTTGCTTGCTTCTTTCTAGCTTCTCACGCCAATAGTCCTTGGTGTCCCTTGGCTTGTAGCTATAGCACTTTAATCTCTCCCTCTGTCGTCAAAATAGAGCTCTCCCTTCATATGTCTGGGCCTCTGTGTCTCTTCTCTTATAAGGATACTAGTCATACTGGATTAATCCACCCTACTCCAGGATGAACTCATCTTAATTTAGTTAATTGCATCTGCAGTGACCCTATTTCCAAATGAGGTCACATTCCGAGGTACTGAATTAGGACTTCAGCATATCTTTTTGAGGGACAGTTCAACCTATAACTATATATTTTTGATGCTGATATGGCAAGGAGGTGGGTAGGTCAGTAATTAAAGCTGTGGCTATTTCTGAGATAACCGATTAAGACTTTTTTTTTTTTAGCCTCAGAAAAAATGTTAAAAGCATGGAAGGAAATGGAAGAAAAGGCTATCCACTATGCTGAGGTAAAATCACTAGCTCATTCTGTAATTCTTAGAAATTGTCTTTGGTTTCGATATGTAGGGTATTTTTCATGTTATTCCTGCATATCAGACAAAAATCTAGTAGATGCTCTGTGTGTATAGAGGGAAGTACCATAGTTGATAAAACAGGGGCTTTGGGCAAATGAGATTAAACTGAAAGCTCACTAAACTTCAGTTTCCAATTAATGTGCTTACCTTTTTAGTAGGGTTTTAGTAGGGTTATGCAGATTACATGGGAGTAAATAATAAATGGTAGTTATCACTGTTATTTTTATGATTAGTTAGATAGGGTAGCTGTACATCCTGGTTTATACCTTCTAGTTTATACCTGCCTTGCCATATTTAGCAATAGTACTCCCTTTCACTCTCAAAATTATGCTTGTTTGAACAATAAATTATATATATGGTCATGCTAGTTATAGGTCATTCTCTAGGTGGCATATTCCTTCCTTACTGGTTACATCTGTCCATGGTCCCACTAAATTGTTACTCTCCTGGATGCCAGTACTTACTCCAAGGACATGGGTAAGGCAGTAGATATCCTTGGGTAGGAAATCCAGTATCTTTATATTTCTGCATTCTTTTTCAAGGCAGTCAGGAACAAGAGGCAATGAAAAATCATAGAACTGAGAAGCAGTGGTTTTGATGGCCATTTTCCCCCTGTCTTGTTAGTGACACATCTATCTTTTTGCTTCTCGGGGGAGAAAGCAAATACTAGCAGTTTACTGTTGTCGGGAGAGAAAAGAGAGACCTAGGTATTAAGTCTGTCCTTGCATGAAAGATTAAGCACCAGAATCCGAAAGATAAAAACACTTGAACAAAATCGGTGTTTTGTATTAAATCATTTAATTCTACTGTTGCAGCAAGTCATTCTCTGAGTTCTTTTCCAGTTTGTGTGGTGGTGAGCCTGTCGTTTCTTTTGTGTTTCATCACATTTTAGGTGGGTGTCATTGGTTACCTGGAGGATCAGATCATGTCCCTGCATACTGAAATCATGGAGCTGCAGAAGAGCCCTTATGGAAGACGTCAGGGAGACTTGATGGAATCTCTGTAAGAAAGTCTTGTGTTATTGGTATGAGTGTCTATAATTTTTTTGTAGCAGACGATTCTTTCTGTGTAGATCTGGCAGATTAAGCCTGTATTTGTTCTTTTCTATGGTTTTTCTTTCTCCAAATATATTGCCATCATATTTTAAAAGGAAGTTTTTTCTTAGTCACAGGAAATTTTGGAAATAATTTCAGGGTTGACCTTTGCTTTTTTAATCAAAACATCTTTTCATGTGAGTGTTAAGAATTTTTCAAGTATTCTAAGTTACAAACTCTTTCCCTACTTAACATACTTCTGGGCCAAGTTATTGTCCATTAAATGTCCTAAATGAGGTTAACTTCCTAAGTGTCTGGATAGAAATTTCAAATTTTTTTCCTAATCACAGGCCATCATTTTTTCCCATTTAATTGTTTTTGGTGCAAGGATGTTGTATATGTGATGGTAGATCAAAGCAGATGTGAAATAAATACAATTTCCATTTTTATTTATTTATTTTTTGAGAGCACATGCACGAGTGGGGTAGGGACAGAGGGAGAGAGAGAATCCCAAGCAGGCTCCACGCCCAGCACAGAGCCTGAGGCGGGACTCCATCTCACGACTGAGACTGTGACCTGAGCTGAAATCAAGAGTTGGACACTTAACTGACTAAGCCATCAGGAGCCTCTAATTTTGCATTTTTAGATCTTGCTTATGACTCAGTGAAATACTTTCTGTAAAATGTTCACTGGCAATATATACTTGCTTTACAAAATTTTTTTTTAATGTTTATTTATTTTTGAGAGAGAGAGAGGGCAAAGTGCGAGAGGGGGTGTTGCAGAGAGAGAGGGAGACACAGAATCTAAAGCAGGCTTCAGGCTCCAAGCTGTCAGCACAGAGCCCAACGCAGGGCTTGAACTCACGGACTGTGAGATCATGACCTGAGCTGAAGTCAGACGCTTAACCAACTGAGCCACCCAGGTGCCCCAATATATACTTACTTTAAAATGGGATCATACTCTATTCAAATAATATTTTTCATTTCAAGTTATGGATTATTAATCATTGAATTTTTTTCACATACGGAGGTATGGTTTCTGTTTCTTTTTTTTTTTTTTTTTTTTTTTTTATGAAATTTATTGTCAAATTGGTTTCCATACAACACCCAGTGCTCATCCCAACAGGTGCCCTCCTCAATGCCCCTCACCTACTTTCCCCCCCCCCCCCCCCCCACCCCCATCAACCCTCAGTTTGTTCTCAGTATTTAAGAGTCTCTTATGGTTTGCCTCCCTCCTTCTCTGTAATGTTTTTGGTTTTTTTCCCCCTTCCCCTCCTCTCCGGTCTTCTGTTGAGTTTCTCAGAATCCACATATGAGTGAAAACATATGGTATCTGTCTTTCTCTTCCTGACTTATTTCACTTAGCATAACTCTCCAGTTCCATTCACGTTGCTACAAATGGCCAGATTTCATTCTTTCTCATTGCAAAGTAGGTATTCCACTGTATATGTAAACCACATCTTCTTTATCCATTCATCAATTGATGGACATTTAGGCTCTTTCCACAATTTGGCTATTGTTGAAAGTGCTGCTATAACCATTGGGGTACAAGTGCCCCTATGCATCAGCACTCCTGTATCCCTTGGGTAAATTGCTAGCAGTGCTACTGCTGGCTCATAGGGTAGATCTATTTTTAATTTTTTGAGGAACCTCCACACTGTTTTCCAGAGCAGCTGCACCAGTTTGCATTCCCACCAACAGTGCAAGAAGGTTCCCGTTTCTCCACATCCTTGCCAGCATCTATAGTCTCCTGATTTATTCATTTTAGCCACTCTGACTGGTGTGAGGTGGTATCTCATTGTGGTTTTGATTTGTATTTCCCTGATGAGGAGTGACGTTGAGCATCTTTTCATGTGTCTGTTGGCCATCTGGATGTCTTCTTTAGAAAACTGTCTATTCATGTCTTCTGCCCATTTCTTCACTGGCTTATATGTTTTTCAGGTGTGGAGTTTGGTGAGTTCTTTATAGATTTTGGATACTAGCCCTTTGTCTGGTATGCCATTTGCAAATATCTTTTCCCATTCCATCAGTTGCCTTTTAGTTTTGTTGATTGATTCCTTTGCAGTGCAGAAGCTTTTTTTTTTATCTTCATGAGGTCCCTATAGTTCATTTTTGCTTTTAATTCCCTTGCCGCTGGAGATGTGTCAAGTAAGAAATTGCTGCTGCAGCTGAGGTCAGAGAGGTTTTTTCCTGCTTTATCATGCTTTTTGATGGTTTCCTGTCTCACATTCAGGTCCTTCATCCATTTTGAGTTTATCTTTGTGAATGGTGTAAGGAAGTGGTCTAGTTTCATTCTTCTGCATGTTGCTGTCCAATTCTCCCAGCACCATTTGTTAAAGAGACTGTCTTTTTTCCATTGTCTTTCCTGCTTTGTCAAAGATTAGTTGGCCATACATTTGTGGGTCCAATTCTGGAGGCTGTATTCTATTCCATTGGTCTATGTGTCTGTTTTTGTGCCAATACCATGCTGTCTTGATGATTACAGCTTTGTAGTAGAGGCTAAAGTCTGGGATTGTGATGCCTCCTGCTTTGGTTTTCTTCTTCAATATTACTTTGGCTATTCAGGGTCTTTTGTGGTTCCATACAAATTTTAGGATTACTTGTTCTAGCTTTGAGAAGAATGCTGGTGCAATTTTGACTGGGATTGCATTGAATGTGTAGATTGCTTTGGGTAGTATTGACATTTTAACAATATTTATTCTTCTAATCCATGAGCACGGAATGTTTTTCCATTTTTTTGTATCTTCTTCAGTTTCCTTCAAAAGCTTTCTATGCTTTTCAGCATACAGGTCTTTTACATCTTCGGTTAGGTTTATTCCTAGGTATTTTATGATTCTTGGTGCAATTGTGAATGGGATCAGTTTCTTTATTTGTCTTTCTGTTGTTTCATTATTAGTGTATAAGAATTCAACTGATTTCTGTACATTAATTTTGTATCCTGCGTCTTTGCTGAATTCATGTATCAGTTCTAGCAGACTTTTTGTGGAGTCTATCGGGTTTTCCGTGTATAGTATCATGTCATATGCAAAAAGTGAAAGTTTGACCTCATCTTTGCCGATTTTGACGCCTTTGATTTCATTTTGTTGTCTGATTGCTGATGCTAGAACTTCCAAAACTATGTTAAACAACAGCGGTGAGAGTGGACATTCCTGTCATGTTCCTGATCTCAGGGGGAAAGCTCTCAGTTTTTCCCCATTGAGGATGATATTAGCTGTGGGCTTTTCATAAATGGCTTTTATGATGTTTAAGTATGTTCCTTCTATCCCGACTTTCTCGAGGGTTTTTATTAAGAAAGGATGCTGAATTTTGTCAAATGCTTTTTCTGCATCGATTGACAGGATCATATGGTTCTTATCTTTTCTTTTATTAATGTGATGTATCACATTGAGTGATTTGTGAATATTGAACCAGCTCTGCAGCCCAGGAATGAATCCCACTTGATCATGGTGGATAATTTTTTTTTATATGCTGTTGAATTCAATTTGCTAGTATCTTGTTGACAATTTTTGCATCCATATTCATCAGAGATATTGGCCTGTAGTTCTCTTTTTTTGCTGGGTCTCTGTCTGGTTTGGGAATCAAAGTAAGCTGGCTTCATAGAATAAGTCTGGAAGTTTTCCTTCCCTTTCTATTTTTTGGAACAGCTTGAGAAGGATAGCTATTATCTCTGCTTTAAATGTCTGGCAGAATTCCCCAGGGAAGCCATCTGGTCCTGGACTCTTACTTGTTGGGAGACTTTTGATAACTGATTCAATTTCTTCACTGGTTATAGGCCTGTTCAAATTTTCTATTTCTTCCTGTTTGAGTTTTGGAAGTGTGTGGTTGCTTAGGAATTTGTCCATTTCTTCCAGGTTGTCCAGTTTGTTGGCATATAATTTTTCATAGTATTCCCTGATAATTGCTTGTATTTCTGAGGAATTGGTTGTAATAATTCCATTTTCATTCATGATTTTTATCTATTTGGGTCCTCTCCCTTTACTTTTTGAGAAGCCTGGCTAGAGGTTTACCAATTTTATTTTTTTAAAAAACCAACTCTTGGTTTCATTGATCTGCTTTACTGTTTTTTTAGATTTTATATTGTTTATTTCTGCTCCGATCTTTATTATTTCTCTTCTTCTGCTGGATTTAGGCTGTCTTTACTGTTCTGCTTCTATTTCCTTTAGGTGTGCTGTTAGATTTTGTATTTGGGATTTTTCTTGTTTCTTGAGATAGGCCTGGATTGCAATGTCTTTTCCTCTCAGGACTGCCTTCGCTGCATCCCAAAGCATTTGGATTGTTGTATTTTCATTTTCGTTTGTTTCCATATATTTTTTAATTTCTTCTCTAATTGCCTGGTTGACCCATTCATTCTTTAGTAGGATGTTCTTTAACCTGCATGCTTTTGGAGGTTTTCCAGACTTTTTCCTGTGGTTGATTTCAAGTTTCATAGCATTGTGGTCTGAAAATGTGCATGGTATGATCTCAATTCTTTTATACTTATGAAGGGCTGTTTTGTGAAACCAGTATGTGATCTATCTTGCAGAATGTTCCATGTGCCTTGAGAAGAAAGTATATTCTGTCGCTTTGGGATGCAGAGTTCTAAATATATCTATCAACTCCATCTGATCCAATATATCATTCAGGGCCCTTGTTTCTTTATTTATTCTCTGTCTAGATGGTCTGTCCATTGTTGTAAATGGAGTATTTAAGTCTCCTGCAGTTACCACATTCTTATCAATAAGGTTGCTTATTGGTTTCTCTTTCCTAGGGAACAGCGTGCCATTGATCTGTATAAGCAGTTAAAGCACAGACCTTCAGGTAAGACACTTTTATCACTGTACACAGGCATTTTAGGAAACCAGTATAAACTTAACAAATCCAGGGGATTGGATTTTAAACAAACTGCAGGATAAATTCTAGTTTTGGTATTGCTATAGATATGTTTATGGTATAGCATATGGGATTTAAGGGATTAGGAAGGCAAAGCAACAAGGAAAACAGAAAAATTTTTAAAGGGAAGTGCAAGGAAGGAATGAAAGAAAAAAAGGGACTCAAAGAAGGGTAAAAGGAAGCAAGAAAATGTGTGGAAAGATGGAAAAAATAAGTGCCGCTTAAGATTAGAGAGGTTGGAAAGAATTTGATATGGCGGGTTCAGGTGTGGAATGATCAGAAGGCCCATGTGCTAGGCCAAAGTAGGTATACCTTGAAAATGATGCCTTCATCTGCACCTCACTACTGCTTATTACACTGGCAAAACAATTCGTGTTGAACAGCTGCTGAATACAGAGCATGATCTATTGGCAAGAGCATTGGAGTGATAACTGGAAGGCTTGCATTCCAGATTGGGCACTTTATTGACGACATACCTAATTTTCTTGTATCTCATATTCCTCTTCTACAAAATGGGGCTGAAACCTAGCTTTCCTAACTCAGTGAATGTGTATAGTGATATATTTGAGAGACTGTTTGTGATAATGCCTTGGAAAGTATAAAGTATGTATCTACAAGAACTGAAAAGGTGAATCCTGTGCCCTAATTCGCTACATATACCTAAATTACAAATACATAAGTAAAATAAAAGATATGTTTTATACTTTAAAATTTATAAACATATGCAAATTAATATACAAATGAAATTCTATTTTAATAAATAACATGATGTCCTTTACATTGGTTTTTGGTGGTGTGGAATTTGTTCAGTTTATTTCTACAGACATTTTTGAGGTAGATATATAAGATACATACCTAACCCTGCCTGGGGGTCAGGGGTAGTTAGAGGTGGTTTCCTGTAGGAGATGACATCTGAGATGAGCCTTAAAGGATAAGTAGCAATAGCTAAGTGAAAGGAGATGGACTCTTGTATATACAAATATAATCAATAAAGACATGTACGTGTAATACTTAGCATGTTTGAAGAAATGCAGTGGTTGGATTGTAGAGTTTCAGGAGAGAAAGGCTGAATCAGATGTGGCTAGATCATAAAGGATCTGGTATGTTATGGTAATGAGTTTGGATTTCATCATGATGGCAAAGAGAAACCTTAAAAAGTTTTATAGTAGGAGAATGGCATGATCAGAAGCATTTTGGAAATACTGCTCTGGTAGTATTTCACATAATGGATTAAAATGTGTCTACACTGGAGACCAGCATTGGTTATGAGGCTATTGAAATAATCATAACTCAGTATAGAGTGGGCCATGAGCTAAGGTAGAGAGCCTGAGCTGTAGATGCTGGGTGAGAGTAGGGTAAGGGCAAGAGAGACATTTAGGAGGTAGAACTGATAGTGTTGGGTGATGGATTGAATATGGGTGGCTGGAGCTGGAGTAGGGAGTCATGATGCCTCTCAAGATTCTATGGCAGCTAGGTGTACATGGTCAGCAGGACCACTTGCTATAATGGGAAGTGTAGAATGGATGATGGTCTTGATGGGAAAAGAAGGTGAATTCATTTTTGTACATGTTGATGTTAGGGTGTCAGTTGGATATTCAAGTAGAGATGTCTAATAAACAGTATTAAATATATATATATGTAGGTATGTATATATAAATACACACACATACACACACACCCATATATATGTATATGGATTTAGTAAACAAGTTGGCGATAGATATGTAGCCATTTAAGAGTGATCAGCCATAGGAGTAGAGTAATTATCCTGAAAAAGTAGGTTGAGTATCCTCAAGGATGGAATCCCAGGGAATACCAACATTCAAGAAATGGCTAAAAGGAGAAGAGCCTCCAAAGGTGACTGAGAAATGACCAGAATATGTAGAAGGAATGATATGATAGGAACAGGACAGAGAGAGTTTCAAAAAGAAAGTGTTCAGTAGGGTGAAATACTACAGAGGGTGTGGGTAATAAAAATGATGATGAATATATTCGTTCAGCTTACCAGTTTGGACATCATTGTTGATCTTGACAAAATATGGCCTTTTGGGAACAGAAATCTGATTATAGAAGGGTGAGGAAGGAATGAGACAGTAAGAAATAGAGAAGCCAGTCAGTCTAGACCAGCAGTTCTCAATGTCTGGTTCATGAACCCCTGAGGACTCCTGAAACCTTTTCAGGGAGTCAGTGAGGTCAAAACTAGTTTCATAACACTAAGACATTATTTGCCTTTTTCACTATGTTGACATTTTCACTGATGCTACAAAAGCATTGGTGGGTAAATGGTTTACTCCTTACTTAGCATTAATCAAGGCACTAGTACCATCTATGCAGGTAGTCATTATACTTTTCTCCACTATGCATTCATAGTTAAAAAAAAAAAAAGTTTCATTTAAGTGTGTCCTTGATAAAATACTAAGAATTTTATTTAAATCTCAACCCTTGGGTATATGTCTTTTAAATATTCTGTGTGATGAAACAGGAAGTACTCCTAAAGTGCTTCTGCTACATACTAAAGTCTGATATTTTTCTTAAAGCCACTGTGGCAGGCATTTTCTCAAAAATTAATGAAGCATGACCACCACTTTAAGGGAAAAAGCCAACAATGTTAGTTGTCTGTGATAAAATTCCATATTTCATGCAAAAAATTCAAATTTAGGAAAACTGGTACCCATCAACTGAAATTTGTCAGCTTCTCAATACTTTAACTTTTTTGATGAGATCAGTGGTGAGATTAAAAAAACTTGCAGAAAGGTAAAATAAGGCCAGTTTTCTCACTAAAAGTTTTTGGAAAATAGTTTTTAATAAAAATATGTTAATAGGTAACAAGTTTGTTGTTATTCTTAAGTAAGTAAATAAATACTTAAACTTCTTAGTTTAGGGGTGCCTGGGTGGCTCAGTTGGTTAAGCAGCTGACGCTTGATTTTGGCTCAGGTCATGATTTCACGGTTCTTGAGCTCAAGCCCTGGGTCGGGCTCTGTGCTCACTGCGCAGAGCCTGCTTCCGATCCTCTGTCTCCCTCTTTCTGGCTGTCTCCACTTGGGCGCACGCACGCTCTCTTTCTTCCCCCAAAATAAACAAATGTTAAATAAACAAACAAACTTCTTAGTAAAGGGCCCCTGAACAGGGGCTGGTCCCTGAACAAGCTTGAGAGGCTGACTCCAGAGAATAGTGGGAGCAATTAGGCTTGCTACCACTGAGGGTGAGTGTGTGGGTACCCACACTTTTGTGAGTGTAGGGGTTGGAAGGTTGAGAGTCTTACTGCCTTGTGGCCTCCCATCCTAAAGTAAGTGGGGTTAACTGTTAACAGAAGTGATGGGGTTAACAGAAGAGGTGATGAGGGCATAGATTTAAGGACTACGCTAATGATTTTTAAAAGCTGGTATGTGCAATGGAAGATGTTGCTGATCCATAACATTTATTAAGAATGCAGAGCAGAAAAAAAAAAGAATCCAGAGCAGAAGTGAAAACCTGTGAATCAGTAGTGACCACAGAGGAGATGGTAGTATAATATTTTTGTTGCTGGTGTTTAGTGGTATGGCTGCAGGAACTGATAGAGCAGATGGTTAGACTGATTCAGGGTTAGGATTTTGCTCAGAAGAGGACAAAAAAGTTCAAGGTATTGACAGAAAGTGATTTAAGTGATGGAAGTTGTGGTTAGAATAAAGTATTGAAGTTTAAGATTTCCAATAGAATAAGTCTAATTCTTTTTTTCCCCCCTTGAATCAGTATTCATTACTTCTAGTCTTCTGACCAATGAATTGGGTATTGCAGGTAAAGACATACAAAATTCCATCCATTGGCTCAAATTAACTTCCATAGTAAGTGATAACATTTGTTTGAATTATTTCTTTTAAAGATTTTATTTTTTTTAAGGGTGTTTTTATTTTGAGAGAGAGAGAGAGAGTACAAGTGAGCAGGGGAGGGGCAGAGAAAAAGAAAGAGAATCCCAAGCATGCTCCATACTTGGGACAGAGCCAGAGGTAGGGCTGGATCCCACAACTTTGAGATCATGACCTGAGCTGATATCAAGAGTGGACACTTAACCGACTGAGCTACTCAGGCACCCGCCCCTGGATTATTTTTATAAAAACTTTGCAGTAGTCCTGTCAGCATACTAACATATCATAGAGCCCAGAAATAAACTTGCTATCCAGGTTGCTTCTTTGAATTGATCATTACCTTGAGAACAAACTAGTTGTAACAAGTTTTATCTCTTATTGGTGTTTATATAATCATATTTGATACATGGTCTCTAGTGTCTTCTCTGCCTTAGAGTTGATTTGAGACTCTAGTTCAGCTGAAAATGGTAAAAAACAACTTTCTTCATTCTGTATGTTGGAGAAAGTTAATGTTCTGTGGTCTCTGACCATCTAAGAGAGCTAGTACAATGGGGAAGCTGTCCTGGTCTACAGGATTTAGGAAGGAGTGCTGTTGGGAGAGAAGCCTGTTTGGAGCCCCTGTGTCTGGTTGTTGGTAAGGGAGAGACAAACAGGGACATGTGTGTGGAATAAACTTGAGCTATGGGGGAGATCTTTGCAGTGATAACAAAGGACGTTGAACTTTTTAAAAAACCTTCTTTGATACCCCTTTCATAGTAAAATGTGGGTAACAGTAGTAGCCATCTCCCAGGACTCCTGTGAGGGTTAAATGAGAAAACTGAGTTGGTAATAACAAATAATATTTTTGCATTTGAGATTAATTATTGTCCAAGGAAATACTAGCATGATCTATGAGCAGTCTTCCGGTTTTTCAAAACTTTAAATACCACTTCTGAAAGATAACAATTAATGCTTTTGTTGTTGTTGTTGTTGTTGTTGTTGCTGTTGTTGTTGCTGTTTTAATTGGGGTACCATCTCCTATAAACTGTAGACCTCACTGTGTCCACACAGCCATTTTCTTTGAGAACATTTGTCAGCTGGCAGTTTAAGATGTCATACTACCCTCAAACTGAACTGTCAGGCGTCTATAGGTCCTTTTATTAGTGCATCATATTTGGCTTAAGTCAGTCCGCTTTTTTTCAAAGTTTTCATGGGCTCTAAACAGATAAACATGAAATCCCAAGCAACCTAGTTGGGTCAAGGGTCTCCTTTTCAACCAGTGGAAGTTTGATGTATTGTCCTGCTGTTTCTAGATAAGTGATGTTAATTATCCAAGAAAAATTGATCTCTTGGCCAGAAAATTGCATTTGTGTCTGGGGTTTGGGTTAATATGGGTTAAAGGGAACTAAACATATTCTTCTTTTTTTTTTTTTTCCAATATATGAAATGTATTGTCAAATTGGTTTCCATACAACACCCAGTGCTCATCCCAAAAGATGCCCTCTTCAATACCCATCACCCACCCTCCCCTCCCTCCCACTCCCTATCAACCCCTCAGTTTGTTCTCAGTAACATATTCTTCTCAAAACAGACAACTAAGGTTTGTTGAAGATAGAGTGATAAATTTATATATGCTTTTTTGTTTGTTTTATTTTTGAGAGAGAGTGTGTGAGTGGGGAGGAGCTGAGAGAGAGGGGGACAGAGGATCCCAAGCAGGCTCTGTGCTGACAGCAGTGAGCCAGCCCTGTGCGGGGCTCCAACTCACAAGCCACGAGATCGTGATTTGACCCGAAGTTGGATGCTCAACCGACTGAGCCACCCAGGAGCCCCTGTATATGCTTTATACAAACACAAATACACATACTTTGTGTTTAGATATATAATTATTTATATATTATAATCTTAAATTTTTAATCCAGTTTTAAATTTAAATAGAGATGCTTATTAATTAAAATTAGTTTCAGATTTTTAGGATTTTTTTGTTTGGAGGCTGATATGTTCATGCAGAGGAGAGGTTATACCTACTGACTGAGATCTTTTATAGATCACTCCTACAGCGACAGCACAGAAATGGTGAAGATCATTGTACATACTGTTCAGAGTCAGGACCGGGTTCTCAAGGAGCTGTTTGGTCATCTGAGGTAGAGAAATTGTTTTATTTCCTACTGAAAAGCCAGGGTACTTGTATCATGTTCCTTTAAAGTGTAATATCCCTTTTTGGTAAATACACTAGACCCAGGAAGGTATCTGGCAATACCTTGAGTAACTGGACCATAGCTGTGTGCATTTAGGTGTCCTGTTTGTGTGTATTGCTTTGGAGATCAGTCACGAAATCTGATACGGACTGTGATTCATTTCCCCAGCTGGGTGTGGGAGTATGGTGTCTTGTGGGGGAAGGGGATGTATAATTGTCTGACAGTGATTTCATCTCTCCAGCAAGTTATTGGGCTGTAAGCAGAAGATTATTGATCTACTGCCCAAGGTGGAAATGGCCCTCAGTAACATCAAAGAAGCTGACAATACTGTCATGTTTATGCAGGGAAAGAGGCAGAAAGAAATATGGCATCTCCTTAAAATTGCCTGTGTAAGTAACTTTTAATGAATTATTTAACGTGACATTGATTTGCTGGTATTCCCTGCAAAAAGGATTTTTTACCAGCATGATCTGATCTGGGTCCTTTTAGACATGTGTGGATTTTGTGTTAGGTTGATGTTCATGTTCTTTGCTTGGTGTCTGACTGGCAATTCAGATGCGGGATTTCATGATCATCTTTCATTATTTCTCTCCTCTGCAGTCTCATATTTACTCCTTCTAGCCCTAGACCACTGGGGTATCCCAACCTAATTTGGGGGTAGACGTGCCTGACCAGTTAATAAAAGTAATCCTTTGTTCAACTGGTTTTTGTTTTTGTTTTTGTTTTCTCCAACTAAAAGTGGAATGAGAAGGGGTAGCTACATTTGGTTTTAGTCAGTGAAGAAAGGGGTCAATATATAAAGGTGGGGAATAGTTTTGTACAGAAATACTCTGGTTGTACATATAGTGGTAGAAGTGTAAATCTTAGGAATATTATAGGAAATTGTATGAATCAATGGAGGTGCTTGCCTATAATCTTTTTATTTACTTTTTTCCCCTTCAGACACAGAGTTCTGCCCGGTCCCTTGTAGGATCCAGTCTAGAAGGTGCAATAACGCCTCAGGCATCAGCATGGCTTCCCCCAACTTCAGCAGAACGTGAACATCCCCTGTCATGCGTGGTAACTCCTCAAGATGGGTGGGTTCACTTTGCAACAATAGATAGTTATCAAGTGCAGTGGTAGGAATGAGGCAGGAGAACATAGTGGTTAAAGCATATCTTTAGTGCCTTATAGACCAGGGTTGAATCTTGACTATCCCTTTGTAATAACCTTGTGCAATTAACTTGATTCTTTTTTTTTTTTTTTTAATTTTTTTTAAATGTTTACTTTTGAGAGAGAGCCAGTGTATGAGCAGGTGAGGGGCAGAGAGAGAGGGAGACAGAATCTGAAGCAGGCTCCAGGCTCTGAGCTGTCAGCACAGAGCCTGACGCGGGGCTCGAACTTGTGAATCATGAGATCATGACCTTAGCCGAAGTCGGATGCTCAACTGACTGAGCCACCCGTGTGCCCCAATTAACTTTGTTCTTTTAATGTGCACACTTCCTCACCTATAAAATGGGAACTTCTGTGAAAATTCAATTAGATGATGTATGAAAGAGCTTGGGAAGTAAATATTCAGTAAATGTTATTTATTGGGCTCAATCCAAGTTCTAAGTTCTTTCTCTGTAACTGGCTTATGAATTCTTTTACCCAAACTATTTCTTCCTTAACCATTTATCTCTGAGAAATTATGGTCTTTTGTATTTGTATTTATCATTTTCGGGTCCTTGATCACCACCCCTCTAATGAATTACTGAGTTTAATCTACTCTGTTTTATAACTTAGTATTTCTAAAATCAGACTTTTCAATGCCTTAAATCAGTTTTGCAAATAAGAACTCGTTTGAAATCCTGTATTTTCTTTTATTAATTCCTGCTCTTCTGCCAAAAGCTGAATGACTATCCATTTCTGTTATTTTTCTCAGCATAAGATGTGCCGTATCCAGAGCCAGTGGCTCTTTGCTAGCTTGTGTATTGTCACTTTTCTCACAACTCATGGAGACCTCTACAGCAGCACCAGCATTACCTGGAAACTCTGCCCATAATTAGTTTTGCAGAAGTGCAGCCATGTTACATCACTGCTCAGGAGGTCATGCAGTTGCACATTCTGTACTCTACTTTTATGAGAGAAAAGCACATGGCAGGAAGGAAAGCTGATACCAGGTATTTTATGTTTTTAAAGAAAGCAAGTTGCAGGGTATATCTTGGGGGTCATTAGAGATTTGGCCCAATGCAATACATCCAGCTGCAGCATAGGCTATAATTTGATTGACTTTAGGAAATACTCCATTAAACAGAGTTTAAGCAAATAAAATGTAATACATTCCTAACCTTTTTGCTTTCGTTAAAGGCATTTAGGTTTGTTAGGGGATGCTAATGGTTGCAAATTTCACCTCTATATAGGTAATTTCTAATTTGAGGTTGTGGTTGTTAGCAAAAGCATGTCAGACAGGAGCTTTAAATATATTTTCCAGTAGGAATACATTATAAAGTAAAATTGATTTCAGTTTTAATGTACACATAGTACTTAACCACCAAGGATTGGGATCTGTAGGCCTCCGTGTTTTCATCTGTTGAACACGAGCTAAATTAGAATTTACTTCTAAGCTTATAGTGGCTATCATCCTTGGCCTAGAACTGGTTCTAGTAAGGAGAGACTGAGAGTTGGTAAAAGGTGAGGATAGAGGCCATGCGGAAGAGGAAAGTGGGCAAGGTGGAAACCAGAATCAGGATGTCCTTCAAATATAAATTTCCAGAGATACTTGTCGGTTCTGGGCATTTCCCCTGTGACACTGTTCTGCTATCCTCAGGAATCAGCTTGCTTGTTTTCTTTTTCATTGTTGTCACCTGTAGTTTCCAACCATCGTTTTCACATTCCTTGATCTTTTGTATCTTCACCCCTACATTTGTGTTTCTGAAGTAGGCATACTGATGTTTTCACTGCTTGTAAGGAAAAGGAAATTTCCAGAAACAAAAAGAGATTTTTCATCTGTCTGTGCTGCAGTTATCTCCCCACCGCCTAGTTACCGTTTTCGGGGGGGGGGGGGGGGGAAGGTTGTATGTAATCACCACTTATATTTCAGAGGGAAGTCAGATTGGACGTACAGTAGACTTCTTATCATTAGAGCTGGGCAGAGGCAACAGCTTGGATTAACAAGTAGGACTGAAGACTGTAGGAAGCAGCTGCATTGGGGTGCTGGGTTGCAGGGTTGCAGGAAAGCCAGTGATCATCCTGACCCTGAAGACCAGAAGGTAGAGGAAGTTCATATGCTCCTTTGAATTTGAAAAGGCTTTGTTTTTTCATCATACAGGGAGACTGTAGCACAAATGATAGAAGAAAATTTGAACTGTCTTGGCCATTTAAGCACTATTATTCATGAAGCAAATGAGGAACAGGGCAGTAGTATGATGGTAAGTTTTATATGGATATGGGTGTGTGTTTTAGGTTTGTTGGATGCAGCGAGCTTTAAACTTTCCATGTGAGCCCTATCTGGCATTTGGGATTCACGTGGAGAATGGAAGAAAGAGAGCATTTGAGGAATATCCTTGACCTCAAATCCCTCTTCTCTTACTCATGGGTATACTAGCATTGTGTCAGCACTAATCTTCAACAGTAGCATATTTGGTCAAATTAAATGAAGGGTGAACATTTTTTTGCAATGTGACCACTGAAATTGAATGGTTTGTACCTTTTTGCTTCAGCACTCAATTTTCTCTAATAAGATGGAGCAGGATTTGTACTATAAATCAAATCTAGTAACCACTGTGTGCAAAATGAATGATGTTAATATAGCTGTAATTAATAGATTTATATTAAGATTTGGTTACTGTGAATTATTGATTTGTTAAAACTTGGAGAAACTATAATAAAAATGTTTACTGAATTAACTTTACTACATTTAGTCTCAAGGTCAACTCTTTGTATATCCTCTTATTAATTATTTACTTCCAATACTTATGAAAACTCTTTGAAATACTTTTTTAATTAGCAGGAAAGAAGGTAAACTAAACTCTCAACTTGTAATTTTACTTATACTTTTGATTTTTCAACTTTTTATTATAACAGGTCCAAACAGAAAACTTGCAAAAAGTAACACCCATAAACCTACCACTTATAGTCAACATCTAATTATAATTTTTTCATGCCTGGTTTTAGAATCTTGATTGGAGTTGGTTAACAGAATGACTTGCTACTTATTCACTGTCCCCAAACCTATGGAAGTTGTCGCAGCACGTGTTGGAAATTTGTTTTTCTCCCATGAAATCATTCTTCAGACACCAGCAAATTGAAGAAATGACTATGATCAGAAAATTTGCATGATTTTACAAGGACAGTATTTTCACTTTGGGTAATTTTAATCTCTGAAGAGACAGAATCTTAAACATTAGTGGACTTGTTTAAATACGATAGCTATTTAAGCACAGCAATCCATTTGTTTTCAAACTTGATAAAATGTTTAACTGACTAAAAACATCTTTTGTCATTTAACTTTTGGGCATAAGGCCAAAAGTGTGTGTGTGTGTGTGTGTGTATACACACATAAATATATATGACTAACATGCATTCAAGGTAAAAGTTGTTTGCCTTTGTTTCTGTGGAAGAGACTGCTCACAAGTAAAACTGTACTTCATGAAGATTAAACTCTACCTCCTTGTGTTGCATTCAAAAAATGCTCTTCCTGGCATCATAAGGAGTTAACTTAATCCTAATAGTTTCATTTTTACTGCACATTTGACAGTATCCTTTTTTTCTTTTTTTTTAATGTTTATTTTTGAGAGAGACACAGAGCATGAGCAGGGGATGGGGCAGAGAGAGAGGGAAACACAGAATCTGAAGCAGGTTCCAGGCTCTGAGCTGTCAGCACAGAGCCCTTTGCAGGGCTTGAACTCACAAACCATGAGATCATGGCCTGAGCTGATGTTGGATGCCTAACTGACTGAGCCACCCAGGGACCCCAGCATCTGTGTCTTTAATACCAGTTGATTCAAATAAATCTTGTTAAATGTGCTATGTGTATATGTATTTAAGATGTACATTTAATAATATCAAGAAAATGCCGTTAATTTATAATATGTTTGAAAACTGTTGTTTTTTCATTTGTAAAAAATGGGTCATTTGTTTAATGAATTTTTCATGTTCTACAAATGTATAAAGATCTACACTCTCTTATCTGTAATTCCAAATATAAAGCTCTGAAAACATTTTTCATAAGCTTGGTAACAAAACTCATTTGCTTGCAAATCTAACCTGAACTGATATTGAATCTGCTTATCCCATTTAGTGTGAATATTCATTTATTTTGCTGTGGAAATAGTAACATGTTTGATTATTGGGGGCGGGGGAGCGCTGCCACAGACCCTGCTGGGTGTTTATGGAGGATGGTGTATGCACTGAATTACTTTTCTAAAATCTGAAAATTTTTTAATTCTGAAACATTGGGCCCTAAGGGTTTCAGATAAAGGATTGTCCATCTATCATCTGTTAAATAAATAAATTAGAAGGTCTTTTGTGTTTTTTAAAAAATGTGAAATGCTTTTATATTCTAGACAGTTTTCCACTTTGTGTATTAAATGATTTTTAAATTACTTGTAGAATCTCTATTCATTATGATCAGATTACAACAGAATGTTGAATATGGTTTGGGAATGTGATGGTTCAATGAAGTGGAACTGAAGCACAGAATAACATAACAGGCCCTCACTGTACTTTCCTTAGGAATTAAACAGGACTTATAGTAAAAACAGCATTGGGTAGCTTCTTTTAATATCGTCTTTTCTCCCGTCACCACTTTCCATGTCTAAAAACCATACTCACTCATATCTTGCTCTATAAACTGAGGTCTTAGTCACACCATCCTCATTTTCCTAGTAGTGTCATTTTCCATCATCTAAGTTTGAAATCTTGGGGCTGTCTTCTAACTTTTTAGTCATCTGGTACTACTGTTTCTCTAAATATGGAAATTGTGTCTGCTGTTTTAATAGGCAGCCTGTCCCTTGCTTCTCTAGTTCTAGGTATGTATGTATTTATTTATTTTGTTTTTATTTATTTTGAGAGAGAGAGAGCAGGGGAGGGGCAGAAAGAGAGGGAGAGAGAGAATCCCAAGCAGACTCTGTGCTGTGAGTGCAGAGCCTGACATAGGACTTGAAATTCATGAGCCGTGAGATCATGACCTGGACCAAAATCACAAGTCAGATGCTTAATCAACTGAGCCAGTTGCCCCTATTTTATTTATTTATTTGTTTATTTACTTACTCACTTACTTATTTATTTTAAGTAGGCTTCATACCCAGCATGGAGCCCAGTGTAGGGCTTGAATTCCCAACCGTGAGATCAGGACCTGAGCTGAGATCAAGAGGCAGACTTAACCGACTAAGTCACCCAGATACCCCTCTAGTTCTAGAAGGTTTTAATCAATGAAACATTTATTGGATACCTGTTGCTTAGAATATTGAGCTAGATGGCAAGATCAGAAACCCTTAACAAAGGCATTACAAGAATGCTTATCTGGGAGTTTGAACACTGCAAGCCATCCAAGCATTGAAATGATTATTAAAGAAATTTATTGTTTAGATGACTGCATATTTTCTAAATGTCACTATAATAATTGATAAGAGATCTGTGTTCGGGTGTGGCCAGTTTATGGTGTGGCTGGGGTGACGTCAGGGTAGCCTGATCCATGTAATACAGGCAGGTGTTCTGACTCAGTACAGTAAATTATAGTGAGATCACCTCAGACTTGTTTCTGATGCATGAGTTGACTATTTTTTTACTGGGTCACACCTTTTCAGAGTGGAATGGCGATTGTAAATGGTATACATTTATTTCATTTTCTAATTCCAGCAATATTACGAAAAACTAAGAAAATCAATCCAGAAAACGGGCTGGAACAAGTTGTTTTAACTTCGTTTTGCTTTCTGGAAGTTAAAATAGCTAAGCTTTGCTAATATTATATGCCTAGAACAGACAAGGTCCCAGACATTTGTAGGTAATAAAAGTCCTATGAACAGTACAGATAAGTACATTTATTGAAGGGAGAGGGCAGAGTGGTCTTGTTTTAATGAAGGCTTGAAATCCTATTTACCACTTCCCATTTCCACTGTTACTACCTTCGTAACCTTAGGCCTGCAGTTTCCTAACTGCTTGGCTTCTCTGCCTCCATTCTAAGCCATTTTGCAGCTATTTTGGCCCTAAAGTACTGTTTTCCCACACTTCTCTGCCCAAGGCTACAGGGCTCCGGGACCCTCATCTCCCTTGTCCGGTTTTGGTCCCACTAGGCTTTGAGCTTACAGGATTACTGCCCAACCTACTTTAATACGCTACCTTTATTTCCCTTGTGTTCATCTCATTCCCATCTCTACTCTTTAACTTTGCCTTTTTTGTTTTGGGTAATATATGCACATGACCCATAACTTGAAAGAACAGAAGACTGCAGTACAAAGAAAGTCTTTCTGTTCTCTAGTCATTCAGCTCCCTCTCCTTGAAGAAAAACTGCATGCAAGCCTCTCAAAATCTGGGCCTGGCCAAACCTGTTATACCACTCCTTTCCATCACTCGGGCTTCAAGAAAGGTGCAATACTCTTTGAGCTACCTGGATGACCCCCTTCCCCCAAACAGACACACACTCACGTGCTTATTCTGTTTCTATTGGGATGGCCTTCATAAAGCCCTCACTGGATCAATATTCTGGCACGTTAATCGGTGCTCAGAAAAACACCTGAAGGATGAAAGATGTGGTCAGATTGAATATCTTCCTCTCCTGAACTTCTACAATACTTTTATTGCAACAGGTCTATTGCTCCTGAATTCGTGCAGGACCCGTGCCTGAAGCATGTGGTTGTCACAAGGTATAAACCACAAAAGGACAAACGGAGCAGCTACCACAGAGAGCACGGGAGTGGATTTCTGCACAAGAACAAACTGACCAATCCCTCGTCCCAGGCGCCCTCTCCTTCCCTCTATATCTCTGCTTCCTCCACACTGCGGACTTCCCTTCTCTTTTCATAGCAGGAAACCAGCCTTGCGCAGAGAGGAGCGCAAGTACCACCGCAGGCGGGCGGCCGGGAGAATTTTGTCCCGCCCGCTCCCCGTCTCTTAGTGGCGCGGGGAGAGTTACGTCGGCGTGCGTGGCTGCGCAGCCGCAGTGCCGGGCGAGTGGGCGGGGCCGGCTGTTGGCGGCGGTTGGCGCGGCCCGGGAGGCGGCTGCACGTGCAGGCGGGGGCGATGCGTCACTGATCGGTGAGGCGCGGCCTTAGGGTCGGCCTTCCCCTGGTGTCTGCGGCTGGCCCCTTCTCAGTTAGTGCCTTCCGCCAAGGTTGGGGGTGGGTGCAGCGGCCGTTGAGATTGGGGGTGTCAGGACGCTCACCGAGTAGGGGCGGCCCGCGGCCCTTTTCGGGCGGAGGGGTTGGCGAGGGAGAAGTAGGCTGTGTGAGGAGGGAAGTATGCGAGAAAAGGGGCACAGAACTCTCTGGCTCGCCCTGCGGAAGGAGGCCGGGTCTCCGGAGACAGGGTGGAAACTGGGGGGCGGGGGGGGGGTGGCGTCGGTACTCACGAGGCTGGGGATCCTTTCCTCCCCCATCTAGGAGGAACAAGGATGAATATGACTCAAGCCCGGGTTCTGGTGGCCGCGGTGGTGGGTCTGGTGGTTGTCCTTCTCTACGCCTCCATCCACAAGATCGAGGAAGGACACTTGGCTGTGTACTACAGGTGAGCAGCGTGTGCAGTCAGTTCAGATTCCGGAGTAGGTTGAAAGGGGACTCCCGTTAAGAGTGAGTCTACGAAGTTGTCCCCTCTTGCAGCATCGGGGAGCTCTCCAGTCCTAGGAAGTGATTTTCGTCCCAGCCCTAGGGGAGGATGAGGGTCAAGCACCCTCTAAGTATTGGACAGTTTTAGTGCTCTCTGCATTTTGTGCAGAGGTTCAGATTTTCTACATTTATTCCTAATAGACCGCAAACTCAATTATTTGTGGGAAAAACGAAGAAGGAAGAAAGAGAGGCAGTAGTCGCTCCACTGTGACTGAAGAGGTAGATAAGTCATTGCTATATTCCATACAGCTGTACGGGCTTTTAGTTTGTAGTCGCAGATGCCATTGAGAAACTCTGCTCTTGTTTGTGGTCGTTTCTTCGATTTTTTTCCTCTGATAGCCCGTAGTGACTGGTTTTGGCTTAGGAGGCCATGATGACCATGACAGTTGTTATATCCCTGGAACTTGAGAGACATAAATATAGCATTGATGGGCCATCCTCCTCCCACCTTACCCTTTCTTTTCAAATTGAGGAAGGGAGTAGCGTGGGATGTGTTGCTGTCTAATTGAGGTAGAATAGCTTTTCCTTCAATGTAGTTACAACCAGTTCCTTTTGATGTAGACCGAGGACAGTTTGGAGAAATTGCAATAATGTATTTGAAGGAACTTCAACTTTACTTTTAGATCCATCCTGAATCTTAGAAACGGTCTTTCCTGTGAAGTGCTAGTTTCAAATACAATTTTAGTGATAGGTCTTAGCAGATGGAGATCTAGGATAACAAATGACAGGTTAATTCATATTTCCATCTGGTTCAGCGTTGTCTTCCTAATGGTAAAACCAAGGAAGGAACATTTCAAGGTATGGCTCTCAAAGAATTAGAGACAGACTTCAGTTCATTTTTTCTTAGTTATTTGTTATGAATTATTTGCAAACTTATTAATGTTTTCAAGATAAGAAGGCAGGTTCTATGGATTTACTATTCACTATGTAAACAGGACTTCTTTTTTATACCTGCCTGCCAAGTGCCTCCTTTTTAGAATTTCCAAGATGTACTTTCATATTTCTCACATTTCAGAATTTGGTGAATAAGCCCACACTTATATACTATCTGTTTATAGTTTTATCTTTTCACCCTTCATCTTTTCCATGCCGAGTTTTTGTTGTTATTTTTAACACAGACTTTATGCCTCCAGTATTTTAATATAGGTAGGTAGAAAAAAAGAGTCTTGAACCTCAGAAATTTTCTCTTTATTTGAAAGTTTGTGTTCTTTTTTCAACCTGGTGATGAAATGTATTATGTTTTAATAGGGCTCATGTTATGTACAGTTAAAGTACAGCAACTGAGAGCCATTAGAATTTTTTTCACGATTATTTCTCAGAAGCTTAAAGATGAGGGAGGATCCTTTGTACCGAGAGCAGTGCTAGAGACCCAGAGGTATCCTTGTTTGAGCTTATGAAACAAAGTGTAACATTGGCAGTTTAATTTGATCTTTTTCACCTTTGGCAGATATTTTAGAGACCAGTAATTGTTCCTCATGAGCAACTCATATTAGTGAGGCTTTAGTAGGTCCATAGCATGAGTAAGAGTGAATATTTATTATAGCATTTTAGATTTGGAAAGAGGATTTCTGTCTTTATAATCTTGTCAAATTGAAACATCTTTTTGCAGGGGAGGAGCTTTACTAACTAGCCCCAGTGGACCAGGCTATCATATCATGTTGCCTTTCATTACTACGTTCAGATCTGTGCAGGTGAGTGATTCCTAGGGAAGCCCCCACGCTGGGTAGACAAGTGTGACAGGAATAGTTACCACACTCATGGGTGGAGGTGGATTTCCTTATTGCTTAAGCAAATGGTGGTATTTACTTAAAAGCAGGAGTTACAAAGTTCAGAGTACAACTGTCACAGCACAAGTTCTGGTTTTGAACCACCTCACTCTCTCGAAGTGTGTTAGAAGTATGAGCCAGGCAACTTGGAAGGACCCACCTCCCCCATCTATATAGTGGTATGCAGTATGGTTTTTGTTTCTCATGTCAAAGTAAAATAGGACTTTGAAACACAGAAGTACAAACCAGTGATTACTTGGTTTAGAAAGGTGTTTGGTTTCCATAGAGACCAGTTCCTGGGCCACTGTTAACCAGGAGGATCTGAATTTTTACACACAACTTTTCTACCTGGGACATTAAGCACAATTTTATATGGAACCTTTTTGAGTGTTTTATTTTGACAGCATCCCAGAATATTTGAAATAAGCATCTGTCCGTTGAAAACAGTATCTTGGCTATGGGAGACACTTAGTAAATATCTTTTGTTATAACAAGATGAAAAAACAGGATTAGATTGTGCCTAGTTTTGCAAGCTCAGTGTGATCATACATCTTTGGATTCAGAAGTTTGTGTAGTATCTGCTGTTAATTTTTCCAGAACTCAGGAAAATTCAATGTTTTTAATCTTGTAATTTAAGTCTAGGCTTCCTTCTAGTGAGAGTTTCATTACGAATACTTAAATCCTCCAGATTTCCTTCCAGTTCCCTTTTAGATGGCTTTGGGCAAGAATTGTGTCCATTCAAGTGAAATGTAGTGTTCTTCTCCTAGTCAGACTTCTTTCCATATTGTTTTCCCTTGTTTTTTCATTCTTACCTTGGTTCATGTTGTCGCCTCTTCTCTCACCAACTCTCCTTCATTACTGCTCTCCTATCTCAATCTTGCTAGCCTTTTAAAGTCTCACTGCAAATCCTTCTTCTAATCTATAGCTCCTAAAGTCTGTATGGTAAATGTTGGCTCTTAGTCATGTTTCCTTTAGTAATGTTGCTTGTACTCTCAAAGTTGCTTTGTGTATTTTCTTTCCAGAGAGTCTCCAAACTTCCTGAAGGCAGAGGTTGTAACACATTTGTATTTCTGACCTTTCTGCTTATGAAAGTTGTTAAATTGAGCTGATTTCTTAGGAAGCAGTATGGTGTAGTGAACATGGGGCCAGAAACCTGGAGACTTAGGTAATGGCTCTGGCTCTGGCACTAATTGGTTACATGACTTTGCAAAAATGACTTAACCATTGTTATTCCTCCATGAAAGAAGGGGTTTAAATTACATGACCTCAACAACAGCCCAGTCAGTAATGATGTTATCAATGGCATCATCAGACCCTTATAGATAAGGAGCTTTTTAAAAATCTTGTTCAAAGTCAGTCAAATCTGTTTCTGCTTTCTTGGAGCTTAGTATTTTGAGTCATACTGATGCGGAGATATATAAAAGATACAGACAGTAAACATTAAAACAAATTTAAAGGTTAACTGCATACAGCAGATATGCAGTGTATATGTATATATACATATATAATAATAAATTGTCAAACTCTTAAGACATGAAATTTGTAAAAAGATTTTAGTGTAAGCTAATATACATCTACAAAATATTAAAGGCTGGATCCATTGTGGCTAAATAGTAGTGCTCTTTCTTCATATGGGACACAATAACATTCTAGGAAAGGATTACATTAATAAAATTTTTAAGAAACTGTTCTTATAAGAACAAGACAAATTTATTTTTAGGAATTTTTGGAACGCATGAGAAGACAACCTGTATAAACAAGTGGCTTAACGAACTTGGCAGTTGAAAGGAATGTATAAGTAGCATCTCGGGAAATGTGAAATCCTGTATATGAAATAAAAAGAAAAAAAGCTATGCTTAGGGAAATATAAAAACTTTCAGCCTTTAAAGTATATTACATAACTAAAGACTTAAAATTTTTTTTCTATGTTTATTTATTTTTGATAGAACACAAGGCAGGGGAGGAGAAGGGAGAGAGGGAGACAAAGAGTCTGAAGCAGGCTCCAGGCTCTGAGCTGTCAGCACAGAGCTCGACATGGGGCCCGAACCCACAGACCATGAGATCATGACCTAAGCTGAAGTCAGTCGCCCAACTGACTGAGCCACCCAGGCGCCCCTAAAAAGACTTAAAATAAATATTCATACTGGGAAGATGATAATTTTGGAGATAATTTAAAAGAACTATAAAAGGACATGAAGATAGGATATTGAGGATTTAATGTTTGAACTCTTTCCTAGTTCTTTAAGGTTAGAGAATATCCTCTAGGTTTGTTTTTTGTTAAATTTTTTTAATGCGAACGCGTACACATCTGGGAGGGGCAGAGAGAGGGAGACGCAGAATCTGAAGCAGGCTCCAGGCTCCAAGCTGTCAGCACAGAGCCGGACCCCGGGCTCAAACTCATAAACTGTGAGATCATGACCTGAGCCAAAGTTGGACACTTAACCGATTGAGCCACCCAGGTGCCCCTATCCTCTAGGTTTAAATAGGGATGTATATTAAGAGTTGACGTGGAATATGGAAATTGAATTTGGTTAATGTTTTGAAGGAAATAAATTGAACTCCTCTCTTCACCTCCCCTCACTGTGCCTAGAACCTGTCACTAATGTTTACTGTCACCCTAATCTCCCAACCCTAGGGTTATATTCTATTCTTTTCTCCCCTGGAATGTTATATACAACCAGTTATTACAACCTTCCTCTGTTAGGTCTCCTGGACTGACAGCTTTCAATTTCCATGGCCTTTACTACATTAACTTAAATAAATCAATACTTTAGCTTCCTAGCTGGTTTTTCTACCTCCAGATAAGATGGATAATGAGGACTGCATCACATATAAGCACAGGAATTAGGAAAAAACATATTTTGAAAGGTTCATTTGGTGGCTATATGTTAGATGAGCTAGGGAGAGCCCAAGCCCGCCAGTGAACATTTAGGGCCCACTGTCTAATTTCACATTCTCTTCTCAGAATTTGCACTCTCCTCTATATCGCCCCTTTTGCTCCAGGCAAGCCAGCTTGCTTCCTATCATTATACATGTGGTTTGTCCTTAGTTGTGTGTATTTGATAGGATAGCTCCTTTTTTAAGTTTTTGAAGCTTTATTAAACATTTCAAATAACTGTGAAACAAACACACCAGAAATAAAGCTCCAGAATAGCAGTCCAGATGTTCCTCAAGTGTATACTCATGGTCCCATTTCCTAGATGGACTGCCTCCCTTCGCACTCAGGCAAGAGAAAGATGGGTGGTTTGGACTGGAAAGACAACAATGTTGGTCCCTATGGGCAGGGCCAGGAGAAAGTGTCATTTGCCAATACTTGTTACTTAAGCGCAGAAAAAGCAAAAAGCCAGTGACGGTCACAAGGTCTTCCTGTGTGTTCTTCATAATGTACAGTCTATATGCTCAGGACTGAAGAAGCTCCTGGCACGAGGAGCTATTGAACCTAAGATGTGTTCTTATTTCTCTCCCTCTAGACGTGGCTTATAAATACTTCACCTTGGAGAGCTTTCCAAACTATTATTCTACTCTTTATCACTTAATACCTAGCAATTCAGTTTATAATCTGTTATTGTGTACATGTCATCAATTGCTTTATGAGGATTTTATGTCCTATGTGGGATTGTGAGCTTTTAGAAACAAAGATCATGCTTCCTTTTTTGTTCGTATTCCATAAAGTAATATGTTGCTGTATTCTTAAATAAGGTTCAGTGTATCCAGAATATGCAGTGGAATTAAAGTGCAGAGCAGAAGTCCTAATGGTAGTATCCTTGTGGGTAAGCCATGTAGTTTGCAATCCTAGGCCAGCTCCAGGCAAATAAGGGACTCTGAGAGACTAAACATTGAAACTTTCTAAGGGTGCCTTTTTTTTTTTTTTTTTTTTTTGGCCCCAGCTCCCACCCCCAATCAACCTTCCCACTCTGGGTTGTCCATATGCATCTTGATTGGGACATTAGCTATAAAATATTTTGTTTTATTTTTCATATCTACTAGGATGCAAAAAGAAATTACTCTGATAGCTAATCTTTGGGGACTGAAATTGTAATGGAGCTCTTCTGTACTTACCTCTTAGCAGTTCTCTGTAGGTTTTCCTCTGGGACCAGTAGTTCTTTGACAATATGTGTCCTGAGTATTCATGAAATATTTTTCTTTTCCTCAGACAACACTACAAACTGATGAAGTTAAAAATGTGCCTTGCGGAACAAGGTAAGCTTTTCTCCTTGCTTACTAACCTCTCTTTAATTCAGATGGAGTTTCTGTCCACAAACTGTGATTACTTAAACTAATCTTTCAGATAGACATGATAGTAACCCAGGAGGATTTCTTTTCTGGGATTATTTGAGTAAAGCTGTGTCTCCGAGCTTTCCATCTTAGAAGCCATTTGGTACTGGAAAAAGTAGTTTCGGAACCGGCAGACCTAACTTCATACATCAGCACTGCCCTGTGTGCTTTATTGACTTTTTTTTTTTAATAGACTTTATTTTTTAGAGCACTTATAGTTTGATAGCTAAGCAAAAGGACAGAGAGTTCCCATATACTCCTTGTTCCCATACATGCCTTTATGGATTTAGTTAGGCTTAGTTTTCTTGTTTGTTAAAAGTTGGGTAATAAGACCTATCTTGCAGAGTTATTGTGAGGATTAGGATTAGTGTATATAAAGTGCCTAACCAGCACTTGACTCAGAGTACGTACTCAATAACAAATAGTTCAAATGAAATCATCTCACTTTCTTGTCATCTGTACTACTAAATGCTATCTAATTAGAGTTTCTGGTTCATGAGGTCTGGAATGAGGCTCAAGAATTTGCATTTCTAGCAGAAGTTTCCAGGTGATACTGCTGCTGCTGGTCTGGGGACCTTACTTTGAAAGTCTCTGCCCTAAAGAGTTTTAGGGAAAGAACAGCAAGCAAAGCCTAAATTATTTCTAGAGTATAATCAGAACATTGAATTGTGTAACAAAAAAAAAAGAGTGTAAAATTCAAGGTATTTTTTTAAATGCCCTATTTCAAATGACTGTCAGTATTACAAGCCTGTAAAAGAGACTTGGCCATCTATGGACGGACAGAAATGCTTATAAAAAGGGAGAATTTCCCTCTGTTTTAAGTTTATATATTTGATATCAGGTTCTTCCTAGATCTCTCTGTAACTCTCTTTTATGGATTTCCTTTAGAGAGGACTCAAAATTGGCAGCTGATGAGATTTGGGGTAAATTTTATCTTCATGCTTCCCTTATTTTCTCAGATTTTTTTCTGTGAGCAGGTATTACCTTTTATATCAGAAAGAAAATGTCCTTGTAAGTTGTTAGGAAGACTTAGTTGTTTAGTTTCAAAATCTCTAACTTCATGAATCTTAAATTGAGATTCACATGTACCTCAGGGTCTGTGCTAATAGGCCAGGAAGTACAGGAAGCCATTACTTAACAAGACCTATCTTTCTGGAGTGTCAATTTTACTTGAGGGTTTGAGGAGAAAGTCTTTTTTCATATTAGAATAAATACAGTTTAAAAAGATTAAAACTCCTCATGAATTATTAAGATAAGGCAGGAGACCAAAAAAAAAAAAAAATGTCAGCCCGTGGCTGGTCTTAATACACCTTGGGGAACCATTTTACTTGGTCCCTTGATGGAAAAGTTTGAGAAGTGTACTGCGTTAGCTGTTGGCTTCAGTTAATAAGGGCAAAGTTCCTAAGTAGCCCTACGTTATACATTTAGTCTTCATGTGAGCTGATTTGATTGCTTCAGTTACAGAGGTGAGACTTGGTTATGAGAGGAGCCAGATTAAATGTGTACAGGGACGTTTGAGTGGTGATTGAGTAGTGGTTATTTTAATTAATGAGTAGTGTATGACTTTAGATTTTCCTTCTAAATTTCTACCATGTGGGATATGTTTGACAATGTGGGAATCTGGGATTATGATAAATTTTATTTAGCTCACACTTTTTCCATTTCTTTGTTTTTAGTGGTGGGGTCATGATCTATATTGACCGAATAGAAGTGGTTAATATGTTGGCCCCTTGTGCAGGTATGGTACCCATATATTCTGTTGTTTTTATAGTTACAATTAGAGTATTTATATCTGAAGAGATTCCTTAAGGAATAAAAGGGTAGTTTTAAAGTTTTATGACCTCATTCATTTCTGATATATATAAAAAAATGAGAATCTTTTCTATTTCTGGGAAATGGTGGCAGAAACAGGTCACAAGTCCTAAACAGAGTTGACTTTCTGTAACTTTATGTGTTACTCTTCTCTCATCTGAGTTTTCGAAGAGCAAGATGGTCATTGATTATTTCTAGAGTTTCTAGAAAGTAGCATTTTATCCAGTCAGGATGAGAGAGAATTTTCTTGCATGCTAAAAATCTGTAACAGATCAGAACACATTGATTTATAACCATAGAAAGCTTCTAGTTGAGATTTGCTATAACTTGTAAAGTGATCTGAAAGTTCTCAGTATGGGGAAAACACTTGGTAAAAGATGAAAAGCCACAGAGATGGAGTGGTTACTATTCAAATCAAAAACTTAGAAGTTATGGAGAAAGATTTGCTTTTTTTTTTTTTTATGTTTGATTTTTTTCCCCCAACTTTTTTTTTTTATTGTGGTAAGATACATATAACTTAAAATTTACAGTCTCAAGTATTTTTCAGTGTACGGTTCAATGGTATTAAATACATTCACAGGGGCACCTGGCAGGCTCAGTTCATAGAGCATGTGACTCTTGATCTAAGGGTTATAAGTTCAAGCCCCACAGTGGGTGTAGAGATTACTTAAAAGTAAAATCTTAAAAAAAAAAAATTCACATTGTTGTGCAACCATTAACGCCATCTACCTCTTTTCATCTTGCAAAAATGAAACTACCCATTAAACATTAACTCCCATTTCCCTCTCTCCCCAGCCCCTGGCACCTACTGTTCTGTTTTCTGTCTCTATGATTTTGCCTACTCTTAAGTACCTTATAATAAGTGGAACCATAGTATTTGTCTTTTTTGTGACTGGCTTATTCACTTAGTATAATGTCCTCAAGGTTCGTCAGTGTTGTAACATGTGTCACAATTTCCTTTTTTTCTAAGGCTGAATAATACTTTGTGTATATACCACATTTTGTTTGTCCACTTATCCATTGATGGAAACTTGGAGTGCTTCCACATTGTAGCTATTGTGAATAATACTTCTATGAACACAGGTGTATGTGGGTCTGTTTGAGACTCTGCTTTCATTTGAAAGATCTGCCATTTTATCTTGATCCTTTTTATTAAAATTTGCATGTATGTTGATACGTACAGGATACTGTGTTTGACAAAAACAGCTTAAAAAGGTGAAGTTAGAGCCTTTTCCTTCAGGGTTTTTTTATTGTACTTCAGAAGACATGATACCAGCACATATATATACATAGATGTGTGTATGTATTTATGTATGTTGGAATATAAGGTCATGCTAAATTTCATGGCACTGGTACAGGCACAAATAGCAAAAGAATTTCAGAGTAGAGAGCAAGCTGTATTACTGTCAAGTGGATTTGGATTATATATTTCAGTGATTATTTTCCTTGTCTTTTTTTTCCATCTACTTTCCCTGGTTACAAATCAGTGGAATGGATTATGATTGGAAAAATAGACGAAGGGAATTTATTGCTGGTTCTCTAACCAGAGATAAGGAAACTGTTGGATCAACAGTTCATTTGGTAATGACCAAGCAAATG
Organism: Panthera tigris; assembly: GCF_018350195.1. Taxonomy (NCBI): domain Eukaryota; kingdom Metazoa; phylum Chordata; class Mammalia; order Carnivora; family Felidae; genus Panthera; species Panthera tigris. Next base: position 58,059,060 of record NC_056670.1, on the reverse strand, counting down.
AGTTAGTCAGCAAGTATTTATTGAATGCCTATCAGTTGTGATCTGGAATCCAGTTATACCTGATATCCTCCATGGGAAAGCCAGTAGAACTCGTCTTTGGGTCTGAAGGAAGAAAGCAATGTTTTAATAGGTAGAGCATGGGTCTGGTGTGATCTAGTATGTGCCCTTAGGCACATTTTTGAAATTCTGTTTCCTATTATGCAAAATTTGGAGGGTTTTTTTGTGGAAATTAAGTGGTAATGTACATAAATTCCCTGATATAAAGCCTGGCCCAGTGAACGTTTGCTTCTTCTCCTTTGAGCCTGGTATCTTTTTACAGCCTTTAAAAACTACCTTTTCGTTGGGGAGGAGATGGGCTACATGGGGAATGGGTACTAAGGAAGGCACTTGAGCACTGTGTGTTATATGTAAGTGATGAATCACTAAATTCTACTCCTGGACCTTATCTTACACTATATGTTATCTAACTAGAATTTAAATAAAAATCTGAGGAAAAACAAAAAATCACCTTTCCAAAATGGTCATTTGCAGCTGCTTCCTTCTTTTATTTCCACTGTTCTTCAATTGATTCAGGCCCTCTTTACCTCTTAGCTAAACTTTTGCTTTGCAGTAGTTGCCTTATACTTGCCCTGCCCCACAGTTCATCTTCACACTGCTGCCACAGTACAAATGTGATTGTGTCATGCCCTTGTTTGAAAATTTTGACAGTTCCTTATTACCTCCAAGATAATGTAGACTCTTCTTAGTATGGAATTCAAAATTTGCCCATTAGAATTGCAAATGTAGTAATATCTGGAAAATTCAGCACAAGAAATGCTCAATGTTTGTGAATTGTGTTTCATGTTTTCACTATTCTGTTGTCACTTTTTCTCATGTATATTATAACTTTTACCTTGGCTGAATTAGAAGGTACATGGGTAAAAATGGATTGTACCTTTCCTTCAGTGTTTGATATCGTGAGGAACTACACTGCAGATTATGACAAGACCTTAATCTTCAATAAAATCCACCATGAACTGAACCAGTTTTGCAGTGCCCATACACTTCAAGAAGTTTACATTGAATTGTTTGGTGAGTGTCTTATTTGTTTTAAATATGTGAATGATGAGTTGGAAATCTTAGTCAACTCTGTGGACACTATAACAATATTAGTAAACATTATGTTATTTCAGCATTTCTTCTGAATTTATAATAGAGCATTTGTCTTTAAAATATTCTTTATCTGAAGTTTAAAATTTCTTATCATTAAATTAAGCAAATAGTTACTCAAAAGATATTTTAAGAATGAGAACCATTTTCTGAAATGCACTATGTATAATTTGATAGAGATTAGAAAAAGATCATTATTTATAGACTATATTCTGTTTTTTTACTATGATAATTTAGTGAAAATTAGCTTTGTTGTTATTTTAATAGATAATTTGAGGAAATTTAGTAGAAGTCTGTTTCTTGGTGTTTCCCAAGACCCACCACCATGTTTGATGAATTGCTAGGAAGACTGACAGGACTCAATATATGTTCTACTCTCACCTAAGATGTATTATAGCAAAAAATATACAAAGTAAAATCCAGAGGAAGCAGGCACAAGCTTCCAAGAGTCTTCTCCCAGTGGAGTCATGCAAGGATACACTTTGGTATTAAACGGTGACAACACATATGAAATGTTGTCTGCTAGGGAAGCTCATTAGATACTTAATTCCCAGAATTGTTATTGGAAGCTAACATATAGGCATCCTCTGCCTAGTACATAACAAAATTCCAGACTCCCAGAAGGAAGGCACATGTTCAGCATAAACCACATTGGTTGTATAAACAGTTTAGGCACAGTGAGTCATTCTTACCAGTTCCTGGAATAGTGGAAATCCTTTCCAAATTCAAGTTCCCAGGTGACAGCCAAAGGCCAACTTACAGACAAGCCTTTCTAAGGATCACAGCTTCAGGACTGCTATGTTAACTCTTTCTGCACAAGTTACTTTTCATTTGTGATAGTGAAAGCTGTGACCCGTGATTGGGCTGTTGCTGTTGGTTGCTCACTTCTCCCTCCTGGAATTCTTAGTGAATTTCTTACAGGCAGGCATAGGGATGGTTAATCATTTTAGAGATCTACCAATTGATCCCTCATTGATGATTCACAACTACTAGGTATATGAGACAACTGTCCTGATTTGTCACATCACTGGTCATTTTAATAATGGTGAGAGTACTATTGAGGTAGAAAATTTATAAGTTAAAAAGCCAAGTGAAGTGATAGCTTTATTGTCCATTCTTGTATACTTCAAAGACCTTCCTGTGAACTCTCCCCCCTCCCTTTTTATTAAAAAAAATTTTTTTTTAGACATTTATTTATTGTTGAGACACGGGGCGAGACAGAGCATGAGCAGGGGAGGGACAGAGAGAGAGCAAGAGACACAGAATCTGAAGCAGGCTCCAGGCTCTGAGCTGCCAGCACAAAGCCTGACACGGGGTTCAAACCCACAAACTGCAAGATCATGACCTGAGCCGAAGTCAGAGACTTAACCTGCTGAGCCACCCAGGCACCCTTTTTAAATCCAAAATAATGGGCAGAGGTCCATGGAAATGAAATTTAGTTATTTGGAGATTCGGGTTAAGGATTGAGGATAGGAATTTGGTTTTTATGATAATCAGGACACATGTTAAGTAACAACACTGAATTAAGATATTAGAGACTTAGAGTCTCCATTTATTGGATAAACAACCTGTTTATCATTTTTCTTCTGATAAACAACCTGTTTATCATCTTTCTTCCCTTAATTTCTTTGTTTGACAGTTCTTCACATTTTCTCCTATACAAAAGGAAAATTAAATATAAGTTTTAAATATATGTAATAATTTATACATTTATAATATGTAGGTAGTTTTGTTTTCATATATATGTGCAGTGGTTTAAGCTTTACAAAAGAACAGTACCATGGAAACTTTAGGTCTAATAGTGATTGGATTTCTTTCAGTGTTAATACAATGAAAAAAATTTTTTTGAGTATCATGAGAATTGTTGTTCTTGGCCTCAAAAACAGATCAAATAGATGAAAATCTGAAGCAAGCTCTGCAGAAAGATTTGAACATCATGGCTCCAGGCCTCACCATACAGGTAAGCCCTTTTCTTAGGGAAAATCTCTAGGAATTTTGAGGGCTTTGAATTTAATTGTTCTTTCATTGGACATTGTTTATTCAGCAGTTATTGAATTGAAGCGCTAAGGTATTTTATAGAATAGCTTTCTCACTTTGACTTTAGGTCTCTGCAAAGTAAAATAGTCTTGTAGCTTACCCTGGGTGTCCTTTTCTTCTGAACTCTTAGAAGGAACAGATAAGCTGAGAGACTCTTACAAGGAAATGAAATTCGTGCACTGCTTGTATGTGAGGCATTATTAAGATACAATAATGGTGATAAATCAGTGTAAGAGTAAGGCTTTAGTCTCAGTAAGATTTTGAACAACGATTTCAAATATAAAATTTGAATAATAATTCTATCAAAATAGATGTCATGTATGATTAATTGATATATTGATTGGATGATTATTGCTGTAAGAGTTTAGAGTTATAGAATATTTCAAGAGAGTCTGCCTGGAAACGACTATGATTGAGTTGGGATTTTAGATGGGAATGGAAGAATTATCAGGATTTATATGGGGGGGCAGGAATAAGGAAGGTATTTCAAGTGGGTAGCATGGCCTGAATGAAAGTAAGATAGCAGGTGAATTTGGTGGCCGTGGTGGTGGCGGCTGTGGTATTAGGAGATAGAATGGTGAGAGATTATATGCCTGCTTTTGTGGGTCAGTATATTTTCAGATTGGGTTGAAATCCGTAAGTAGATTCTAAAATCAATTTTAGTGGATCATGACCAGCATTGTAAATAAAATGAAATTGAAGAGGAAAAGAAATCAGAGCACATGACATGTACTAAGTTTGTCATTCTGTGAAATTTTTTTTTATTTAAGTGTGTAGGTGTTTATATTGGGTGTCACTGTAAAATACATGTCTTACTGTGGTCATGGTCAATAACATTAAAAGGTGTTGCTGTAGATCTGGATTACCTGAGAAGTGGTAATATGGCTTCTCTAGTGTCCTTTCTTAGAGTTTCTAGGAGATCTGCTATTGTGGTGACGAATGTTACTGAAGCTAAAGAGAAAACTTTTCTTGGTGTCACATGTCCGAAGTGTCACACCATTGAGAATGTACCTTCACTGTGAGTGATCATATGTGAGCTCAGAAACAAGACTGGAAAGGTGGTGAGGGTTTTCCCTTTTCCCATTCACACTGTGCCATTATCTCTGACTGGTGCCTGAGGGGGTGTTGCCAAAGTTAAGAGGTCATTTGAAAAGTCCACAGCTAACTTCATAAAATCCTCTTGGTTGTCCATTCAGTTGTGGCTGGAGTTGCTTTTCAATTTTAAAGGTAAAAAATATGAAAAGAAAATAAAGATAAAAAATATGAATGTGACAGATTCTTAGATTCTGCTCAGGTTGTTACTTGGGAGATGCAGCTCATTCTTCTTAACAGCTGCCTAGAATACTTTGCCTTATATTACATAATTAGTTCTCTGTTGCCAATTTTTTGCTATTAGTAAACAATAGGGTAGTGAACATTCTTGACACATCTTGTTATGTACAAATTATCTTTCAAAAACCTGTATAAATCTTTATTTTTACTAACAATATATGTGCATACTTGTTTCTACGTAAACCTCACAAGCATTTGAAGCAATTAGATATGCTAATTTTTGCTGTATGGAGTGATGTTCTATCTCTCTTTGATTTGCATTTCTTTAGTTATTAATGAAGTTGAGCATCTTTTGATTTTTTTTCTTTGGCTGTTGTGTCAATTGCCTATTCATATCCTTTGCCCACTTTTCTGTTGTATTGTTTTAATTTTCTTACTGATTTGTCGTATTTTGTATATTCTGAATATTTTTATACAAACGTGTTCTGTGTGTTGTAAAGAAACTAGATATTGGGAAAAAGATGAATAGTAAAATGAAATTTACCCATAGTCATACCATTGCAGAGATAACAGTTGTATTTTTTTAGATTCTTCTTAATCTAGAGGAGCGTATATTTGTTTATAGGTATAAATAATGTTAAAGTGGAATCATACCATAGCTGCTTTTTTCACTAACAGTATATATAAGCATCTTTTCAAGTCAAAAATATAGATTCACTACATCATCACCTTTAATGGCTTTATTTAATTAGTCTGTGGTTCCAATTTTTACTGTCACACACGTTGCAATGACAGGGTTTTACAGTCCTTCCCTTACAATAGATTCTTTTTTTTTCTAGTTTATTTATTTATTTGTTTTTAATTTAAATTCAAGTTGGTTGACATACAGTGTAGTTTTGGCTTCAGGAGTAGAACCCAGTGATTCATCTTTTACATATGAGACCCAGGGCTCATCCCCAAAAAGTATGCTCCTTAAACAAATTATTAAGTGTAGGATTGATGAGTCAAACTATATGCCCTGTTTGGAGGCCTTTTGATACATATTGCCAAATGGCCTTTCAGAAAATTTTAGTATCTTACATCTGTCATCATTAGTGTTGGTGAGCTGTAGTTTCCTACACATTAGATTGTTAGTGTACCCAAAAACAGATGCATGCCCACTCTCCATCCTTTCAGAGAAATTATTCTGGTATTTTCTATTAATTATCGAGGTTGAATGCCCTAGGATATTTCTTGGCCATTTGTATTTCATTTGTGAATTATGTTAGTTATTACAACTCTTAAATGCATGGGAAACATTTCTCCTAGTTTTTTTTTTTTTTTTTTTTTTACCATTTAATTTCCACCTCCCTCCCCCCTGGCAATTCTGAAGCTTTAAACTTATGTAGTAATTTTAGTATTTTTTCCTTTATGGTTTTTTACAGTGCTGGCGTGCTTTAAGCCACTTTCCCCACTTTATAATATAGAAATTTAAATAAAATTGGAAATTACCACATTTTTCTCTGCTTTTACAGTTGTGTTTTTAGATTTAAATCTTTGGGCACCTGGGTGGCTCAGTTGGTTAAGCGTCTGACTTTGGCTTAGGTCATGATCTCAAGGTTCATGAGTTCGAGCCCCGTGTCATCAGGCTATCTGCTGTTAGCACAGAGCCTGCTTTGGATCCTCTGTCTCCCTCTCACTGTAGCCCTCCCCTGCGCGCATTCTCTCTCTCCCTCTCTCAAAAATAAAGGGGCGCTTGGGTGGCTCCATCAGTTTAGTGTCCGACTTCAGCTCAGGTCATGATTTCACGGTTCTTTGAGCCCCACATCAGGCTCTGTGCTGACAGCTCAGAGCCTGGAGCCTATTTCAGATTCTGTCTGTCTCTCTCTGCCCCTCCCCCATTCACACTCTGTCTTTCAAAAATCAATAAATTTAAAAAAATAGATTTAAATCTTTAATTCATTTGGAGTCCATTGTGATGTCAGTTGTGAGGTAGGGTTCCAATTCTCTGTCCCCCAATTTGGTAGCAACAAGAATTACTGAATAATTTATGCCTCCATCTCCCTTGTTTGAAATACCATTTGTATTGCCTGCTAAATCCTATTATGTAGTACTGTTTTTTTGGACTTTATTCCATTGATCTTTCCGTTTCCTATTCCTTCATTAGTTTTCAGCCCTAAACTTTTTCCCATCAAATCTGTTTCTGCCTTATTTTTTCCATCTTGTTAGTAATGACCCCTCTTTCTCTTCAGACAAATCTAGACATGTGGGAGGCATCTTTGACAATGCTCTCATCCTTGGCATCTAATCAGACCCCATATCGTGCTGATTTTACCACCAAAATCCATAAAACTGTTCACTCCTCCATCTTCACTGCCACCTCATTAAGCCAAGTCACTATCTCTCACCATCTCCCCTCCTCTCAAGTTGCCGCACTTTCACTTTTACGTCATTTTCTGCATCGCGTGAGAAAGATCTTTCAAATTTAGTTATATTTATTTGTTTTTATAAAACCAGTCACTGAATGAAAAAAATGTCGCTTTGTAATACGTTTTTAAACTGGTTGATCAAGATCTTCATTGTTTTGGTTGCTTAATTTTGTCATAAAAGTTTCTTACGAGGGGCACCTGGGTGGCTCAGTCGGTTGAGCGACCCAACCGACATTGGCTCAGGTCATGATCTCACAGTTTGTGAGTTCGAGCCCCGCATCGGGCTCTGTGCTGACAGCTCAGAGCCTGGAGCCTGCTTCTGATTTCTGTGTCTCCCTCTCTCTCTACCCCTCCCCCACTCATGCTCTGTCTCTCTCTCTCTCTCTCTCTCTCTCTCAGAAATAAATAAACATTAAAAAAAAATTTTTTTAAAGTTTCTTACAAGAGCTGGAATGCTTTTTCAGATCTTCCAGGCTATTTGTCAGCCTTCCTTCCTTAACACATTACTGTCTGTTATGATAATTTAACATTTTATTCACTTTTAAAATCTCGTGAGATATATTATCTTTTCAAAAATAGTGGCCTTTGATATTTCTGCCAGCTTATTCTTCCAGATGAGCTTTCATTATTGATATTTTCAAGCTATATCAGGTATCTAAATTGACATATAAGTTTAAAATTAGGAACACAGTTTATGGTTTTACTTAGGCATATCATCACTTTTGTTTCTTTTAGAATTTCTGACCTAGGTGAGAAACCCATATCCCAAATTAAATCAATACTCATGAATTCACTGAATTTTAATGCTATTAAATATGTTGTCTCTTTTTGCGTAAGCATTGAGGAATCCAAATGATTCTTGGTGAATTTATTGTGTATCTACTAGTTTGTTGACTTCACTGTCTCTAATAAAGTTTTTTGGTTAATTTCCTTGAATTTGTTTGTTGTGTATGTAGTATAAACATTTAACACGAAATCTACCCTCTTAAATTTTAAGTGCACAATACATTATTGACAGTATGTGCGATGTTCTACAACAGATCTTTAGACCTATATATCTTACTTGACTGAAACTTTATGAATTTCCTTAGATTTTTATTTATATAATTATGCCAAAATAAAAATCTTAATTTCCCCTCCACAACCTAGTGTTTCCCAGTCTCCAAGTCATCCTATTTTAATTCTTCACATGACACTCATAGCTATCTGAAACTTTTTTATTCATTTATTTGCTTTTTGTTGTTATCTATTGTGTTTTCTCCCCTTAAAAATTTCAATTTCATGAGAGCAGTCTCACCTTGTTCATTGCTGTATTCATAGTGCCTAGAACAAACAGTACTTGGCACAGATGAGGCACCCAGTTAATACTTACAAGCATTCTCTGTAATAATCAGTATTTAATTTTTCCCTTGTCTGTATTTATACTTTTTTCTTCTTGAACAACTGCTGTGGCAAATTTGAGTGGTGAAAATATGTGTCTTTGATATTTTTTAAATATTTTTTTTTCTTATGTAAGAGAGTGACTATATTATATGCTGGCTTTCCATTTAAAATATATGCTTAAGGGCACCTTGGTGGCTCAGTCGGGTAAGCGTCTGACTTCAGCTCAGGTCATGATCTCACAGTTTGGGAGTTCGAGCCCTGCATCGGGCTCTCTACTGTCAGCACAGAGCCTCTTTTGGATCCTCTGTCCCCCTCTCTCTCTGCTCCTTCCCCGCTTCGCTCATGCTCTCTCTCTCTCTCTCAAAAATAAACATTTAAAAAATAAATAAAATAAAATACATGCTTATACCCCAGTGGTCACTTTCAGATATATTCATTTCATTAGCTTTTTTCTTTCCCCTCTCCACTTACTGTGTGTGTGTGTGTGTGTGTGTGTGTGTGTGTGTGTGTGTGTGTGTTTTGGGCATTGTTTTGGGATATGTTGTCATTTTATTTTTTAAGTCTGTTATGATAACTTACGTTACCTGTTACAGTAGGTGCTTACTTTACACATACTTGAAAATTATGAGATTCCCAAGATTGGCAAGCATGTAGTATGTTCTTCAGCCTCCCTCATACAGCAAAATAGAAATCTTCAGAAGACAGTCCTATTTTATGCTTTTTAAAAAACAAACCTGAGGCGCTCGGGTGGTTCAGTTGGTTGAGCGTCTAACTTCAGCTCAGGTCATGATCTCATGGTTTGTGAGTTCGAGCCCCACATTGGGTTCTCTGCACAGAGCCCACTTTGGATCCTCTGTCTCCCTCTCTCTCTCTCTCTCTCTCTCTCTCTCTGCCCCTCCCCTGCTCACACTCTTTCAAAAATAAATAGACATTTAAAAAAAAGACTAAAAATATATGGCCAGTTTCTTAATTAAATGCAAAATGATAGTGCTTCCTCCTGGATCATATTAAAACATACTGGAAGTCATTTGTGTTCTGGTAGTCACATCTTGAAATCTGGCATCTCTCACAAATGCTTGTTAGGAATTTTGGTCTTCTGGGTATCTCTGTGCGTTGTTCCTCAGGGCCTCATATGCCCCACCTTCAGCACGTAGTGAGTTTCCTCACTAGAGTCCCCAGCTTCTTACTCCGTTTCACTAATTCTTGTATTTAGTTATGATAGCTCTCAAATTCTTCACAGATTTGACTGTTCTCTCACATCTTGGAAAGGCTGTGTTGCTTAAAAGTTTTTAAGTCTTTTTAAAAGGCTTTTAAAAGAAGGTTATGTGCATAGAGGCTTTGTTTAAGTTTAGCCAGTTTTCAGAGGGAAATTAAAACTTTCTTCACATCAGGAGTTTGTTGTGTGTGTTTGTAATGTGGGGGGGGGGGGGAGTGATGTTTAACTAGTTAAATCAAAAGCTTTTGAAAGATCAGTTTTCTGATGGAGAAGTCAGCCTTCAAAAAGCTGCCGTTCCCAAATAGATAATCTTAATTAATGTCAAAGTACACTACGGTTAGGGAAACAAAGTATCTCGTAAACAATGTCTAAAAAAGACAAGTAGACTTTGTTCTAAGTGAGCTCCTGGCAAGAAAGAATGTAAGCTGTTAACTGGTATTTGTTTTCCTTCAGCTTTGGACTGTTTCTGTATGGCCAGTACTGAGTGATTACAGGTTTAAGAAACAGTAAATATGTTTATTGTCTACTGTTATTAAGTTGCATATACTGACCTGAATTTTGTTTGCTTTTATTTTTGTTGTTGACTGTTTCCTACTTTACAATTTAAATCTTGGAATTTTGCCTTCCTTGTGTTTCTTTGGTTGGCAAGCCTGGAAAGGAAACAAAAGTATCCAACTGAAGAGCTTTGTGGAGGTCTTTTAAGGGAGAACCTTTTCCCTTAAGGAGTTTATTTCCTCAGTGGATAGAGTGGTTTTTCCTGTAGCCAAGCATTTTTTTTTTTTTTTTTTTTAAGGAAGTAAAAAGCAGAGTATCTTTGATTCTTGGTGTGATGGCATGAAAAACAGATTTTCTAGTGGAATCTCCACACGTGTTAGTAGGCAGCTATGTCATAGTTGCTTTATTACTTTCATATGAGGAGCTTTTCTGTAGATTTAGTTTGAAGATTTATTTTTCAAATATACTTTGGCTTTTCACTTTTATTTTTTAGGCTGTGCGTGTTACAAAACCCAAAATCCCAGAAGCCATAAGAAGAAATTTTGAGTTAATGTGAGTAATATGCTTGGGAGCCCAATATTTTTTTTTAGGGCTGTCTAGTTATTAATATACCAGTGTAGAGAAAACTTCTATATGAGATATTACACTCTGGGGTGGGGTGTATATCTATTTTCCATTCTTTAATTCTAATAATATTATCTATTCTTGTGTCTTAATTCACTAGATTATTATGAGTTTTCCCTTTATATATGAACATTTCAGGAGCAGCGTTAGAGGCTAAGTATGCAGTTTGCTATAGAGCTATTGTTGGAAAGCTAAGGAATTGTAATTTGGACATGATTATCTTGAATTAAATACTAATAGAGAAGAGAAGGAGTCCTGGCTGGTAAGGTTGAAGGGAGTGCCTGTATTGTGTTACTGTGTTGTAATGGTAAGAATAGAAACACTTTATTGGCGTAAAGTTTGATGTTCATTTTATGTGGTTGTGTATCCAAAATGACACCTAGATCTTTATAATTTGCTTTGGGGAAGCTTTGCCTTAATTGACTCCTGGTAGTCTTCTCTTTTATGTGTCCAGGGCTGACTGGGAATGAGAAGTTACTTGCTTGACATGAAATTAATTTCTAAGTGTTCTGAAGATCCATATTAGGGGAATACCTATTGTAGTTGAAATGGCAGTATTATTCTTGTGTGACAGGTAGTGAAAAGAAGAAACAAAAGTCTTTAGGAAATTTGGCTGGTATTTGAAGAGGAAAAATATGAAATGCTGGAAAAATAACTGCACAAGTGAAGAATACAACAGATTGTATAAGTATAGGGGATCCAAGAAGTAATAATAATTCTTCCTGGGGTAATATACGGTTGAGTCCTTACTGTTCCCGAGTCTGTATCTTTTATTATGCTGAGTTTTATTTTCTCTTTTCATTTGTAGAAAAGGAACTTCTTTTTTGAAGCTATAAAGCAGAGTGCCAGGCTGGGTAGATCATGAGTCTGATCCATTGGTATAAAAAATTTTTTTAATTGAAGGCTCAGGATAACTTAGGCTCTCAACATGATAGCTTCTAGTGATGGAAACATGAAGACTGTATGTTCTCTGCCCTCAAATAATTTGTAGTATCCAGAATGCCATTTTATGTCTTTATCAATTTGGGCAGGAGGAAAGAAGAGATCTTTGGGGGGAAATGTTTTAGGGAAACTCTTGGAGTTACTTTTCAGATAAATCTGGATCTTTCTAATTTTGTAGACTATTGAAATCCCAGAATTAAAAGCCACCTTGAGATCTAACCTTCCACCTAATAGTAGTCTTTTTTATGCTTTTTCTGCCATGTAGTCACCCAGTCACCACTTGTACATGCTTAGTGATAGGCCAGCCATTTCCATTATTAGAACACTCAGGTTCTCAGAAAAGTCTTCTTTACATTGAGCACTAGTTCACTACCTAATAACTGCCACCTAATTATGTCTTCCATACAACAAGCAGGGCCACTGCAAAAGAGTGCCTGAGGAGGGGCTGAAATCCAGCTCCATTCTGCTTGTCAGACCATGTACCTGAGGGACTGCATCTGCCCAGAGGTTGTTGCATTTTGCTATTTGGCCCAGAGTGCTGTATGGGCTAGCTGGAGGCCTAACAGTAAAAGAACCATTTATATACTCCGGGTACTTCCAGATCACAGGCCTTTCCATGATACAGTTAGAGGAAAAGGTCAGACTAAATTCAGACGTATAAATTTGATGCCTATATCTGGGTGACTTTGGGCAAATCATTTAACCTTTCAGCCTCAGATTTATTATAAGTAAAATAAGGTAACACCTCTCTTGGCACCATAGTGGATCAGAAAGTTCGTGTTGAAATGGTTCTCTGACCCACCATAGAGTCAGAATTACTGCCTGTGACTGCACATCATTTCTAATTTTTATAATATTTTGCTTCACAGGGAGGCTGAAAAGACAAAACTTCTTATAGCTGCACAGAAACAAAAGGTTGTGGAGAAAGAAGCTGAGACAGAGAGGAAAAAGGCTGTTATAGGTACTTTGATTTCTTTCTGAATTGGTTGTTTCTAAAGTACATGTATTACGAGTTTGTCCTGTTCTTTGTCAGTCTGATGATGGATATTGATGGGATCAAATAAGATTGCATCATACATAGTGGAGAATTCTGGAAACTCTTTTGTACATTCAGATGCCCTACAGCCTTTAAAACCTGATGGTGCCAGTACTTAATGAAGTGGTTTGGCTCGAGACCATGTGTGGCTGCTACTGCTACTTTTTTCAAGGACAAGGAAAATGGATAGGGTTTTTGGGCACCACTGGCCTCTGTGGGGTAGAGTTTTTGTTCATACAATTTAAGAATGGGAAGTTTTTTGGCCAAAGCTTATGTTTATAGCATGCATCCTTGCTGTTGACATGTACCTAGTTTTATCTGGATGGCTAGATGTTGCCCTCTCCGACAGTACGGCGGGATTGCTTACACCTTATTTGAATCACAGAGGCTTCCCAAACACTCCAGGAGACTGTGTATTGGACTGACCTCTTAGGCTGTCAGTTGTTGTTCCTTGGGATGCTGAAAGTTTAAGAGGTGTTTTGTAAACTATTTCAAATATGCAGAAATGTACAGAGAATAATAAAATGAAGGCTTAGTGTTTGCCACATCCCTTCAGGTCATACTTTCTTTCAAGAATAAATTTATATATCTGTTGGAAGCCCCCTGTGTTCTCTTACCTGGTCCTATTTCTTGACTCATCTTTTCTGAGTAGCTTCTGCTCTAAAGCTTGTGTAATCTTTCTGTCCATATTTTTATATTTTTATTATAACTATGTAATAATAATTCATAGGATTGTTTTAAACCCTAAAAATGGTATCAGACTCTACCTTTTATTTCACAGCTTGCCTTTATCGTACCAACATTGTTTGAGTTTTATTCATATTGGTATGTGTAGATGTGGTTATTTTTAACTGCTGTGCATTCATTCTATGAGTGGACCTCAGTTCATTCTGATGAATTACTGTTGAAGAGTTAGGTAGTTTCTAGTTTTTCCTTACTATGAGCAGTGCCGCAGTAACGCCAGTGTCCATGTGTCTTTGTGCACATATTTGGAGTTTTCCTGTGATAGTGCTACTCAACATGTAGTGTTGGTCACTGCCTTGTATCATCGGCTTTTTGTTTCTGATCCATAATGAGATGACAGAAATTGACAATGAGTGCTTAGAAATTCTTATAGTATTATATAGTAATTTTATGTCTAATAATAAAAAACTGGACCCTGTGTTTTTGTTTTTAATATTTTTCCAAGTAATTAATTTTTATTATAATTTATAACATATTGTTTCCTAACAAATTGAAATACAGAAAAAGGGGGGGAGGGTGCTGTTCCTTCCATAGGCAGTTGAAGAAGCACTACTCTGGAATACATACCTCCAAGTTGAATTGCTGGGTCATAGGGTACATACATCTTCAAATTTATAACATACGGTATTGCCAAATTGCTCTCCAGTGGTGATTCTACCATTTTACCTTCTCTTCAGCAGGGTTTGAGTTCCAGTTCATTTGCTGCCATAATTGATTCCCATTTCTGCATATCCTCCTCAACTCTTGGAGTCATTAGACCTTTTAAATTTTATGTCAGTTTGCTGGTGGACATGTATCATGTAATTTCAGTTTGTAGTTCTCTGATAACTAGTAAAGTTGAATATTGTTTATTGGCCATTCAGGTTTCTTTTTTTGTATGTGAATTGCTTGTTAATATATTATTAGCCCATTTGATTACTTTTTTTGGACTGGTTTATAGAAGTTCTTTGTATCTTCTGGATATTAATCCTTTCCCAGATTTATGCATTGGAAATATCTTCTCTCACTTTGTGGCCTTTGAACTCTATGATGTCTTTGACATTCATATATATTTAATTTTCATGTGATCAAATTCATCAGTCTTTTCCATTCTGATTTGTGCTTTTTCCATCCTGTTTAAGAATTCTTTCCCAACCCCAAAGTAATAATTTTATTCTAAAAGGTTTAAAGTTTTGCTTTTCATATTTAAATCTTGAGTCCATCTGGAATTTATTTTAGGGTTTAGTGTGACGTTGGAATTCAGTTTTTTTTTTCCAAATAGCAAGCCAATTATTTTAGGCTATTTATTGAGAAGTTCATTATTTTCTCTACTTTTTTCTAATGCCACACCTATCATATAACAAGGTACTGTATATAATTTGTTCTGTTGCTGTGGTCTCTATTTTGTTCTAATTTCATGGTCTATCCTTCTCCAGAATTACCTTGTTTTAATTACTGTTGCTTTTTATGTTAAGTCTTGCTATCTGGGAGAGCAAGTTTCTCCTTAACTATTCCGCTTTACTCTTCCTAAATGTTCTTATAAATGTCTTGGGCTATCCTAGGCCCTTTATTCCTCCATATAAATTTTAGAACCGGATCAGGTTCTACAAAATGCTGTGTTGAGGTTTGATTGGAATTACATTACCTATACATGTCAGTTTGGAGAGAATTGATTAATTAAATTGTTTATTTATTTACTCAGACTTATACTGAGTCTTATAAATCTGTTTTATTTCTCCATTTATGAGAAGTGTCTTTCAAAAAGTATCATAATTTTCTTCTTAAGGTTCTGGCACTTTCTTTCTTAGAGATTTATTCCTATATATTCCTCAACCTTTTTGCCATTATAAATAGGATCTTTTTTGAAGGATTTTCCTAACTGGTTTTTGCTTTTGTATAGGTATGCTGTTCATTTTGTTGTTGTTGTTTAGTAGTCTTGCTGAAAATGCTATTATTTCTAATAGTCTCCTGTTGTGAGCAGTCAAACTATCTTCAGATCAGGACAGTTCTGGTTTTTCCTTTGTAGTCCCATACCTCTTTACTCTTCTTATCTTCCTGGTTTCAAGGTTATGACTTAAAGTGCAGTGTTGAAAAGAAAGGTAGCGTCAAGTATTCTTGTCTTGTTCCTAACTTTAAATAGTCCCAGTGATGTTTGCTGTACTTAACTTTTATCAGGTTCGTGAAGTTTCTGTTTCTTGCTTGCCAAGAGGTTTTTATCATAAATGACTGTTAAAACTCTTAGAATTTTTTCTTTGTATATTTTTTCTAATTTTTCCTTTTAAAGCTTTTAATGTGGTGAATTATATTAGTAGATTTTCTTTTCCTGAATTATTTTGCTTTCTTGGGATAAACCCATTTGATCATGATATAGGAGATATACCTCAGTACATTTCTCTATATGTCTTGCTTATAATTTCTTTAAAATTTTTACTTTTATATGTCTTCATTTTTACTTTTATAAATTTCAGCTTATAATTTTTTCCTTGTACTGTCAGGTGGTTTTTTTTGTTTGTTTTTTCTTCTTTTAATGGTTACACTAGCCTCAAAATGATTTGGAGAGCATTCTTTTTTTCTGTGTTCTGGAACATTTTGTATAAAATATGTTATTATCTCCTCTTTGTAGGTTTAATGGAACTCTTGTAAAAAACCATCTTGGTCTAGTGGGGTTTGTGCTCTCTCATATGCTTGTTTTTGGTGGTAACATTTAGCCTGTTGATTTAATTTCTGTACTAACTATAGGTCTGTTCAGGTACTTGTTTCTTTAAGTTTGAGCAGTTATGCTTTTCTAGAAAATTGTTTCACATCTGAAATTTCAGATGTGGGGACATAAATTTGCAGAATTCTCTTATAATTTTTAAAATCTGCTACCAAATGTGCATGCCCCTTTTCATTCCTAGTATTGTTTTTTTGTGCCTTCGCTTTTGCTGGATTACTTCTGCCAGAGGTCTGTGATACTCTATTCATCTTTTCAGAGAACTGCATTTTGATTTGGTTGATTCTTTTGTCTCTTACTTTTCAATTACATTATTTACACTTATTTTTATTATTCCTCTACTTCTTTTTTTGAGTTTTCTCACTGGTTCTTTTCTAACTTCTTGAATTACTTAATTCTTTAGATTTCAGTCTTTTCTGATTGAAACATGTAAGATTATATATTTTCTTTTTTTCTATTCACGTGTTTTGAAATGTAGTTTATTGGTGTTCATTTTTAATTTTTGTAAAATGTTTCCATTGTGATTTCTTCTTTCACTTATGAAGTATTAAAAGTATATTTTTCAATTTCTGGGTTTTTAGGGGGCTACCTTTTTATTGTTGATTTCTAATGTTATTGCATGATAGTCAGAAAATATGATCTATTATATGGATTCTGAAGTATTTGTTGAAATTTGCTTTGTGGCCTCTCAGTACATGGTACTTTTTTGGTAAATGTTCTCTGTGTGCTTGAAAAGATTGAATGTGTTTTCTTTATTTGTTGGATGCAAATTTTCTCTGTTTATCCATTCAGTCAGGCTTATGAATTGTGTTGTTTATATCTTCTGTATTCTAATTTTTGCCTTCTTGAGCTATCAGTTACTGAGAGAGGTGTGTTAAAATCTCCCACCATGACCGTAGATTTGTTGACTTGTAATTTTTTTTCTTTACATATTTTAGAGCTGTATCATTAAGAGCATTCAGGATTGTTACATCTCCCTGGAGAATTGCTCCTGTTATGTAATAACCCTCTTTATCCCAGACACACTTTTTGGCTTAAGATCTGTTTTGTCTAATGAAATTATAACTATGCCAGATTTCTCATGGTTAGTTATTTTCTTGATGTATCTTTTCCCATCCTTTTACTTTCAACTTTTCTATGTCATTATGTTTTAGGTGTGTCTCTTGTAAACAGCATATAGCTGGATTTTGTTATCTTATCCAATGTGAGAATCTGTCTTTTAACTGGTGAGTTTAGTCTTTTTATATTTATTGTGGTTACTGCTATATTTGGATTTGTTTGTATCATTTAGTTTTGTGCTATTTACCACGCATTTTTTTCCTTTGCTTCTTTTTTCTCTCTTTTCCGATTGGTATTGAATTGATTGGATTTTCTTTATTCTTTTCTTCCTTTTACTTAATTGGAAGTTTATGTTGTTTCTAGAATGTTTCTATAACTAGTCATTACCTGTAAAATGTTAATAAGCGTACCTGACTTGACAGAATCTAAAGCTAATCATTCTATCCTCTTAAAACCGTAGAATGCTTTAATTCTTATCACTGTCCCTCAATTTTACATAGTTACCTCGTATTTTAGTTTTATGTTCTTTTTATTCCCTCATTATTACTATCATCATGTATTCTTACAGTAAACATCCATTTTGATCTATAGGCGTTACTTAATTTTTTCCCTCTCCATTGTTTTTGGCAATTCATTCCTTTTTCTACTAGTTTGTTACTCTTGTTTTGGTTTTTTTTCAATAAATGCTAAGGAATGGATAACTTACTCATTCTTCCTTAGTCTGAAATGATTTTATTTCATTCTTGAATTAGTAATTTAGCCTACAGTTCTAAGCCCAACAAAACTTACTTTTTTTCTGTCACTGTGGTGATATTATTTCATTTTTGTTTGGCTTCCTCTTGTCTTCTTACTTTTATAATTTTTCTCTGTCTTTGTGGTGTGTCTAGGTAGAGACAAGCTTACTTCTCTTCACTGGGGTGGTCGGTAGAGGTTTTTAGTCTCAGTGGAATTGAAGCCCATTAGTGGTCTCAGTTTTATACAGTTCTCAAGGCGTCACCTCCTGGCCATGAATGGGCAACAATCCAGGTCCATCTCCCTTGCTTGTCTAAGTTCTCAGCTCTTCCTATACCAGCTCTCAGCTCTCAACTCTTCCTTTGCTTATGTGTCTTCAGGATCTCTCATTCTTTCTTAGCATCTTAGCCACACATTAAAAAAAAATTGTTACATTTTGTCTAGCACTTTAAGGTGTTGTTAGCTGGGGGGTTTTCTCATTACTCTATGTCACCATTTTTCTAGAACTAGAACCTGACTCATGCTCTTATTGGTTTATTTCTACACATCAGAGAGTAGCGTTAAGTGGGATGACCACAACCATTTCCCTACGTTGAGACACGATTCTCTGGATTATAGCTATAGGCTCCAAATGCCTTCTGTTATTTCCAGTAGAACGTCATAGTCTATTTGGGAGTTGGGGTGATACAAGTTGATGTGTTGCTAATGAGGAAATAGGGAAGTATGCGCTGGCGTCAATGCTAAAGGATACTGGATCTTCTGGAAATAGGAAAACACTTAGAAATCTTTTTTCTATTATACTCTTCCCCCAGGGACAGAGATAAGATGTGTTAAAATACTCATCCTCTTTGGCTGAAAAGAAGAACTGAGAATGTTCTTCAAGAATTGCAGTGATTGAATTAAAAGTGTAATAAGAGTCTTTCTTCCCTGGTCCTGGATCTTTTGGTTAGGCCGCTGGTGTACTTGAGGGTGTTTGGTTTTCCCTGCCTATAATTGTCTGCTGCAACCAACATGTTCACCCCCAACACTTGTTTTCACAGTGTCAGATGAATTAGCCTGCTTTCTCTTTTATGTTCTACCACAGTCAGAATTCTCCTCTGATCTTTTCATCTTGTCATTTCCCTCTTGGTAACTTCAACAAGTTGATCCTGAGTATATTAAAGCTAAATTCTTTAGCCCATTACTCAAGATGGAGGTCTTCTAGCTTTCTTTCTATTCTAATTATTTGTTCTCTGGTCAGCTGGCTCCATAATGACCTCTTCATTGTGACTGTTCATTTGTTCTTCTTGTCTTTACTCCTTTTGCCATGTCCTCCTAGGTCATGTCCATTATTTTCTTTAAGATTTTTTTCCAGAAGACCTTTCTTGGTTTAACTTATCTTTATTCCTTCTTTCTCCTGCTGTTTTATAAGATTGTCCTATGTTGCCATGCATTTATGTTGCTTTGTTTTTGTTCTGAGTACTTTCACGAAGTATCATTTTCCCCATTAGCTTGTGGACCGCTGCTGTGTAATCCCATGAAGGACTGGAACTGTTGTTAACCTTTTGTATTCCCTCCCATTTCCCACAAAACCAGCACTGTCAACAGTGAAATAGGAAATAAATTCCCTTTTTTCTGTTGAGTTGTGTACAGTCTGGATGTTTAAAACAATGAAACAGCCCATAAAACCTTATATGACTAAGTGTTAAAACTGTATGCTGCTGATTCTAAGTATTTCCAGACCTAGAGAAATGTTTTTGAATGTATCTTTTTTTGTGTATAATTATAGAAGCAGAGAAGATTGCACAAGTGGCAAAAATTCGGTTTCAGCAGAAGGTGATGGAGAAAGAAACTGAAAAGCGCATTTCTGAAATTGAAGGTACATCAGGGAGAAAAGAGGCTCTGACTATCTTGAACTGCCTCTCTGCTTCAGAGACTGATTTCTTGATTATGGTGGGTGGGAAGGCCATCGACAGAATAATCCGGTCTGGAGGAAGTGGCTGCCCTGTTATGCTCATAGACAGATTTTTTTAAATTACCATTACATGTTTAGCTCTTGGTTGGTTTGTGACTATAGGCAACTCATCGCTCATTTTCTGTCCTTAAGTTGTGGCTTATTAGCTACCACTTTGTCCTCAGGCAGACAAAATATGAGAATTACCTATAATCAGTTGTAAAGAATATATAAGAAACCCCCACCACTACTAGTTTCTTTCCTACCCGTCAACCAAAAATATAACAAAAAATTTAGCCAGGAAAAAAGCAGCCTTAGTTTTCGTAAAAGGCTCTCAAACTCCTAGATTTCATACAGTGAGATGCTAATGTTCTGAGCTCACAGTCTTGAAGACCAAACATTCAACCTCTTTTGCTTGTATATTGCTGGTTCCTGTCCTGTCATTCTACATTAACTGATTCTGGATCCAGTTTGGAGGGGATGGGGACAGTGCAATATATAGAGCAGAGCTTTCATGTCTGGACTTCATTGTTTTACTTGAAGTCTAGACGTGGGTAGGGTGTGAGGCTTTTTGGGTGATGATGGGTAGAGAAAAGAAGGAGCAGCTTTAGGTGAAAAATGAAGTAGGCTGCAATGAGCTGAAAGTTCTTTAACAATGACGAGAGTATTCTCCTTGGAAAAGAGTCTGGGGACTGGGTTTTGAAAACTGCTAATGTTGTTACATGCCTTTAAAGTAAGTGATTGAGGAGTGCCTGGCTAGCTCAATCAGTAGAGCATATGACTCTGGATCTTTGGGTGTAAATTTGAGCCCCGTGTCAGGTATAGAGATTACTTTAAAAAAAAAAATGAAATCTTTAAAAATAAATGAATAAAAATAAGTGATCAAAATATCAGGCAGCGGAAAAAGAGACCCCTATTTAACATAGTGTGTGTAAACCCTTACACAGCTGAGGAAGTGGATTGCAACTTTCCTTTGTTTTAAACACTCTTGACTCTATTTTGCTTGCTAGATGCCGCATTCCTGGCCCGAGAGAAGGCGAAGGCAGATGCTGAGTATTACGCTGCACACAAATATGCCACCTCAAACAAGGTGATTGGCTCTCCATGCCACACTCCTAATAATATAGTGTTTGGGGTTTTGCTTTTCTTTGTGGGGGGGCTCTAATATGATAGAGGTGATTTATCCAGTGTCAAAGATTGGTAGTTACCATCATACTCTCCAGAAACAACCAATCACTTATCAAGTCATATTGCACACTCAACGGGGAGAGACCTTTGTGTAGTTCCTTGTAAAAGTGGGGAGATAGGACAATAGCGGACAAATCTATAAACACAGGTCAAATGCTATAAACCATTCATCTGTACTGCTCTGTCAGGGCTTAGTAATCAGGAAAGGTGAGGATCTTCTCATGGAATGACAGGAGTAACAAGAGAAGAGTAAAGTCCATTTAGAGTTGCTTTCCAGGTAGCTTTGCATAGATGCTAAGTTCGTTTAGTGCAGTGTTTCTCATCAGAAACTTTCTTGGCATTTTGAGGTGGCAAACTTTTTCATTGTTGAAGACATGGTATCTCATGCATTACGGACTATTTTGCATTCCTGACCCTTGCCTGCTACGTGTCAGTAGTGCTCACCGGTTATTTGAACAGTCAGCACCTTCTCCCCCCCGCCCCCCATACCTTTCCAAATGCCCCTAACTGAATACTGCTTGTTTACTGGATTTAAAAAATATTCTAGTTGTGAGGAATTTCACATGTGACAATTGGAGGTAGGAGGTTGGGTGAAATGGGTGAACAGTTTTTGTATAGAGACTCGGGTTAATTTAAGTCTAGAGAATGCAGGCCTAGTAAGCAGGAATTGGTAAGAGGCAACTAGAACCCCTGTGTATTCTGAAAAGGGAAGAATATGGCCAAGGTTGATAAAGTTATTAATTGCAGAGAGAACATTGCAGATTAGAACGTTGAAAGAGTTGAGAAAGAGGTTGCCAAAGTGGTGTGGTTTGAAGGATTAGAGTCAAGATTTAAAGTATACACAGGTCTTAAATTCTTTCATTTTAGAAAGGAACAACATGCTCTGGGCTCAGAAGAAATGATAAGGCATGATATGATAGGTTGATAGAGTGAGAGTTGTCAGTACTTTGAAATCCAGTATAAATTTAGAAGTAAATTTAACATATTGGAGACACAGCTCTATCGAAACAATGGAATTTGGTCAAGGTGGAGGCAAGGTGAGAAACTTTAGTTTATAAAACTAGCAATCCAGGGGCCCCTGGGTGGCTCAGTTGGTTAAGTGTCCAACTTTGGCTCAGGTCATGATCTCACAGTTTGTGGGTTTGAGCCCCACATCAGGCTCTGTGCTGACAGCTCAGAGCCTGGAGCCTGCTTCAGATTCTGTGTCTCCCTCTCTCTCTGTTCCTCCCTCACTCGTGCTCTCTCTCTCTCCTTCAAAAATAAATAAAAACAAACAAACACAAATAAATAAATAATAAAACTAGCAATCCAAATCTGTTATGGGAGAAGCTATCCAGGCACAAGTATCAAGACCTTGTCCTTGAGGTTAGCCTTATGCTGAAAGGGACAGCAGTTTTATGCCATTTTGAAAAATGCTGTTTGGATATTGGTATTATATTAATAAGGCATTAGGAGGTAATTTGGTTATGCACTGTGACCATATTTGATGGCAGTTTCAGCAGAGGATGTGAATCAACTGGAGAGAGTGTAGACCCAGGGAGTGGAAGGTGTTGGGGTGGGGGGGGGGGTACTATGAAGGTCAAGATGGGCTTTGGCCTAGAGGACAGGCCAGGGACTTGCAATGAGGGGAGGATTACTAGGGAAAGGCTTTGGGGGAAGTATCTTCCCGGAATATTAGAAATTAGTTTTAATAATAAACCCTGAGAGGTTTTGGTTAGATACATCTTGGCATCATGATTTAAATTTAAAAACTAAAACTGTGACCGATCTGGTGATTGACAAACATCTATCACAATCAGTTTAAACATCTAGCTTCTAAGTAGAGGCAAGAGGACAGATCAGGTGATTTCTTGAGATCTTTTCCACTTCTAGAATGTGGTCAAGAAAAGCAGAATCACAAATAAGGATATGAGCCTAGCCCCTTTGAAGCTCTGCCATTCTCATCCATTGACCTGTCCTCTTAAGAGAACCTGCAGAGATTCCAGACTAATTCTAGGTTGAATTTAGCTAGATGAAATATAAAAGTATATATGAAGGCATTTTTCAGGCCCCAAGTCACTATAGAAATGTTAGTTACCATTGTTCCCCAAACCCATCTCCTCAATCCTTTTTTTTTTTTAAATGAACAACTTCTCTCTACATTAGGACAGGAGCTTGTGTAAGGAACTTCAAGTCTAAAATACAGCTGTTAATGTGATAGCCACACTTCAGAGTGAGAGAAGATCATTGGCAATGACTCAGAGTCGAGTAGTGATGTTCAGGAGAGCAGTAGGGGAAATGTGTGTAAGGAAAGAGACGGATGATTATTGCACTGAAGTGTCCTGATGCCTTTGCTCTTGTTTGCCCCCACACAGCACAAATTGACCCCGGAATATCTGGAGCTCAAAAGGTACCAGGCCATTGCTTCTAACAGTAAGATCTACTTTGGCAGCAACATCCCTAGCATGTTCATGGACTCCTCTTGTGCTTCAAAATATTCAGATGTTAGGACTGGAAGAAAAAGCTCTCTCCTCTCTAAGGAGGCTCTTGAACCCTCTGGAGAGAGCCCCATCCAAAACAAGGAGAGCACAGGTTGATGCAAGAGGTGGAAATGTACTCCCATATCAAGATGTGGCCCAAGGGGTTAAGTGGGAACAATGGTTATATGACTCTTCAGATTCACAGAGAACCTGTGCTCTGTCTGTTCTGCCTCTCCTGTGATAGCCCTGGCTTATCAACTGATTGCAGGGTAGAACCAACTGTCTGGCACCCAAATGTCTTCAGCCACAGTTTATCAAGTATCCTGTGTGTGTTCCCTTCTGAACTGGTACTCGTAAATCCGGGAAAGTCTGATGCTAAGATACTGCCTGCACTGGAATGTTAGACATGAATTATATAACAAGCTGTGTTTTTCTAAGCTGAGATCTATTGAATAATGTTTACATTGGTCCCCGGGGAAATGTGTGCTTGGCCATTCGAGACATAAGAGGCCAGAGAAGATGTCAGGATGCGGTAAGTGTAAAGACGACCAATCACGCCTGGGGCCCAGGCTTTCTTTGGGGTCCAGTCCCAGCATTCATCCATGTGATTAGCATCTAGTCCACTGAAGTTCTCCAGGAAATGATCTTCCACTTGAGCAATGATTTACTTGATATTATTTGCACCTTTTTTTCCCTATAGTTGAGTTGGTGGCCTGCTGAGATATGTACCTTGCCACCCAGCCAGGGATTCCTAATCACTAGTTATTACTGCATTAGTAGGCTCAGAGAGCTTGGTTTGAAGTTCTGGGTAAGATGAAACCTTTGCTTTGAACCACAGCTCTGGGGCCCCCGCTTCCTCTCCATTGGATGATGACTGTCTGCATCACTGCCCCAGGCCATTTGTAACTAAGGTGCCTGGCTTTTAGCCACTCCTTCCTTATGTGTCACTTCTCAGCTCTGTCTGGCCAAGAGCGGGACAGGGCTTTAACCGGAAATAGGAGCAGCATACAGTTCCCAGCTGTTCACTGCACAGTATTGTATCATAACTGCAGGAAGTTTTTATTTGTAAAACTGGATTTGGGGTACATTTATTTGCCCCAGTACCTCTACCTGAAGGCCGAATCCTAGGGCTGCCATGGTTACTAGCACACTGATTCTCCTCAATATTGTTCTTCTGGAGCCTACATAGTATGGGACAGAGTAACTTAGAAAGCATCTTTGGTCATCTTTGTCTCCTTTTTTCCTGGCTCTGAGATTCTGAAATCAAAGTTGTTCTCTGGCTCTCACCCTCCCTAGGAAGTCAGGATTCCACTGACTTCCTGGGCAGCCAGGGGATTTAATCTCCCTTGAGAGGATGACAGAGTGAGTTACGAGTTTTCCTGTGGCTGTGGGAGACCTATTTCATCTGGGCCTTTTCCCCTTCAGATTAGCTTTCCTGAAACAGTGTGCCCCATAGTTAGGCCTGAGTTTGTAGCTTGTTAAGACACCTTTCATGAATACTGTGTTCAAGCCAGACAGAAAAGTCATGGGACCACTTCCAGAAACCTTTTTGCTGTCAGTCCTGTCAGTCTCATGACAGCTTGTGGGTTGTGCCAAACACTTTCTGTGGGGAAGGAATCCCAGATTTGAGTGGGGCTTTTCCCTGGGCCTTATACTAGAGAGGCATTTGTAATATGGAGAGAATCCTTTTTTCATTTTCGCTTATTATATACGCTCTCTTTATGTTCTCTAGCTCTCCTTCAAAGAACATTTGAAATAGAAGAATAAACTCTTCACCTGTCATGTATTGTTGCTGCAGATAGGTAATGATTATTGTGGGAAATTTGGGTCATTGACCTTTGTGCTTTCATTCCTAGAGATGTTTCCTATTCCCATAAGCTAAAAGCCGTTGCCCCGAAGTGTTGGATGTGGGTTTTCTTACAACCCCCCCAGTGGCAGAGTTGAGGAACAGGGAACTAGCTTTGTGAAGTTGTAAAGAAACTACTTCCACTTAGATTCTCCCTGGAGTGTGCTTCCCAGCGCTCGCTCAGGCTCTAAGTCTATCCCTCCTGCAGGGATGTTCCTTTTGGCAAATACACACTGTAATCTTGAAGTCTAAATTTATATGTGAAATGCTACCTTTTTTAAAAAAGAAACTAAATAAAATTATTTTACTATCAGTGATTTGTATTTTTTCCTTATGTCTCCATTCTTGTCTGTTGTCTTCACATGCCCCTAAGGCTGTCTTGCCCATTTCAACTAGGTAGCCAGTTTATTTACTAGCTTAACTCAACTGTAGAGGCTTTTCTTACACTCTTCTCAAAATACTGTTTCCTGGGTAGAAGAATCTTGAAAGCAGGGATTCTGCTCTTCCTGACTCACAGAATGTAACAAGGAATGTTCTGATTCTTGGTGGGATGTGGCCAGCAGCCGAAGAGGAAAGGGAGGCTGGAACGTCATGCCCTTTCTGAGTGAGTCTAAGAAGGGAGGAAGGGAAGAGACAATTGTACTGAGGAGGAGGAAGGGCAAATTGTACAAACTAGAACTGACTTCACTAATTCAAGTGTTAGTCCACAAGCCAGGGTTGGACCTGCTCTTTCCTAGCTCTCACCGTTCCCTCATAGGGAACAATTTCACAGTGATGTTGGGGCAGCGGGGCTCAGTAAGGGGGAGTTTTGGGGAAAGCAGCCCTTTACTTGGGTTCCGGTGGAATCCAACCCCATGGTAACCTACATCTGCTGCTGCAGACCAGGGGAGTTTACCTAATTCAGATGTTAAGTATTACGTATTAAGATGAAGTGATTTAGAACTAAGTGATTTCTGCCTCTTGCTGGGAGGAAGGGATTTTGTGAATTAGAATTTGTGGCTTCTCGTTGCTTTGGGATTAATAAATCCCAGATGTGTGCATACAAGGCTCTTTGTCATCTGGCTCCCAAAGACCTCTCCAGCCTGGGTCCTTAAATGTGCTTTCTCTCTGTCCCTTTGCATATATTGTTCCATCCACCTGGCTCATTTTTCCCCCTTACATATAGCTCTAATTTTCCTTTGCTAACTCCTGGTGAGTCTTCATGTCTTCAGAAAGGTCAACTGCTGGCTCAGGTCAGCATTCCACATTTCTGTCTTTGTACTATTTCACATATCTCCCATTACCTGTTTCATGTCTGTTCTCACAAGTGTTCAGCTCTTCGGGGTAGGGACCATGATTCTGCTCTTTGGAGTGGTATCTATTGCTCGGACCTGGCCCATAGGCATTGGTGAATTTTGTTTCATGAGAGAACAAAAGGGTGAATGTGAAATGCAAGAAAGGGAGTAGTGGAGGAAAAAGGACATAGAGTTTAGGGTAGAGTGTCTATGTCAGGACTTAATGTGTAACCATGGGAAGTTACCTAACATCTCTGAGCCTGTTTATACATCCTTACAGCATTCTTCAGTGGGTTCAGCAGCATATGTTTAGACACCTAGCATAATGATTTGTGCATGGTAATTGTTGGGGTGCATTTCTCCCTTCCTAGAGTAGGGGAGGCTGATCTGGGGTTTCCAGGGTCCCCTTCCACTCTCATACAGAATGTATTAGGGGAGCAGTGATTTCTAGTAATGAGAATCACATAGGAACTGGAATCTGATTTTTCATGATGGATTTAAAAAAGGAAGAAGAGACAGAAAATGTGTCTGCAGCTCTAAGATAATCAAGCCAAGTGTCAACCTTTAACCCAAATTCTCTCCCCAGACTTCACATGCCATGACATTTGGGATATTGCTACCTCTAACAGTTAATATTTGTAGAGCACTTGACATTTACCAAAACATTTACATGCACACTGAGGATGTAGTCAGTTTTCTGTAGTGATTAACAGGTGTTGGGTTGTTGTTTGTTTGTTTGTTTTTTTAAGTTTGTTTATTTTGAGAGAGTGAGCAGAGGAAGGGCAGAAAGAGAATCCCAAGCAGGCTCCGCACTAACAGCACTGTTAGCGAGGAGCCTGACGCAGGGCTTGAACTCTCAAACTGAGACCATGACCTGAGCTGAAACCAGAGTCAGACGCTTAACCAACTGAGCCACCTAGGTGCCCCAAGGGGTTGGGTTTTACATTTAAACAGTTCCAAAGAATAGAAGAGGAAGAAAAGGTGGCAAGCATGACCAAAACACTACAAAACAGAAACAGCTACGAATCTTAAAAATATCAACACATAATTTAGCATCACATTAAAAACACTACACCACCACCATGGGGCGCCTGGGTGGCTTGGTCGGTTAAGTGTCCGACTTCGGCTCAGGTCATGATCTCACGGTCCGTGAGTTCGAGCCCCGCATCGGGCTCTGTGCTGACAGCTCAGAGCCTGGAGCCTGTTTCAGATTCTGTGTCTCCCTCTCTCTCTGCTCCTCCCCTGTTCATGCTCTGTCTCTCTCTGTCTCAAAAATAAATAAACGTTAAAAAAAATTAAAAAAAAAACACAAAAAAACACTACACCACCACCAAGTGAGGATAATTAGGAACACAGGAATGGTCTAACACCAGGAAATCTAGTTTAGTAAAATTCACCACGTAAATAGAATTTAGGAGGCAATCACATGATGGTCTCACTTGCACAGAAAATGCTTTTGATATTTAATACCCATTTAAAATTTTTTAAGTCCTTAGTAAAATGGGAATAGATGAATGCCTCTTTAGCCAGAGAAAACATATTTCTCAAATCATGCTAATTGATAAAATACTTTATAAAAGGATACCCATTAATATCAAGAATAAAACATGTCTATCTACCATTACTAGAAGTAAAAAAAGGGAACAAGATAAAAAAATTTAAGGAGGCAAATTTGTAGATGATATAATTGTGCCTGGAAAATACAAGAAAATTATCTGAACATGATTGTAAAAATAGAATTATTCATTGGTTAGATACAAATTTATTATTTAAATTAATTGCTGCCCTATTTAAAATAAAACCTAAGTAAATAAACATAATGAAGGCAAGTTTTTAATAATAAAAACAAGGATGGGGAGCCTGGGTGGCTCAGTCAGTTGAACATTCAACTCTTGATTTCAGCTCAGGTAAAGATCTTGTGGTTTGTGAGTTCTAGCCCTGTGTCAGGGTCTGTGCTGACAGCATGGAGCCTTCTTGGGACTCTCTCTGCACCCCCCTCAAAAATAAATAAACATTTAAAAAATAAATAAAAACAAGGATAAAATACTTAGGAATAAACAAGAAATCTCAAGATTTATAGAAAAACATTAAACTGTTAAAGAGAAGTATAATAATAACTTACTCAATGGGAAGGAAGAAATAGCAATTATCCCAAAATCAAATTTATACATTTATGAGATCTCAATAAAAAATATCAACCAGATATTTTTTTGATCTAAACTAACATCCCAAATTTGATAGGGAAAATTTTAAAAGAACAGTCACAACAGCCCTACCTAATATTAAAGTAAAAAATCACAGTTATTGAAGTACTGTACTGTAGCTTCTTTAGTCAATTAAAGTATAGAAATAAATTGAATTATATATGGAAACTTAGTACATGATTAAAGGTGCCTTTTCGAAAGCTTGTAACCTAGAGGGAAAATATGGATTATTCAATGGAGGTTAGAAAACTCTGGGGGAGTTGGAAAAAATACCCCTACCTCACATGGAGGGGTTTACATGGAAATGTATTCTTGGTGGCTCAAACAAATACACACTTTTACTACTAGGAATTTATCCTTCATGAGTAATTCCCCCCAAATAAGAATATTCATCATAGCAATATTTGTGATATTTAAAGACTGGAATATCCCTGAATGTTCATTTAAAAAGATTTTTTTTACAATTCCCTTATTCTAATAAAGTAGGATACTAAGCAAGCATCAGAATGCCATAGGATGCTGCTGTGTGAAAATGGGGATGTGTATGTGTGTGTCTTTTTGTTTTTTTTAATCTATAAGTTATCTCCCAAAGGATATATCATAAGTGAGTAACAGTGATTACATCAAGAAGGAAACCAGAAGAGTATAGGAAGAGAGATTCATTTCCACTTTACACCCTTTTGTATATTTTTTTATATTTTATACCATGTGCATGTAACACCTACTCCAGTAATCAAAAAATAATGTTTAAGGAAAAACAAAATAAAGTAAAAATGGTAAAAGAAAGCCTTCACTTAAATAGCGGTACTTTATAATCAGAATTTGGTTGAAATTCTAATTGTGCCTCTTGCTAAAAGTCTAACCTCAAATTATTTTTCCTTTCTGAATGTCAGTTGCCTCATTTACACTTGTGAACAAAGAGCCTACTGGACGTGGCTGAAGTGAAAAGTAAATGAGATTTCTAAACAGCTAAGCACAGTGTCAGGTAAATGTGATGGGTCCAGTATAAATTGTGGCTATCATCATATTTTGTCATTTAATCTTCATAAAAACCTTTTCACAAGAGGAAGAAAGTGTGTTGTTTTGGTTACCCCACCCCATTTTACAAGTGAGGGAAGTGGGCTTGATTCATAAAATTTCATGTCTCATTTTCTTCCATTCACATCTGAATTCAGAAAGAAAAAATTGTGATATGTAAGCTCCAGACTTGAGACAGCAATTCCAGTGAAGTTCACGTCTAGACAATATGGGTTGCAAACCCGGGTTTTTCAACAATTAATCATTGCACATTGACCATGATGTTGCTCTTCCCACTGAGCACTATCTTATTACTCAGTAAAAGATAATGTATGAAAATATCATATGACTTCACTCATATGAGCACTTTAAGACACAGAACAGATGGACACAAGAGAAGGGAAGCAAAAATAATATAAAAACAGGGAGGGGGACAAAACATAAGAGACTCTTCAATATGGAGAACAAAATATGGTTACTGGAGGGATTGTGGGAGGGGGGATGGGCTAAATGGGTAAAGGGCATTAAGAAATCTCCTGAAATCACTGTGGCACTATATGGTAACTAACTTGGATGTAAATTAAAAAAAAAAAAAAAAAAAAGATAATGTATGAGAGTGTGTGTAAAATAGCCATAACTCTAGAAAATCACTCATTAGACAAGTTTAAGAGTGCTCAGGCCTTTTCAAGCCACTGTAATTAAGAGTGTTAGTTTTTTTTATGAACCAAGGCGAAATGTGATAAAGTACCATTTCACTCTCCATTTCTTGGTTCCAGGGTACTACTGTATTGCATTACTGTCTTTGGTCTTTTTCAATTGCAAGGAGTTTCCCAACCCAGAGAAGTTTGATCCAGGACACTTTTTGGATAAAAATAGCAGCTTCAGGTAAACAATACTTTGTGCCCTTTTCCCTTGGTTACTACAAATACATCCACCCAGGTCATACACATGCACATTCTGGACAGTTGTTAGCTTCACTGAGTTTATGGCATAAATAAGCAATGTACTGGTGATAGCCAAGTCAATCAAATCAAATTGTTACAATTCTCCAAATCTGGATGAAGCCATTTAAGTTTGTACACCAGTAAGATCAGGCAAGTCATCCAGGAACTATTTTGTGTTTGGTAATTGAGTATAATGCATGGTTTTTTGTTTACTGTTTGTTTATTTTGAGAGAGAGAGCAAGTGCGAAAGCACAAGTGGGGGAGGGGCAGAGAGAGGGAGAGAGAATCCCAAGCATGCTCCATGCCAACAGCACACACAGAGCCCTACACAGGCTCAAACCCATGAATTGTGAGATCATGACCTGACCTGAGAGTCAGATGCTTAACCCACTAAGCCACCCAGGTGCCCCCAATGCAAGTTTTTAAAGAAACCAAAGAAAGTCCAATTCAGATGTCATATATCACCAGCTGACCAAGGAATTTGTTTTTGCATACTTTTGTCTGTTGATCTCCCCTTTGTACTACAGACTTTTCCAAAACAAAATGTACCCATTTCTGTTTTTTGCAAACTGTTAACCATTATTAATTTTCTGATTTCTGAAGCCAGGGGCCATCAAAAAGATCTTGGTCATTTTCTCTTCTTTCTTCCCCTCTGAAATTCAGAGCCCCACATATCCTTGCCTCTGTGCAGGAGCTGGTTGGCTGGCTTCCAGTTATTATTCCCCATAAGGTCATACAGACAACTTAGGATTGGTCAGCACACATTTTTTTTTCCTTGTTATCCTATCCAATCATTTTATTGGTAGTTTCAAAACTAACAGTTGATATGTTTTGCTTCTAATTACAATGATAAGTGTTCAACATAAAAAATGGAAAATGCAGAAAAGCAAACCAAAAAAATAAAAATGTTACCCTACAGAGATAATCACTGTCAATATTTTACTATATACACTAAGTGCTCTTGAGCTCTCCTGTCACCCTCTTCTCTCCACCTTTCAGCCTGCCCTTCTCTCCCGCACTGCCAACGCTGAGTTGGGTTGAGGCCACAGCACCAGAGGGAGAGGAGGAGCCAGAGCTGGGAGCCAGCTGTGGCCTGGGAGTACATGGCCTCCTATTAGGAAAGTGGCAAGAAGAAAGTCTACTACCAAGATGGTGACATTGGAAATTATTTTTATGGACAGGGTCAGCCTATGAAATCTCATAGAATCCTCATGACCCATAACTTGCTGTGAACTTATGGGTTATATAGAAAAATGAAAATATACAGTTCCCATAAAACCACGGCTGAAGAAATGACAAAATACCACAGTGATGAGTATCTCAAATGTCTGCATTCAATAAGACCAGGTAACATGAACATGTCTGAGTATCGTAAGCAGATGCAGAAATTTAGTGATGGAGACAATTGCCCAGAGTTTCATGGACTCTGAGTTTTGTCAGCTTTCAACTAGTACTTGGGGCTTTGAAGTCAAACAAACCTCAAACCGATACGGCTGTTAACTGGGCTGGAGGATTACATCATGCTAAGAAATCCGAAGAATTAGGATTCTGTTATGTTAATGATACTGTACTTGCCACCCTTAAATTACTGAAGTATCACCAGAGAGTCTTATATATTATTGATATTCATCATGGTGATGGTGCTCAAGAAGCTTTTTATGTAACAGACCATGTAATGACTGTATCTTTCCATAAATATGGGGAACACTTACCTGGAACAGGAGACTTGAGGGACATTGGTGCAAGAAAAGGCAAATACTCTTGTCAATTTTCCAATAAGAGACGGTATAGATGATGAGTCAGATGGGCAGCTATGTAAGCTTATTATCTCAAAAGTGATGGAGATGTATCAGCCTAGTGCTATGGTTACAGTGTGGTGTGGACTCACTGATGAGACTTGGTTGCTTCAATCTGATGGTCAAAGGTCATGCTAAATGTGTAGCAGTTGTAAAAACTTTCAATTTACCATTAACTGATGCTTGGCATGTGGGGTGGATAGACAATCTAATGTTGCCTGATATTGAACATGTAAGACTGCAGCCCACCCATAATTGTGAAGTTTCCAGTGAATTGCCACATAATGATTACTTTGAATATTTTGGACCAGTCTTCAAACTGCGTATTAGTTCTTCAATCATGACAAACCAGAACACCACAGAATTTATGGAAAAGATAAAACAGCATTTATTCAAAAATTTACACATGCTACCTCATGCACGTGGCATCCAGATTCAAACTATTCCAGAAGATGCTGTTCAGGAAGACAGTGAAGACGAAGATGGAGAAGATTCAGATAAGAGAATTTCTATTTGAACATCAGGTAAATAGATAGCTTGTGATGAGGGATTCTCAGTTCTGAGGAGGAAGGAAAAGGAGATCGTAGAAATGCTATCATAAAGAAAAAGCAAAGAAAGCTAGAATCAAAGAAGACAAGAAGGAAACTGAGGGCAAAAAAAAGTAGATGTTACGAAAGAAGAGAAATCCAAGGACAAGAGTAGTGAAAAAACAAATACCAAAGGAGCCAAATCAGAACAGCTCAGCAACCTTTGAATTAGAGTTTCACCAATTTCAGAAACCATAAAAAAGAGAGAAAAGGAAGAATTTTTTTTTCTTTTTGAAGACTTCTGGTTTCATTTTAGACTAGCTTGGCATGGACTGTTTATTTTCAAAATGGCTTGTTTTTGTTTTTGTTTCTTGTGGCAAGTTTTATTGTGAGTTTTCTAATTATAAAGCAAAGTTTCTTTTCTCCATCATGCTTTATGTAATAGTATTTAAAATTGATGTTACTCTGTCCAAAAATCGATCTATTAAAAGAAGTAACTGGGAGGCACATGGGTGGCTCAGTCAGCTGAGTGTGCGACTTCGGCTCAGTCATGATCTTGCAGTTCGTGAATTGAGCCCCACATCAGGCTTGCTGCTGTCAGCACAGAGCCTGCTTTGTATCCTCTGTTCTCCTCTCTCTACTCCTCCCCCATTTGCATTCTCCCTCTCCCTCCCTCCCTCAAAAATAAACATTGAAAAAAAAGTAATTGGACTTTCTGAGCTGATTTTTCCATCCTTTGTAATTCTCTTTATTAAAAAACAATTATACTTGGAGGAAAAAACCCACAAAACTACAGTAATTAATACTGTGTGACTCTGGCATACAGATAGACATATAGATTGAAGATACAGAAATGGATCCAGAAATGAAACCTCACATAGTCCATTGATTTTCAACAAGGGTATCAAGACAACTTAATAGGGAAAGAATAGTTATTTCCACAAATGGGGCTGGGATAACGATATTCACATGCAAAAGAATGAAGTTGGACCTCTTCCTTAAACCATACACAGAAATTAACTCCTAAGTGGCTCATAGACCTAATGTAAGAGTTAAAACTATAAAACTCTTAGAAGAAAAATAGGAGAAAATCATGACCTTGAGTTAGGCAATAGTTCTTGAAATGACACCAAAAGCACAAATAACAAAAACAAGATAATCTAGACATCATCAAAATTTTAAACCTTTGTGCTTCAAAGGGCAGCATCAAAAAAGTGAAAAGATAACCCGCAGAATGGGAAAAGATATTTGCAAACCATATCTGATATGGAACTTGTACCCAGAATATATAAAGAACTCTGGTAACTCAGCAATAAAGACAAATAACCCAATTTCAAAAATGGGCAAAGGGCTTGAACATTTCTACAAAGAAGATATATGAATGGCCAATAAACAAATGAAAAGTTCATTAAGATCACTGGTTACCAGAGAAATGCAAAGCAAAGCCACATGGAATACCACTTTACACCCACTGTGATGGCTAAAATAAAGACAGATAAGAACAAGTACTTAAATAATATGGAGAAGCTAGAATCTTTATGAATTTCTGGTGAGAATGTAAAATGGTGCAGCCACTTTGGAAAACAGCTTGGCAGTTCCTCAAAATGCTAAGCATAAGATTACCATATGACCAACAATTTTGCTCCAAGGTATATATACCCAGAACAAATAAAACCTATGTCCACACAAAAACCTGTACGAGAATATTCATAGTAGCATTGTTCATAATAGCCAAAAAGTAGAAACAACCCAAATGTCTATCAACTGGTGAATGGATAAACAAAATGGAATAGCCATACGATGGAATATTATCTGGCCATAAAAAGGGAATGAATACATGCTACAATGTGGATAAACCTTGAAAACATGCTAAATAAAAGAAGCCAGACACAAAAGATTACATATCGTATGATCCCATTTATATGAAATGTCCAGAACAGGCAAATCAATAGAGACAGAAAGCAGAGTCGTGGTTGCTTAGGTCTGGAAAGTGACAGCAAATGAGCACAGAGTTTTGGGGGCTGGGGGTGAGCTGATGATAATATTCTAAAATTAAATTGCAGTGATGACTGCACAACTGTTTTCTAAAAACCGCTGAGCTGTACACTTAAATGGATGAATTTTATAGTATGTGAATTATATCTTAATAAAACTTCTTTAAAAGAAAGAATATATATACAAGCCCCAAATTATAATTAGAACAAATTGTCCTGATAAAATAGAAGCATGATGACTGGAAAGTACTTCATGGCTCATAGGTGTCTTCTAAACCTTGCCTCAGGATATGCAGTGTCAAGACTCAGGTTCAAGAAAATATCCCAGCAGAAGGCATGCTGGAACGTCAGAAGTATGGGATTGAAACAGGCCAGTAAGAAGAAGGGAAATTTCCTAGTACCAGGCACCAACCAGAACTGGAAGGAATCGGGCTACTTACAGGGAGTCAGTCAACAGTCCAGTCTAGAGTTTCCAAGGGGCCTTGGTGAACTCAGGCTAGACAGGCTGATGTTGATGTATGAGGAGGATTTGATTTCACGCAAAGGTCTTGTCAGGTAAATAGGTATTTCTACACATTTGCAATCACAACAAGAAGGATTTAGGGCAAAATACCTTCGGCCTTAGTGATGTCAAATTTTAAATCCCAAGACTTTTACATAATTAGATCCAAAAGTTATAGTCAGAGTGATCATTTCTAGTTCTGAATTTTTCCTGAAGCTGGACTTAACTTTACATTTATGATTGTTTGGGATGAAATATCTCTCATCAATTTCCATTCTCAGGGGTCTTATAAGCCACACTCAAGAAGCTTGCTCAGGCCTCTCCTTCCTACTTTCGTTCCCTGTTAGTTTCTAACATGGAAGGGATCTGTTGATCTTCAGTGATGCTCCAGTTGCTCAAACTGAAAAAAATTTTCTTGCAGTCTTAGATGACAGTTTTTTATCTTTAGCATTAGTGCTTACTTCAGGAGGGAGCATAGAATAGAACAGAGCTAATAACAGGTTTTCAAATCTGATCATTTGTGACATTTTCCAGCTGTGTGACTTGGGGCAGGACCAGACTTTCTTGATCTTCATATAAAAAGTGGAATTGGTAACACCTACCTTCCAAGGTTAGGAGATTGAGGATGAATGAAACGTATGTATTTTCTCTGACAATTAGAAGGCGCTCATATGTGATGGTTTTTTACTCTCAAGTCACTGAAAATTCTCCCATAGTCAATGCAAATTTAAGTTTTTAGATATTCTTTTTTTTAAGTTTATTTATTTATTTTGAGAGAGAGAGAGTGGGGTAGGGGCAGAAAAGAGGGGAGCAGGCTCAGCGCTGTCAGCACAGAGCCCGATGCAGGCCTTGAACTTACGAAGCATGAGATCATGACCTGAGCTGAAATCAAAAGTGAGATGCCTAACCAACTGAACCACCCAGGTGCCCCAGTTTTTAGACATTCTTTGTAAACCATTCATTGCTTTTTCCCATTCTGTTTCCTGGACTCGTGTGAAATTCCAAGCTGAGGCACTATTCAACCAACTAATACTTGTTATTATATTTCTCTGGTATAATAGTGACATTGGGTCTCTCTTATACTTCTCACTGTAATACTGTATTTCTCTGAATTTAAGATGCCATCTGTTTGAAGATACGTCTAGTTTCAGAGACATTAAAATGTGAAATAAGAGCACATATAAATATAGTTGCCCCCTACTACTTTTGGACCCATGGTCCATTGCTCAAAGTCTGATGTACATTAGTCCCTTCATCCCAGATGACCAGATCACTTAGAATCAGGCTTCTTTTTTTTCAGTTAACCTTCTGCCTGATACTGTGATACCTGATATGATGTCATATCAGTAAACACACATTACATTAGTTTTTTTTCAAACTCAGAACCACTTTACTCCAACAAGGATAAGGATTACACAGGTACAAGCTATTGACAAATTAGGCAATACTGGTACACAGAACAGATTTCAGAGTCCATGCTGTGCATGCTTTCCACTGGCTGGAGGGCAATCTGAGTCAACATGTCACTGAACCAATGATTGCCCTGTTGGAATTAGGGTTCGTGGGGGCATATGGAAGAGCCTGGTTTTCTGAAATTCCACTTAGTCATTTCCTGCCCTGTTCTAAAGTCAACAAAATGTAAATGCAGAGGAGGTAGTTCATTATTTGTTATTGCTTTTCAACATTTGTTTAATTCTGTTCTATAATTCACGTATAGGCTAGGGACTGGGAATCCTGAAACAAGATATTGCCTCTGGGCTTAAGGACCTTATATTTTAATCAGGGAAGACAAACAAGTAAGCCAACAATTACAGCATAATACTATGTAGAGAAGTGTGCACAGAGTTTTATGAAACAGAGGGAAGGACACTGAATCAGACTAGGGGTAAGTGAAAGGAAAGATTTAGAGAAAATGATGCCTAACTTAGATTTGAAACACAAATAGGAGGCAGATAGCTTCCAAGTGGAGAGAGAGAAGGTATCAAACCTCTTTTCTGTTGGTGTATCTTACCATAATTTTTAGAGATTGGGGGGAAACACGTAGAGGCTTTGAAGGATTGTGGGTTGTTTGGTATGGCTAGCAGGAAGGAAAGGTGTTGGGGAAGAGAGATCTGATGTGGGACAGGCAGTAAACACAAGGCCATAGAGAGCCTGGTTGCCAGGGAAAGAGCTTGAACTTAACTGAGGAGAGTGGAGAACCAAAAAAGGATCTGAACAGTGATGGGAGGGGCGAACAGGAGACAAGGTGTGGTTTGCGCCAAGAAAAATGTCGCTGGCTGCAGTGTGACACATGCAGCGGGAGGAGGTTGAGTCCGAGGCAGGAAGGCAGATCCAGTCCAGGATGAATGAGAACAGAACTGAGACAATGGCGGTAGAGGTGAAGAGCATGGGGCAGCTGTGAGGATGATTAAGAAAGAGAATGGAGAGGGCTTAGGGAGTGAGGACATTTGGGAAATGGGTGAGAAGGGAGAACTTACAACAGTTCCCATGTTTTTGACTTGGGCAACAGGTGGTGCCGTTTCCCAAGAGGAGCGGCTAAGAGACACTGTGTTTAGATTCGAAGGGGTTGCATTTGAGGTCCCTGAGGAACAAGCAAAAGGGGAAAGCATCCTAGTCAAGGAGATAAGAAATTAATCAATACACCCAATGTATACATAGCACTCCATAGTTTACACCAAACCTTTATCTATAAGTGAGACATGACTGGAGCCGACAGCTTGGGGGTGAGGTCTCAGGGGAGTTTACCTGGAGGAGAGCAGCCAGCCTGTCTAGGGAGCACAGAAATCCAGCACTGGAGGTTGGGGCTAGATTCAAAAACTAGAGGAAACCCCAGAGGATTTTTACCTTCTGCAAAATCCTGAAAGGGCTGCATTTAAAAGAAAATGAATTCAAGAGTATTTATCCTGAAAAACTGGAGTTAAAGATAGTAGGAAAAGGTCATTTTGGGTTCACCTCTAACTCTTGAAACCAACTGAAAACAAAATAAAATAGCAAAGAGTTAAAAAGAAACTTCTACCTTCAATAAATAAGGGACATGTTACAGAACGAAACTGTAAAGAATGACTGACAGATGAAATTAATTTTGATCTAGAATATGTGAGCACACAAAGCCAACACATTCCTGCACAGACTCTGAGAAGGAGATCACTTTACCTAAAATGAAGTGTCGTGTTCCTGGGGAGTACATCCAGTGACCCTCCATGGGTAGCATGCCAAGGTCTAAGGTGGATCAGAGATGATCAAATGTTCTGCAGTATCTGTCCTCTCTTTTTATTGTAACAGAACTGATTTTTAGCTGGGCTTATGGCTGTCTGGGAC
Source organism: Panthera tigris (assembly GCF_018350195.1). Lineage (NCBI taxonomy): Eukaryota > Metazoa > Chordata > Mammalia > Carnivora > Felidae > Panthera > Panthera tigris. The sequence continues at coordinate 58,020,269 of NC_056670.1, read as the reverse complement.
AAAAACTACATGTACCAGCTTCCCTTCCATGTAGGCACGACTATGTGACTGCCTTCTGGCCTGTGAAATGTAAGTGGAAGCCATGGTGTAAACCTAGGAAGTTTGTTTTTGTTTTTATTTTTATTTTCTCAGCAGCTTTATTTATCATGCATACACCACATACAAGTGGAATCATGCAATAATTAGGTTTTTGGTGACTGGCTTCCTTCATTTAGCATAATGGTTAAAAGGTTCATCCGTGTTACAGCATGTACGAGTACTTCATTCCTGTTTATTGCTGAATATGTATAAACCACATTCCCGTTATCCATTCTCACTGGCAGTGTGTGAGAGTGGGAAGTTTGCTTTTAAAGGAAGAAAGTGGGCTCCTTCTTGGTGGCTGGAATGTCTGTCCAGGCATCAGCACAGCCTTAAAGCTTGGAGAGTACATGACTTTTTATGAGGACTCTATTATCAAGACCTGTGGAATAGAAAAGACGCTGACAGCCTTGATTTTTATGGCAGGTTTTGACCAGTAAACAAAACTTATTTTGGACAAATACATTTTGGAAAGGTATCAACCTAATATCATGGAAAGAATAACTTGTATCAGGTTTAAATTGCATTTCTGTTGTCTTTTTTTTTGTGTGTGTCTCCACAAATTTGTTGTTTAATATGTAATGATGGGAAACAATAAACTTAGTTTTTCTTCTGAAGAAAAAAAACAGGGGGAGGGAGGAAGGGAGAAAGAGGAGCCACAGTTTTTTAACAATGATGATAAACATTGTACCATTTTAAATCTGAACGACAGCTCAACACTTGTGAGAGTTATGGACACAGAGCTGAATATAAATTTTACAGCATGACCAATAATGTGACTAACAGAAATCTGGAGTCATTAGACTGCAAAGGAGCTTTTAGGAGAAGGGAAAACTCACTTCAAGTTTGGGGTGGGGCACCTGGGTGGCTTAGTCTATTAAGCATCTGACTTGTGATCTCAGTTCAGGTCTTGATCTCAGTGTTGTGAGTTCAAGCACCGTGTTGTTGGGCTCCACGCTGGGTGTGGAGCCTACTTAAGAAAAAAAAAAAAAAAAAAAGCTTTCTGATGGCTTCTCCTTACTCTTGGAATAAAATCTGAACCCCTTGCCACACGAATAAAGTGTGTGCCACTTTCCTATTCTCCCATTGGATGTGTGGCCTCCTTGGTCTCCAAGCTCCTACACTGGACTGGCTCTCCAGTCCCGAGACCAGCCATCCCTCACTGCTCTGGGTGTGTGCCCTGTCTCCACATCTACCTGGACTGCTCTCTGTCCCCAGAGAGTCCCCTGATTGACTCCTTTGATGATGCAAAGCTCAAGTCAAATGTCACTTGCACAGGCCATCTCTGATCCCCAAATGGAATCAGCCACCCCAACTCACCCTAGCCCACCTTGGGCCAGTCTCTATCACCACATACTATTTTCTTCATAAATAAAATCTGAAAATATCTCCATCATTATGTATTTATTATTTATTTTCTACACACATACACACACACACACACACCATGAGAGTGGGGATCTTACCTGTCTTACTATCTATCCCCATACCAGAGTTTAACACAAAGTGTTGACTATATTTTTGTGGAATGAATAAATGAACAAACAAAAAGCTCTGTTACCACATGGACCAAATAGTTACCATCTAACAATGAAATATGGGGTTGAAAAACATAACAGCATCACGACCACCATCCCTTAATGATTTCTATGCTTTTTTTTTAAATTTAGAGCCATTATTTGGCATTTTATTTCATCTTACAAAGAGATATTTTTCTAAAGGCAAGCAATTCCTTCAGCTTTATTTCAACTTCTTTTTCTTCTGTTAAGTCTGTTAAGACCCTATGATCCCTTTTTTGGAAAATTATTCATCTATCCTTCTATCTGTGAATTCATTCATTTTAACAAACATTTATTGAGTACCTAGTATGTGCTAAGCAGTATTCTAAACATTGAGGACAAAGCAGTGAAAAAAACAACTCAGTAATCCTGCCTTCCTGCAGCTTATATCTTAGTAGTGAATACAAAAAACAAAAAAAAAGGAATAATTACATAATATGCCTCTAGGTAATGATAAGTATTACAAAGAAGAGTCCAGTAAAGGGATAGAGAATGGAAAGAGATAGCAGCCTGGGACTAGTTTAGGTGGATAGGAAGGTCAGAGCCAGCCTCTCTAAAGTGGTGGAATTTGAGTGTGAACTTAAATGATGTAAAGGGAAAAGCCACACAGATTTAGGAAAGAGCATTCCAGGCAGGGAAAATAGCAACTAAAAAGGCCCTGGGGCAGAAATGAGCTTAGTATGTCCAAGGAATAGAAAGGACATTGTGACTGTTGCTTACTAGGCCTTGATGTCACTTTAAGTATGGTGGGAAATTACTGAACTATTTTGATTTGGAAAGTCATTTGATTTATGTTTTAAAAACTCTGGCTATGATGTTGTTAATAAAACTAGTGGGGCAAAAATAGAAACAGGAAAATATTCAAGGAGGTGGTTGTCATTATCCAAAGAAGAAATACATGGTGAGGCTATTGTCATCATTCAAGCTAGAAATGTATGGTTACCTGGACTAGGATGACAGTGGTCAAGGTGAGAGAAGTAGTCAGTTTCCAGATATATCTTAAAGCGGAGTCTGTATAACTTGGTGACATGATGAGTAACATAAAAAGAGGGGCACCTGGGGGGCTCAGTAGGTTAAGCGTCCGACTTTGGCTCAGGTCATGATCTCATGGTTCATGAGCTCTCATGAGTTCGGGCTCTGTGCTGACAGCTCAGAGCCTGGAGCCTGCTTTGGAATTGTCTCCCTTTCTCTTTGCCCCTCCCCCGCTTGCACTCTGTCTTTCTCCTTCTCTCTCTCAAAATAAATAAACTTAAAAAAAATTTAAAAAGAGGCATTGTAGATGAGTCTCAGGTTTTGACCTGAGAAATTGGATCAATTGTGGTAATATTTCCCAGTTTGAGGAGGCAGATGAGGGAAAGAGCAAATTTAATTTAAGAGTCATCCCAATGGAATTGCCTATCACCAATTGATAGTAGGGGTTATTCTCAGCTGATGGGGTGTGGGGGTAGCATCTTATTTTTTTCCTTGTTCTTTTCTGTATTGTCTGCATTTTTATAACAAACATATTTCATTTTTACTTAAGCATATAAAGTCATTTTTAAAAAAGAATTATTTTCAAGGTACCCTTAAGAACAGGAAGCCAAATTGGAGGCAGTGTCATGATATAACCAGGCCAACGTGACAGAGGCATTCTGGCATTGTGGAAAGCTTTGGAGTCAGACAACGAATTTAATCTCCAGATTTGCCAGATGTAAGTTGTATGATCTGGGAAAATCATTTAAATTTTAGGGGTTCTCATATATGTAAATGGGACATAATGGTCCCCTTAGGGGCACGTGGGTGGCTCAGTCACTTGAGCGTCTGACTCTTGATTTCAGCTCAGGTCATGATCCCAGCATCGTGGGATTGAGCCCCATGTTGGGCTCTGTGCTGAGCATGGAGCCTGCTTAAGATATTCTCTCTCTCTCTCTCTCTCTCCCCCCCTCCTCCCTCCCTCCCTCCCATTGCCCCTTACCCTGCTCATGCTCTCTCTAAGAAATAAAATTAAAAGATAATAAAATAAATAGGAGCTAAGACCAAGCCTAACTAGGGAGAGGCCTCTTTAGGTGAGAGGATCAGGGGAAGGTCCCATGTGACAAGCTGTGAGAAGAACAGTCCAGCAAGGAGCATCGGTAGGAGCTTGGTCTGTCCTGAGGACCAATATTCTTTACTCTCCATGCTTGGCCAGGTCCTCTTTGCTCTGCTCTCTCATAACACTTAAACCCCAAATCTATCTCAGAGAGTGATTGGTGATTTGAATGGCGCTGGATGTATGATTCATCTATATGTCTAGCCCACTAATGTTTATTAAGCAGGGTTAAATGACATTGAGACTGTCCTGCAGGAGCTCAGAGTTACTGCTGGATGATAGAAAGAAATTTTAAAGTTTAAAATTTAAAACCCACAACCTCTGCCTTCTCTCTCTGTCTCTGTCTCTGTCTCTCTCTCTCTTCCCCCTCCTTCTCACTCCCTCTCTCCCTTGTCTAGGGTCTAGGGAGGAGTAACAGCAGGAGGAGGACTGCTGCCCACTTCCCTACTTAATGTTAACATCCTTCTACCCCTCCTCAATCCCTTACAAGTTTTGGTGAGCTCCTTTCTTTGCTCACATGTCCCTGGTGGGACCTTACTTCTGCTGCATATCTGTACTCACTGGAGCTAGTTGAGTAGGATGTTGGGCTCACTGCGCTGAAGGGTGCTGAGTTCAGGCCCTCCTCCACTACTTACTTAGTTGTGTGACCCTGGGAAAATCCCTCCTCTGAAACGGGAATTACAGTACCCTCCTCCCCAGGCTGTCGTGGGGAATAAATAAGGAGCTAGTTGGCACCCTGTAAAACAATGTAGAATTGTGAAGTAGTGGAGATTTCTTGGACCAGGCAGGGGGTAACTGTGAGGATACTGAGAACCCAGGAAAGAGGAAGTGCCTAAAATCTGCCCTCTTTCTCACATCTCATCACTGTGGCTCTGACCCTCCTGCCTTCGTCTTTCACTCTTGAGGACCCTTGTGATCACACAGGGCTGGGCCAGGTAATCCTTCTGTCTCAAGATTAGCTGATAAGCAGCCATAATTCCATCTGCAAACTTCTTTGTGCCTTGCCGTGTAACATCACACACTCCCAGCTTCTAGGGATTAGAATGTGGACATTTTGGGGGGCCTATTATTACACCTGCCACAGTGGGAGACAGGACCTTCTGATCTAATTCAGTGCCCACATGCTCTCCCAAACCCAGCAAAGCTGTTACGTGACCCAGCTCAGTGGTCCCAAGTGAATACATACATCATGTCCCCCACAGTGTTGTGTTTGTTCAGCCATAGCTTTGAGGATAGGGACTGCCTTTTCCGCTATTGATTGTCACGTCACTAGAATGTAAGCACCACATGAGCAGGGGTCTTTGTTGGGGTTTATTCTATATCAAAAATAATAAGTAAAGCCATTAGCCTTTAATGGTAAAGGCCTTATGTATGTATTTGTTGAATGAATGAATTGTATGCCATCATCTAGCATGGTCTTGAGCACAGAATAATTGCTTAATGCTGCTGCTATTACTATTAATCTGCTAATCATATGTATGGAGCCCTTACTGTGTGCCAGGCACTGTGCAAAAGGCCTTACATGTGTTATCTTATCTGATCCACCCAACTCATGAGGAAGGACCTGTTTCTTCTCCATCCTATACAGAAGGAAATTGAAGTTTAGAGAAATTAATTAATTTGCCCAAGGTCAAATGACCTAAGAGGGAGTTGAACTTTACTTAAAATCATATCCTTATGCATTATGCTAAGTGAAATAAGTCAAAGACAAATACTGTATGATCTCACTTATATGTGGAATCTAAAAAAGCCAAGCTCATAGAAACAGAATGGTGGTTGCTAGGGGTTGGGGAGTGGACGAAATGAGATGTTGGTCAAAGGATACAAACTCCCAGCTGTAAGATGAATAAGTTCAGGAGATCTTATGTACAGCACAGTAACTGTAGTTAACAATACTCTATTATATACTTGGAAAGAGAGTAGATCTTAAATATTCTCGCCATATGCACACACATACAAACACACACACACACACACACACACACACACACACACACACACACTAAGATAAGTGAGGTGATAGAAGTGTTAACTGACCCTATCGTGGTAATCATTTTGCAACACATACATGTATTGAATCATCACATTGTATACCTTAAATGTACACAATGTTATGTTAATTTTATCTCATTAAAGCTGGAAAAAAATTTTTTTAATATCATATCTCTCTGACACTCAGACTCCTTCCACTTCTAGGTGTTTTGAGAGGCATTGCATGCATTCTGGCTTTAGGACATGTGTTCCGGTGCTCAAAGTGGAATCCCAGAGAAGTGCCAACCTCAGCTCTGATATATAGAGGGTTCCCTGTTTACAACAACCCAAAGTTCAAACAGGCAGGGAGGGTACATCCCTCTCCTAGAGAAGAGGAGTCATCTGTGTAGCATGAGTGAGGTCCCCTAAGAGCTATAGGCACATTTGCCAGAGAAAGGGGAATTCTTCTACCGAGGAACAATTTGGGCTTATCTGAGGGCCACTAAGCCAAGCCTTCAGTTGTCACAGTAGGTATTGTCCTAGAAAAAAGGCCTAATGTGTGACAGCGTCCGTAATGCCTTCACAGCCTTCTCTCTTGATTCACCACCTGGGGTGTCCGGATCTTATCAGATACCATGGGATTTTAGTAATGGGCGTAAGGCGGCAGCCCTATGCCACTACGAATTTGGTGTTTATCTAGGGTCAACCCTCTGGACCATTTGTGGGCCAGGTTGGCCTGGATATACAGTGTTCACCCGATATATCTAAGAGGGAATAGTGGTCTTTACTGACAGGTTATAAAAGCATTGGACTTCCTTGGGAAAGTTTGCTAGAGATAGAGCAGAAGGATGCAAGATGAAACATCATTAATGGATTTGTTCGTTCATTCATTTAACAAGGGTGCCTCTATGCCAGGCTCTGTGCTAGAGGCTGTCGGCCATCCGAGATGACAGGACCAGGGTGTCAGTGAGCCTGCACTATATCCTAACACCCACCAGGCACATAGTAGGTAAGTACATTAATAGGCAAAGCAATAAGAATTGGAAATACAAAGACTGATTGTAGTAGCAATTGCAAGGGGAGGTGAGGAAGACCCAGGATTGAGAGCTGGGTCGAGGCACCTGGGGAAACAGCTCAAGCAAAAGCAGGAAGGCAGGTGAAGAGGGCATGCTCAGAAGACAGTGTGTGGTGTGCTGAGTCTGGATGACAAGTCACACCTGGACCATGTAGGAAGGCCTTGAGGACCAGGCTGAGGCCTCTGGATTTTAACACTGCAGCACATGAAGATCTACTGAAACTTTGTTCTTGGAAAACAGGTGTAATTTATATACCATAAAATTCACTCATTTTAAGTGTACAATTCAATGAATTGTGCAGTCATTGCTATGATCCAGTTTTAGAGCATCCTCATTGCTCCAGCAAGATTCTTCATGCCTATTTACAGTAAATCCCCATTCCCATCTCCAGCCCCAGGCAATCGCTATTTTGATTTCTATCTCTGTAGGTTTACTTTTGTATGACAATTCCTATAGGTGGAATAATTTAATATGTGGTTTTTCATGTTGACTTCTTTCGTCTAGCATAGTGGTTTTGGAGTCCATCCATGTTGAAGTATTCAGTTATATGGTTATACCACATTTGATTTATTTATTTACTGGTTAATGCACATGTGGGTAGTTTCAACCTTTTGGCTATTATGATTAAGACTGCTATGAACATTCTTTTTTAAAAAAAACATTTATTTATTATTAAGAGACAAAGAGAGACAGAGCATGAGCATGGGAGGGGCAGAGAGAGGAGGAGACACAGAATCCAAAGCAGGCTCCAGGCTCTGAGCTGTCAGCACAGAGCCCGACGCAGAGCTCAAACTCACAAACTGTGAGATCATGACCTGAGCAGAAGTCGGACGCTTAACCGACTGAGCCACCCAGGTGCCCCAAGACTGCTATGAACATTCTTATGTGCAAGTCCTTGTTCTCTTGCATAGGTGCCCAGAGTGGAGTTGTTAGGTTATATAGTAAATTTATAGTTAACTGTGGGGGGAGGGACTGTACTTCATTCTTTTTCTTTTTTAAAAAAAAGCAGCTTTGGTGAGATCTAATTTGTATACCATAAAATTCACCTGCTTTAAGTATACAATTCAGTGAATTTTAGTAGATTTACAGAGTTGTACAATCTAATCTTGGAACACTTCTAACATCTTAAAAAGAAACCATCTGCCCACTTATAGTCATTCTACATTTCCACTCCCAGCTCTATGCAACCTTTTATTTACTATACATTTGCCTTTCATAAACATTTCATGTTAATTGGATCATATAATATGTGGTCTTTTGTATCTGACTTCTTTCACCAAGCATAATGCTTTTAAGGTTCATCCATGTTATACAATATGCCAGTACTTTATTCCTTTTTATTGTCAAATGATATTTCATTTTTTGGATGTTCCATATTTTGTTTATCCGTTCACCAGTGAATGGACATTTGGATTGTTTCCACTTTTTGTCTATTTTAAATAATACTGCAATGAACATTCATGTACACATTTTGTGTGGATGTATGTTTTTGTTTCTCTTGGGTAGATACGTAGAAGTGAAATTACTGGGTCATACAGTAAGTATAAACTTAACCTTCTAGGTAACTGCAAAACTGTTTTCCAAGGTGGCTGCAACATTTATTTTCCCACACGAGGGTCCCAGTTTCTCCCTATTCTCACCAACACTTGTTATTGTGACTTTTTGATTATAGCCATTCTAGTGGATGTGAAGTGATACCTCATTGTGTTGTATTTCCTTGTGACCAATAATGGCGAACATCGTTAAATGTGCGTGCGTATTAGCTGTTCATATATCTACTTTGGTGAAATGTCTATTCAAATCTTCTGCCCATTTTCGAATTGGGTTGCTTTATTATTGTGTTGTAAGAGTTCTTGATGTATTCTGGATATATTGTCAGATTTGTGAATTGCAGTTATTTTTCTCCTGGCCTATGGCTCATCTTTCCATTTTCTCAATGGCAACTGTTGAAAGATTTTTGAGGAGCAAGGAGACAAGACAGAGCTGTGCTTCAGAAAGAGTCTGGCAGCAGTGTGTGGGATTGATCGAAATGGACAGAGAATTCTAATTAATACATCTCCTTAAATTGTAATATAGGGAATAAGCACAAGCCAAGTTTCTCAAAATTCTCTGGGAATCAAAGGGTTATAAGCAACTATTTATTGAAGCCTGTTTACAGTCCAGTTAATCAGTAAGCCAGAATCAGTGAAACTACCCAATCTGGGGGAGTACAAAAGCCTTTCAAAAGGTTTCCCTGGATTAGGAAAATCAGAGAGATGGGGGAGGAGAGATGAGTGGCTATCCCAGAGCTACATAAATAATTTCCAGCGTTGAACGGGACAATTCTGAACTTCCTTGCCAGGTGTTGTGGCACTGGTGTTTACTGGCGGGAAACTAGGAAGAGCTGGTTCTTGGCCCTTGGATTTTGACTGGTTGTTGGGAAAGGTGGAGCCCATTTTAGTGGGTCTCTTTGAAAAAGCCTGTCAAGATGTCAGGCCTGCTCTCAGTCTTCTTCCATCTCCTCCTTCTCTTCAAGTTGGTTGCCCCAGTGACCTTTCGCCACCACCGCTATGATGACCTTGTGCGGACGCTGTACAAGGTGCACAACGAATGCCCCTACATCACGCGGGTTTACAGCATCGGGCGCAGTGTGAAGGGGAGACACCTCTACGTGCTGGAATTCAGCGACTACCCTGGAATCCACGAGCCCTGTAAGCCCTGAGCAGTTCTTGGAGTGTATGGGACAGGACCCTTCCCTGACAAATCCAGTAATTGGGGCTGTTTTCTGGGGAAGTCCATGGACCCCTCCACCTATAAAATATCACCTCTTCCTCCATCTGTGCTAAATATTTCCCCACTTAGCCCTCAAATTGCTCCTGCCTCTGGGGAGCTACAACCCTAATTCAGGCTCTAGTCTGTTCCTCCTTTGGAGGTTCTGTTTGCTCAAGACCTTAATGCTAAAAGGTGAGTCATCTTCCCTCCTCCCATCCCAGCCCCCCTGCCTTCCCTCCCATTACCCTTCTTTCTTCCTTGCTGTTACGCTGTCTTTAACCAGTGCTTCAGGAGACATAAGCAGAAACAATCAGCTCTTCTAGTTCTTTCAGGAAGCCTCAAAGGGTTTGGGTTTGTCATTCTCTTTGGGGAATGACAGTATGATACGTATGGGATCCTGGAGATAGTTTGAGGTCTTGGGAATTGGTTTTATGCACTGCATTACTTTTTGTTAATTTGTTTCTATTATAAAAGCAACCTGTATTTAGATTAAAATAGAAATTAGGTATGGAAACAAACAAACAAAAAAGCTCACGCCATAATCCTACCACTCACAGATGATCATTGTTAACATATCGATGCATATCCTTCCAGACTTTTTTGTATGCATGTTTAACAACCCCCCACACATACACATATTTTTTTTTATAAAAATGGAATCATAATAGAACAGCTTTTCTCATTTCATAGTCTTTTATAAGTAATATCCATATCTGTAAATGTACATCTTCATCATAATTTTGGCTGCATGATATTCATTGCATGGTTGTATTTAACAGTTCATTGAATGATGGGCATTGAAGTTGTGTCTAATTTCTCATATCTTGACTTAGAGCAGTTGTGACATCCAAGTTATGTCTGTTCCTCCTAAACACCGTCAGTTTCAAATCTCTCTCATCCTTTCCACTTCCACACCACCCACACCAGCCAAACATCATTGCAACCTGCCTATATCATCACACTAGGTTCCCGACTCTTTCAAACCCTACCTGCCACCACTCTCTAAAACTTCCCTTCAGCACACAGATGCCAGAATACTTTTCCCAAATATTTAATCTTCTCACTCCCCTGCTTAAAATCCTTTAGTGACAACCTCACACTCAATGGATCCTGTCTGTGACAGCTTTAGAATGTTACATGGCCAGTGAGGAGGGTATGGGAGGGGGGGGCACTGGCTCAAGGAAGTCTATGTCATTAAATAAGGATAAGGACTTTGCTTTGAAGCAACACTTGCATAGAAAGCACCATGTTTTTTGGGGTGTGTGTTCATTGCGGAAGCTTGTGGGTACTAGTTTTAGGGCAACCCCCTCACTCCATGCATTCAAGGCCTTCTTGAAGCTCTTTCATACTATTCCAGCCCTCGCTAATCTCTCTTTTCTCTGATGCCCTATAATTTAGCTGTTAATCCATTCATTCCTTTCATGCATTCATCATTCATTCCACAAATATTACTGATTATCTAGTACTGATTATCAATTACTGATTGTCTATTTTGTAGACTCTGAATAGACAACAAACAGGATAAAACAAAGACACCTCCCTCAGGGGCCTTAATTTTAGCCATGTAAGACTGGCAACAAATGGGTAACTAAGTAAATACATATTAAGTCAGATAAAAAAAAGTGCTATAGAGAAAAAAATAACCTTTAAAAGAGAGATAGAGAATGCCATAAGCAGGAGAGGGGGTTGTTGCTGTTTAGGAAAAGCTTCTTTTTTGAGGTGAGTTTTGAGCATGTGATGGAGCATGCCACACTGTAACTGGAAAGTCTTTGCAGACAGGAAAGAACAGGAGTGTGCTTGGTGTGTGTGAGTGCAAGGAAGCCCCCTGTGGCTCCAGCGGAGTGAACGATGAGGAAGCAAGGTCAGGGCAGTATGGTTGGGGATAGGGATCCTAGGCAGGAGATCAGGTAGTGCCTTATAAGCCTGTGTAAAGATTTTGGCTTTTAGAATGAAGTGAGAAGCCACTGGAGGGTTTTAAGCAGAAGAGTGACATGATCTGACTTAAATTTGTAAAATTAAGTTTTCAACTGGGATGATTAGGAACTGTTATGCCATAACCCAAGTAGGGAAAGCCTGCTTTCTTGTGAAAACACCATTCTTAACCTGAAAAGACTTGTTTCTGAGAAGCACCAGGCTACTGTGAATGCACCTGGGCTTTGGCCTCCATCTTATTAAATAACTAGGTGACCTCCAACAGGTTACTCAGCTGCTTCCGCACCTCCCTCATTCTGGAGCTAATGATGCCTACTTCACAGGTTTTCTGTGAAGATTAGGAGTAATGAACACAGAAGGGGCTCCATGGCATGGATTTTTGTAGCATTTATGATTGTAATTTGTTCAAAAGGGCCTCGGGAATCACTGGAAAAGACCCAATGGAAGCATAAGATTTTCATGTGTTCATTACGCGAAGAGAGGGAAAAGGTTCCTATGCAACGTTAGGAATCCTTGCCACTTGCAAACTTTCCCCATCCTCTCTCTTCTCACGTGTTCTTGTCGCGCCTGCAGTGGAACCGGAAGTCAAGTACGTGGGGAACATGCACGGCAACGAGGTGCTGGGCCGCGAGTTGCTGCTGCAGCTGGCGGAGTTCCTGTGCGAGGAGTTCCGGAACGGGAACCAGCGCATCGTGCGGCTGGTGGAGGGCACGCGCGTGCACATCATGCCGTCCATGAACCCAGACGGCTACGAGGTGGCTGCCGCCCAGGTACTGAGCCCCGGGGCGAGAGCCCTCCGGGGAGTCCGTAAAAGCATCAGCCCAGTCCCGCTGTAGATGCCACTGTGCAATAGAGAAAAGGCGGGTGGAAATACAACAGTGTGCCGACCCGCTTCAGCGCTGTGGCTCCCTAGGCAGTGAACGTGGGCTGCCTCCACACCTTTCCGGCTGACCTCCCGGTTTTGTTGTGGGGATCAATGAGGCAATATCTGTGACAGTGCTTTTTAAACTGGAAACTACTAACCAGGTGTGAAGGGCTCTTGCAAAACCTCCTTCCCTCAATTTTTAGCTTCTTACTCTAAACACTCTTCTCCCTGCCACACTACACTTACCGTTTGCATTGGGCTGGGGGGAGGGAAACAGAACTAGCTTGGCCCAGAATGGCGAAGTCAGGGGCTAATTCTAGATTCTTCATGCATTTGGTTATATTTCTTTTTTTTTTAATTGAGGTATAATTGACATACAATATTATATTAGTTTCAGGTGTACACCATAGCGATTAGACATTTGTGTGCTTTGCTCAGTGAATATTTTACTGTATTTATGTACGACTTTTTCCTCTACTAGCATCATACTCAGCCTTTTAATTCTTTATTTTAAATATTTTTTTTTTTAACATTTATTTATTTTTGAGAGACAGAGAGTGGCAGAGCATGAGCAGGGGAGGGAGAGAGAGAGAGAGGTACAGAATCTGAAGCAGGCTCCAGGCTCTGAGCTGCTTGTTAGCACAGAGCCCGATGCAGGGGCCCAAACTCACTAACTGCTAGACCATGACCTGAGCTGAAGTCAGACACTCAACTGACTGAGCCACCCAGGAGCCCTAATTCTTTATTTTAGAGTTACATTTTGCAGGGATCTGTGGGCTTTTACTTTATTTCTTGACGTAAATTTAAAATGTCAGTGTGCCTAACTTTAAATCAACGATTTTGTGTGTGTGTGGCTGTGCATCAGAATCATACCTGAAGATTTTTTGAAATATAAATTCCTAGGTTCCCCCCCCCCCACAACCCTCATCTACTAAATTAGAATTTGGGGGGAGGGGCGTGAAGCCAGGCATCTGCTTTACATAATGGATATGTTCCTTTAAAAGCTGTGCTTAATTAAACCTGGTTTGTTTGGGGTTTGGGGTAAAGAATTATAAATTAAAGAGGTTTTTTTTTTTTTTTTTTTTTTCCAATTTATTTGGGGTAGTCTTGAAATTTTTTTCATTTTTAAAACTAGATTTCACTACTTAACTTTTAAAAAATTTGTATTTTGTTGTGGTAAGAACACCAAAGATCAAGTCTATGCTCTTAACAAAATTTTAAGTGTACAATGCAGTATTGTTGACTATAGGTCCAGTGTCATATAGCTAGTCTCCAGAACTTATCTATCTTGCTCAACCAAAACTTTAGGTACCTTCATTAGTAACTTCCCATTTCCTCCTCCTCCCAGCCCCTGGCAACCATCCTCCTCTCTGATTCCATGAATCCGACCACTCTATCCCGTACAAGTAGAACCATGAGGCGTCTGTCCTTTTGGCCCATCCCATTTTTAACCTACTTAAGAATAGTGCTGGGGAGGTAAGTAGAGGCAGGGAGGAGAATGGAACCAAGATGCTGAATGAAACACAAATTTGACCCTTGCATTCTCACAGCTTCCTGCCAACACAACTCATCAAATGAAAAAAGAAAGCTTTGTTCCTCCACTGGAAAATCAGAGAAGTGCACATTAACATCTTCAGGCTTGAGTTTCCAAAACAGCAGGAAAATTTGGAAGAGATATGGGGGAGACCTCCAGCCTGGTTGCTTTCCTTCTATTGAACCTTCCCTATATTGCAGTGGAGAAACCAGAGAACCTCAGACTTGCCCACATCTCTTGTAGAATGAAGTGGGGTGAGGGGAAGTGGGGGGAATCCCTGCCAGCCTTGTAAATCCTAGAGCCATCTCTGGGGAGCCAGTCACCTCTGCTCACCTGCTGTGTACTTGTTCAGAGGGAGCAGAGCTTGAACCTGAGTGCAAGAGAAGCCTATTCAGGTTCTCAGACTTCCAGAACTACCTGCCATACCCAGAGGAAACCTGTCTGCAGGGCTATACAGGGGAGACCTGCCTGGCCACCAAACTTTAAAGCTACCTGTAGGTAAAACAGAATAATCTCCCTTTCCTCCACCCCACTAAAGTTTCCCAAATTATAATCCCTAGAAACTGTGCATATGTTATGTTACATGGCATGGGAGAATTAAGGTTGCAAGTGGAATTAAGGTAAAATAATCATCTGACTTTAAAATATCCTGGATTATTTGGATGGGTCCAGTGTAATCAATCACAGGGGTGCTTTAAATGTGGAAGAGGGAAGCAGAAGGCCACAGAGAGCTTTGAAGATGTCGTGCCAAGGAATGTGGGTGGCCTCTAGAAGCTGGAAAAATCAGGAAGCAGATTCCCTTAGAGACCTCAAAAGGAACACAGCCCTGCTCGTGTCTTTATTTTACTCTTATGAAACCCATTTCAGTCTTCTGATCTCCAAAACTATAAGATAATATGCTTGTGTTGTTTTAAGCCACTAAGTATGTGGTAATTTTTTACAGCAGGAATAGGAAACAAATACACCACCTACCCTGTTTATGGGAACTTTCTGTTAAGGAAACTCTTTACCTGCAGCCTAACTAATGATCTGATGTGAGTGGCAAATCAACTAATAAGTAAATTAATGTAACTGTTAATATGGACAGTTGTGAGCTACATTGATATGAATGAGCAAGGAGTGAAAAACTCCTGGAAGCGTGATGAAAATCATTATCTCATAGAAGTGAAAAATTAAACCCCAAACTGAAAAATCACACAGATATTTTATATCAGAGCAGAATGAATTAGGGAACTTAAAGTAACTTTAAAAAAAAAATATGTTCTCAACGAGATATAGGAATAAAATATGAGCAGAGTGCCATGAAAAATAGAGAAATCTAAGAACAATAAAGATTTTTTTAAATATGAAAATGGTAGTACATCTGTGAGTGTTTAGCTTAGCACATCCATCCATTCACCCCACTTCTAGGAACTGCTACTAATTTGGGCTCCACCCTCTCCATCCACAGGGCTCCAGTGAACACTCCTCCCCTTCTCTAATGCCATACAAAACATTAGATGGCATTTCAGTTTTGTGATGGCCTTTGAACATATCACTATTCTGCCACTTTATATATTTTAATTATTTACATATATATCTATCTCCCCGTATATAATGTGAATTCCTGGAAGGTAAGCATAACGTCTCATTATCTCCCTTCCTAGTGTTTTTCAGAGGACTTTGAGTAGAGACGCATTTAAGTAAATGTTGATTGGCTAAAAGGATGAATGAATGAGTGAATACATGACCAAATAAATGATAACAAGCTGAAGTGTGAGCAGGGAAATAAAGGAATGCAGGAGGTTGACATTGATGAGAAGAAAGGTAAACAAGGATCCTAAATAAAAAAAAAAATAAAAACAGTGGGGGTGGTTTCCATGGTGTAGCCGCTTT
Organism: Panthera tigris; assembly: GCF_018350195.1. Lineage (NCBI taxonomy): Eukaryota > Metazoa > Chordata > Mammalia > Carnivora > Felidae > Panthera > Panthera tigris. The sequence continues at coordinate 58,004,560 of NC_056670.1, read as the reverse complement.
GGAAACAGTTTAGCATTTTCTGAAAAGGTTACAGATAGACTTCAATTATGACCCAATAGTTCTACTAGTTGGTGACTACCCAAGAGAAATGAAAACATACATCTGTACAAAGACTTGTACATGAATGCTTATAGCAGCGTTATTCACTGTAGCCAAAAAGTGGAAATGATCCAGATGTCCATGTACAGGGTTGAATAGCACCCTCCCCAAAATTCGTGTCTAACCTAGAACCTCTGACTGTGACTTTATTAGGAAATAGAGTCTTTACATATGCAAGCTAAGGTGGAATCATACTGGCTTGGGGTGACCAACTCAAATATGACTGGTGTCCTTCTAAGAAGAAAGAAATCTGTACAGAGACACCCATCAGGGAGAAGCCCTGTGAAAATGGAAGTAGAAATTGAAGCAATACATCCGTGAGCCAAGGAGTGTGTCAAGGATGGCTGGCAGCCATTAGGGGCTGGAAGAGACAAAGAAGGACCTTCTTCTAGGGCCTTTGGAGCATATGACCCCGCTGATCTCTTGATTTCAGACTTCCGGACTCCAGAACTGTGAGAGAATACATTTCTGTTGTGATGAGCCACCCAGTCTGTGTAATTTGTTTCAGCAGCCCTAGGAAACTAATAGTCTATTAATTGGTAAGTAAACCCAAATAATGGAAAATTATTCAGCAATGAAAAGGAATGAAATACTGACACATGCTACAACGTGGAGGAACCTCAAAAAACATTGTGTCCTGTGATAAAAGCCAAACATGAAGTGTGTGATCCCACTTAGTGAAATGACCAGAAAAGGCAAATCTAGGGAGACAGAGAGTGATTACGTAGGGCTGGACTAAGAATGAGGAGTGATTGAATGGGCGTGAGGTCTCCTTTCAGGGCGTTAGAAATACTTCAAAGTTTGATTATGCTGATGCTCACACGACTCTTCTCAGTGGGAACTAGAATTCATTGAATTGTGCACTTAAAATGGGTGAATTTTATGGTATGTAAATTACACCTCAATAAAGCCATATTTTAAAAATAGGGTTCCCATTATCCTGAAACATCCAGTCTTGTCAGAGTGTCTCCTGGGATCTCTACCATCGACACGTGGTTTACAGGGAAATGTGAACCCCACCGCTGGGACTTTGGATAAATTAATGGAGAAAATGGTGCATCATTTGATAGATTAACCTAATGCGCCCCCCCCCCCCCGCCAAAACTATGCAGTGTACTTCAAATATGGGATCCAGTCTGAAATCTTCCTTTCTCGTTTCTCCATTTTCCTGCTAGGGCACAGACATTTCTGGATACCTGGTTGGCAGGAACAACGCAAATGGAGTGGACCTGAACCGCAACTTCCCCGACCTCAACACCTATGTCTACTACAATGAGAAACACGGAGGCCCTAACCACCACCTGCCCCTCCCAGACAACTGGAAGAGTCAGGTAGGAGATGAAATGTTCATGCCAAAGCGGGTAAATCAGCTTCTGGAATCGCTTCTCGAAATCTCCACATCAATTAAACAAGCACGAATTAAGCATCCACTCAACTCTGTGTTAATCTGTGTAGAGTGGCAAGAACTATATCTTCCGCTCTTTGTATTCACTCTCTCCCCCAGCAAAGAGGCCCTCCCAGAGCACATGCTGTTTGATGTTAGTGGTAGCGAAGTGAAAGCGGTTATCATACCATTGTGCAGTACTTTACCATTTTACAAAATGCTTACTTAGCCAGTGTTTCAGCTGATTTGTAATGCTGTGAAGTGAACATACGAAGCAGGGCTGAGATCCGTCCCTGGTTTACACCTACACAGCTAGTAATTGGTGGACTCAGGATTAAAACCCAGGCCTTCTGATTCCTAAGGCAACATTCTTTCTACCACATTATCCCATCAAAAGAGGACTCTAGCATTCTGTAGATAAATCTCTCTTACATGTGATGAACTGTGTGCTCACCAACAATTAGCTACAGAAGGAAGCTCAGGCAGCTCACTCCTACAGTTTTCCTCTGCCCTTTCTGTCTAACTCTCAGCTGCTTTACCTTACTGTCATTTCCCTTACTCACAATCTGAGGAGCCCAGCTGATGCACCCAGGCCTGGAGGCCTGGAATGCCACCCGTAGTAATGCGAGTGCTCCTGGGAATAACCACTGTGATTCTCAGAGCATTCCCACCACCACCCTGTTCCTTCTACTGTATAAGGTACTTTAAACATTCTATTTGTGAATATTTAAACTTAGAGATTGCAGGTGTAAGGCTTTCTATTGGGAGTTTCCAGAAAGAATAGTCTCAGTTTTTCCCCCTTGAAAATGAGGCAGAGTCATTGCTGACAAGTTTAGATTTCAGATAGCAACTATGCCCTTGGCTCAAGTAAATAATAAGTCAAAACTAACTTTGTAGTAGTTGGCATATCTAGCCGGAAGGATGTCCTGATTTATTAAACTGGTCCAAGTAAAATAAGGTAATTGAGCCAATAGTAATTAGACTTCCACTGGCTCCTTTTTCTCCATATTAGAAGAAAAAAGGCAATGAAAAGTAAGTCTTCTTGCTCCTGATGGGAGAGGAGCAGTGAGAAGCTGGCCTCATGCTGATGGATGGTGGCTTAGGACATGGAGAAAGGGCTGCTTCAAAGGATCTGAGCCCTGGTCACAGAGCAGGACTGGTGCCTTTGGTATCTTATCCATTTTGATCGGGCAAGACTCAACCCTATTCATCCAGTCCCTCAGGAATGGCAAAGATGGGGGCCTTCTCAGCTGACCGCTAGTCCAAGGGGAGCCATTAACACATTAACACCACATAACCTCTAAGCAAATCCATCCTGAGAGGAGGGAAAACACTGAAGACTGTAAATTATTTACTTACACTGCCAATCCAAGTAGATTCAAGGCTTTCTTTAGAATGCTGTCACTCACTAGGAACATAATATGCAATCAAGAGGGTAGAATTCAACTACTTAGGCAAGACTGGCCCGTATCATACTATATCTAATCCATTAAATTTGAATATGACCACAGGAGTGTGTTCTACTTGTCAACATTACAGCGGATGCAGTAGTGTAAAGAGGAGGTTGAAAATCATTTGGGTCAACCAGCTTCCCAGGTGTATTTACTAGAGCCCTTAATATCTGCAGAGGTGCTTCAGAAGCCACTGGAGCAATGGGTAAATTGGAGAATCCCTTCCTTGTTGTCAGAAAGAAGCCAAGCCGGGTCCCTGAGCTCTCCAGCCATGCCACCCTCTTCAAACCTCTCTCTCTTTCTCTCTTCTCATCCAAGAAGAAGCCATAACTTATTAATCATAGAAACAGTACAAAATTCCAGACCAAGCTGCAGCTATTCTTTTGAAACACCAAAAAAAGTTTCTTGTTTTCAGATGGTTACATTGTTAATTCCGTAATAGCATTTACAACGTCATTACTGTTGCTCTTCAGGGCTGGGACTGCCTTTGCTCTTGACACATTTGCTTGTGACGTGACCAGTTCTATGTCCTTAATTGCCACACCTATTTCATCAACTTCTTCTTTACTCTGCTCTTGTACAGTTGGAGTCTGTGTGTTTTCTTGAATGCCTGAGACAGCTTCATCTTGAACTTCCAGTTTCTCAGTAGCCGCGAGTTGTGCCTGCTGAGATGAGTCCTCAATAAGAGACTTTATTTATTTTTTATTTTTTTTAACATTTATTTATTTTTGAGACAGAGAGAGACAGAGCATGAACGGGGGAGGGTCAGAGAGAGGGAGACACAGAATCCGAAGCAGGCTCCAGGCTCCAGGCTCCGAGCTGTCAGCACAGAGCCTGACCCAGGGCTCGAACTCACAAACCACGAGATCATGACCAGAGCCAAAGTTGGACGCTTAACCGACTGAGCCACCCAGACGCCCCAAGAGACTTTATTTTTTATAGCAGTTTTAGGTTCACAACAAAATTGAGGGGAAGTCCAGAGTCCCCATATACTCCCTGCTTCCCATTGTTCACATCCCCCAGCCAGAGTGGTAATTTGTTACATTTGATGAACTACCCAAGTCCATAGTTTACATTAGTGCTCACTCTTCATGGTATACATTCTATGGTCTGTGGCATTTGTCCACTGTTACAGCATCATATACCATAGTTTCACCTCCCTAAATGCTCTCCCTTTACCTACTTTATATATTGGAATTCCACATTCCAATTTTAATGTCATTTTGAAAAAGAGTCCATCCACTTCATTTTTTATTTTTATTTTTTTAAGTTTATTTATTTAGAGACAGAAAGCAAGTGAGCATGAGTGGGGGAGGGGGAGAGAGGGGGAGAGAGAGGGTCCCAAGCAGGCTCCACACTGTCAGCATGGAGCCCGACACAGGGCTCAAACCCATGAACCGTGAGGTCATGCATGACCTGAGCCGAAATCAGGAGTTGGATGCTTTAACTGACTAAGCCACCCAGGCATCCTTCCACTTAAATTTTTCAAACTATTATGCAAAAGACCAGAGTTTTCCCATCTCCTCTGCTCATATCCAGGAGGACACTCTTTGTTTTATTCAGACGTACTATCCTCTCGGGCCACTTCCTGACAAACTCATTTGGATGGCACCTCCGGTTGCAGCTTCACTGCCAGCCCCTCGTCTGTCCACAGGTGGAGCCCGAGACTGAGGCTGTGATCCACTGGATCCGCTCCTTCAACTTTGTTCTTTCAGCCAATCTCCACGGAGGAGCAGTGGTGGCCAATTATCCATATGACAAGTCCCTGGAGCATCGGGTCCGAGGGGTGCGCCGCACTGCCAATACCCCCACACCCGATGACAAGCTTTTCCAGAAGGTACGCAGAATGGCAGCTTGTCCGGCCAGAGGAATGTGGGACTCAGGAGAGGATTTAGGGGGTCTGATTTACGAGGTTATGGTAATACGACTATGTTAATGAAAAATAGACCATGTGCATGAAAAAATGTTTACCTAATAGTTCAAATAAAATCAAGAGATTAAAATCAACAGATTATTTTATAGTTAATATATTAGTAGTAATGTATAATTAATACAAATAATAAACATTAATTATCAATTCATCAATTAATGAATTCCATAGAGAATAACACCAGTTACTGCTTTGCAAAGAAAATAGATTACTATAACTTTCTCTAGTAATCTCCTTTTTCCACTGTTATAAAGTAGCACTAAAAGGGAATTATAGAGATTCCGCATATATTCCTCTTCCCCCAACACACACCTCTCACACCTAATATATACAGTATTCCCCCCTTATCCATGGGAGATGTGTTCCAAGGCCCCCAGTGACTGCCTGAAGTTGCAATAGTACTGAACCCTATATATAATTTTTTCCTATACATACATGAGACAAAGTTTAATTTGCAAATTAGGTGCGGTAAGAGATTAACAATAATAACTAATAATAAAATAAAGCAATCATAACAATATATTATAATAAAAGGTATGTGAACGATATGCTATAATAATAGTTATGTATAAGTTACAATAAAAGTTAAATGAATTTCTCTCAAAACATCTTACTGTGTTATACTCACCCTTCTTGTGATGATACAAGATGATAAAATCCCTATGTGGTGAGATAAAGGGGAATGACATTGTGACCTAGTGTTAGGCTACTACTGACCCTCTGACATGTTGTCAGAAGGGGGATCATCTGCTTCCAGACCCGAATTGACCACAAGTAACGGAGACCATGGGTAAGAGGGTTCTACTGTAATTCTTTTCATGGTAAAGGCCTATTTTACTTGCTCCTTGTTTTATAAAATTAAGCTAGAATATGGTACACCTAGAAGGGAGTTTATATGTCACCTCGTGTCACCCCTCACTTTGCACTTGAAACTTATCCCCAGGCAGGTGGAAAAATCAGAACACAGTTCTCCTAACTCTAGTCCAACACACACACACACACACACACACACACACACACACACACACACACACACACACACCTTCTCCCTATGCCTGCTGGTATTTTCTTTCACTAAAGCAAGTAATGAGTTGTTTATACAGGGTGGGGCTTCGTGGTATCACCCTACTTCTAAGTGTGAGCATTGCCGAGGAGTCGGGAGCACTCAAGTCGTTCTCCATCCACTTTACCCGCAGCTGGCCAAGGTGTACTCCTATGCACATGGATGGATGCACCAGGGATGGAACTGTGGGGATTACTTCCCAGACGGCATCACCAATGGGGCCTCCTGGTATTCTCTCAGCAAGGGTAAGAAGAGTCCTGGGCACAACAGTGCTTTAAGTTGAGGTGGAATAGGGCTCATCTCTCCTAAATTATCACTTTTTCTCAGGGAAACAACAGGAATACTATAGAATTTTGCATTCAAGTAGAGATCTGAGCAATGGAGAAGTCTTAAGTTGGCATTTAATGTCATGTTCTGATTCTTTAAAATGAAGGTAGGGATACCTTGTGGTCCTTTATTATTTTTTGTTTTTAATTCTTATTTTATTATTTTTTGTTATTATTTATTTGTTTTATTTGAGAGAGAGAGAGCAGGGGAGAAGCACAGAGGGAGAGAGCGAGAGTCCCAAGCAGACTCCATGCTCAGAGTGGATGGAGCCCAATGCAGGGCTGGATGTAGGGCTTGACTCAAGGCTCAATCCCACGACCTTGAGATCATGACCTGAGCCGAAATGAAGAGTCAGACATTCAACCAACTGAGCCACCCAGGTGTCCCACTATGTGGTCCTTTAAAACTTGGGGTTTACATTATAGATTAGGGCATAGGAGGGAAATACTGTAGTCAAGTGGTTAAGAGTATGGCTGTAAGGGTACATTGGGTTGAATCCCAGCTTGCCCATTTACCAGTTATGTGGCTTCAGGGTAATTACTTAATCTCTCTGCCTCTTTTTCTCATCTGTACTTTAAGAATAACAATACTTGCATTATAATTTTGATGTGAATATTCAATAAAACAATGTACATAAAGCATTGGAAATGCATGGCTTATAGATGTTAGGGTCTTTTCTAAGTAGCATGGAGGTATACCTCACAGAGCAGCAGATGACCAAAGGAGCTGGCCTAGATGCCAACAGTTCCTGTGATATATGCTCTCTGTGCCCTGTCTGCCCATCTCCTGTGAGCTGGAGTTTGCCATGGACATTGGCCACTGACAGCATAGCAGAAACCTTGAGCAAGAGGCTTCTCTCTCCATTCTCTGGCCCTTCCCCATCACCAAGAGGCAAGAAGTCTGTTTATGAACCTTTGGTAGACAGTGACCGTAAAGATAGAGAAGAGACTGAAGCAGGAAGCCAGGTTCTTTTAGGCATCATGTTTTAGCAGCTGTCTCTCCTATCCTTTCAAATCTGACCTGGACAGAGCCCAGATAACAGAAAGCTCCCTGGTAAGGGTTGAACTGATGGCTGGTTCTATGGAAAGTGGGAAGGAGGAAGGTTAAGGAGTCACCATGTACTGGGAAGTGGTAGACTTCTTATGGCTGACAACTTGCTTGAACACAAGGTAAGAAGATTTTGTTGAACTTTATTTTTTTTAGTTTGCATTAAGAAAGCAATAGGTGCCCCCCACACAGTTTAAAATCTCAAATATACTTTCCCAAATTGTACTTGTTTTTTTTTCCCCTTTCCCATCATCTGAGAAAGCATGGCCCATGCTTCCACTGAGAATCATTGCCCCAAAATAAGCTGATACAATTCCAAGGTTATTCAGTTCATTAAAATGATTGTTCCAATAGTGTGGTCTCTGGACCAGCGTCATTGGCATCAGCTGGGAACTTGTTAGAACTGCAGATTAGGGGACCTCACCCCATACCTAAGGCCCAGAAACCTGTATTTGGCTGGACACAGCCTTCTAGATTATTCTGATGCAGAGAGAGATCCAATGTAAGAGGTCACAGTTGTTCTTCAGCTCTCTCTATTCTTTCTACAACAGCTGCTTATGTTCATTAACTTAGAGCAGGTAAAAGTTGATTAAATGAATAGTTTTTAACCCAAACACATTTGTGATATAAACACCACTCTAATGATCAGGAACATATTAAAAAAATAATTGATTCAATTGAATAATGTAGAAGATAGACGCAGACAAGCATTAGATGGAAGAGAACTATAGCTGCCTTCTGTTTTTTCAGGGGCCTGTTTTCCTGAGTTAACTGCTCTCAGGTTAGTGCAGCAGTCTCAGATAGGAGGAGGGTTGTGAAAACAAGATATCTATCTCATCTCTAAGCTCCAGGGTCTGAAGAACATCATCACCCAGAGAGAAGATCTGTCCCCCCAGAAGCAGTACAGGTGCAGTCTAATATCAAGGCATGACTAACAAGCAGACTTTGGAAATGCTAAGAAGGTCAAGAAGTGAATTTAAGCGTTGAGATGGAGAAAAGGAGAGGATGGTGATAACAAAATGGGCATTTATGAAGAGAGAAAACCGGGAAATTGGGGAAGATTTTATGGAGGAGAAAAATAAGTGGAGATCAAGAGGTAGAATAGAAGGTCACAGAGGGGTAGGGTGGTGGTGGTGGAGGAGAAATCTTGGTTAACGGGAGTGGAGGTGGGGAGCGCCTGGGTGGCTCAGCTGGTTAAGCGTCCACCTTCAGCTCAGGTCATAATCTTGCAGTTTGCAGGTTCAAGCCCCGTGTTTCTTGGGCTCTGTACTAACGGCTCAGAGCCTGAAGCTTGCTTCAGATTCTGTGTCTCCCTCTCTCCCTCTGGACTTCCTCTACTCACGCTCTTTCTCTCTCAAAAATAAATAAACATTAAAAAAAATTAAAAAAAAAAAAAGAGAGTTGAAGTGGGGCATTTGTGTGATCTTGGTTTTGTAGATCCGCTACCACTCTCTTTCCCTCAGGAATGCAAGACTTTAACTATCTCCACACCAACTGTTTTGAGATCACACTGGAACTGAGTTGTGACAAGTTTCCCCGCCAAGAGGAATTACAGCGTGAGTGGCTGGGTAATCGGGAAGCCCTAATCCAATTCTTGGAACAGGTAAAATCCTATTCTTTAACTTTCTTAGTTACAGAAGGAGATGTGTTTTCTGATGGTAGCAAGGGTTTTTGTGAGGCTCAGTGCTGACTTCTGCTTTGATTCTGTACAGTACATCTGGGCTGCTTCTACTGAGCCATTTTATTCACTCAACATTATTGAGCACAGTTATCTGTCAGAAACAGTACTGTATGCTAGGGATTATGGGCAAACAAATTTCCCTGCCCATATATAGCTTATGTTTTAGTTAGGAGAGATAGACAATGAACAAAATAATAAAGTAAATTTCATAACATGTTAGATGCAAAATGTAGTGAAGAAAACCTTATGGAGAAAATGAATTGAAATGGACACAAAGGAGGTGAGGGAGAGGATCATGCAGCTGTCTAGAGGAGAAGGGGCTCCCTGATGTGGGCACAACAGGAAGTGCTAGGCCCCCAACAAGCGGTTGTTAGGGAAATGCAAATCAATTACACAATGAGATACCACCTCACACTCATTCAGATGGCTTCTATAAATAAAAAAAAAAAATTACAATAAAAGACAGACAATAGCAAGCGTTGGCAAGGATGCGGAAAATTGGAACCCCTGTGTGTTGTTGCTGGGACTGTGAAATGATGCAACCACTATGAAGAGCCGTATGTGGTTTCTCAAAAATTACTAATAGAATAGCCTCTATGATCCAGCAATCCCACTTCTGAGCATATATCCAAAAGAACTGAAAGCAGAATCTCAAAGAGATATTTGCACACCTTTGTTAATATCAGCATTATTCACAATAGCTAAAAGGTAACAGCAACCCAGGTTGCAGCCCAAGTGTCCATTGATGGATGAGTGGATCAATGAAATGTGGTAGGGACATAAAATGGAATATTCTTCAGCCTTAAAAAAGAAGGGAATTCTGAGACATGCCACAACATGAATGAACTCTGAGGACATCATGCAAAGAGAAATAAGGCAGTCACAAGATGACAACTATTGTATAATTTTACTTACATGAAGTGTCAACAGTAGTCAGTTCCATAGAGATAGACAGTAGGCTAGTGTTGTGATTTGCCTTAGGTTTTCTCAGGGGTCACCTTGCTCTGTGAGAAGAGATTGTCGGGAATAGGAAGACAGAGAGACCAAGTTAATCAAGCGGCTGTTACCATAATCTTTGTGAAGATCAAAGGCAAAAATGTATGAGAAAGCTTTGAGGACTCCCAAACACTGGATGCCTGTTTTGTGGTCCTAACTGTGCCCTGTAAACTTTCCTACAGGTACACCAGGGCATCAAGGGAATGGTGCTTGATGAGAATTATAATAACCTTGCGGAGGCTGTCATTTCTGTTAGTGGGATTAACCATGATGTCACTTCAGGTAGGTGGCCACTGCTTGGTGGAGTGAGAGGGAAGCCTTCGTGTCCTCACCTCTTTTCAGCATATCAGGAGGCCAGTTTGTACGCCAGAGAGACTAGCAGGGGTGTCAAGGACACTGGGGGTAGGGACAGGAAAGGTGATAGAAACAGGGACAGGGGAGCACCTGGGTGGCTCAGCCAGTTAAGCATCGACTCTTGATTTCAGCCCAGGTTATGATCTCATGGTTCGTGAGTTCAAGCCCCAATGCAACCAGAATCCTCCATACCAGTGGCTGGACCTGCGTTTAGGGATCAAACGTTGGGCGTCCCTCAGAACTTCAGGGCTTGCTAGATTTTCATACCCTATTCATGCACAGGCAGGGAATGTCTTTGAAACATTCCAGCCAATCACTATATATTGAATACCGCTAATTCCACCAATAAGAGCCCACTTCCAACACTCACTATGCTAAATTAACAAATTACTCATTTCACTACTGAAGAAACTCATTGCCAATATTCATTATGCTATTTAGAAAAGCATCTAGTATTGATTACAAATAAACATAGCCAAAGCCCTAGTCATAGCTGTATCTGGAATTGGGCCTTTATGATACATGCTATCTAACCATTCTTGGGTGTAAGTTCCCAGTTAAGAAAATGACAGCCCCTGGGGTGTAACTTACACTATCCAAGATATGGATGATAATTCACTGCTTCTGCTAAAGTATTTTAAAAGAAATTACAGGCATTTAAAGGGGGCAGAGAAGATACTGCCTTATTATTTATTGTGTGTCTCATTCTTTTTTAAACTTATTTTTTATTTTATTTTTTTGAGAGAGAGATGGGGGGACAAGCAGAGGGAAAGGGAGAATCTTTTTTAATTTTTTAAGTTTTTTTTATTTATTTTGAGACAGAGACTGCATGAGCGGGGGGAGGGGTAGAGAGAGGGAGAGAGAGAATCTCAGTCTCCACACTGTCAGCACAGAGCCTGACACGGGGCTCAAACTCATGAAACCATGAGATCATGACCTGAGCCGAAACTGAGAGTCATAGGCTTAACCAACTGAGCCACCCAGGCGCCCCGGGAGAGGGAGAATCTTAAGCAGCCCAGCAAGGAGCCTGATGTGGGGCTCAAACTCATCATGACTTGAGCCAAAATCAAGAGTTGGAAGCTTAACTGACTGAGCCACCCAGGCGCACCTGTCTCATTCTTAATTGCATTTACTATTTCACTTATGCATTGCTATACACTTAAATGTTAAAGGCATGGTCACAATTGTTTCTAAAGAGATACAAAGTCATTAGCCAAAATGGTATATCCCTGCCATAGAAAAATAGGCTCTCTTTTGAATTTTATTTTCCCCTTTAGAAGGCGATGGAAGAAATATTGAAAATAGGATTCTCAAATCAGACCTACAGTGGTCATTTAGTCCAGCCCTCTGACTCAATATAAGATTACATACATACAACACCACTGATGGCTGGTTTTCTAACCCAGGGCCGTCCTGTCCTGTCCATTAGTGCAGGACCATGGCCATCAGTTCAGACTGTGCACTGCACAACTGTGTAGCTGTTCCAGGGATGCTCATTCAGTCTCTAAGTGCTCACGATTTCACAAAGCATCCATGTCTTTTTCAATAGCTCTGTTTGTCACAGCAGTTTTTCTTCTTTCTAGCAAAATCTTCCTCCTACAGTTTAAACTCATACTTCTCATTCTTACTTTTTTAGGTAGATGTCATTTCTTCACAGTGGCTTTTCAAACATTGAAACAGAAGTTTCATGTAGTTTCTTTACCACACAAAACATTCATAGATCTTTCAGCATATCTCCCAGTGACCCTTCGCTGGACATGAGTTTGTTTTAAAATACAGGGTCTAGAATTAAACACACTGCTGTGCTCAGTACAGAGCACAGTGAAACTTCTACTTCCCATGAGCTGAGAAGCCCATGCTCTTATTACATAAAATAGCCTAAGATGCTTTTAGATCTTAGCCAGTTTCATCATGCTATTAAAAAAAAATTCAAGCTTGTGGTCAGCTAAAACCCTCAGATCATTTGTCTTATCAAGGCCCCAAATGGCAGATTTCTAATCAGCAGACTGAGTTCTATTCTTGTAACTTTTAGGTGACCATGGCGATTACTTCCGGCTACTGCTTCCAGGTACCTACACTGTCACTGCCACAGCACCGGGGTTCGACCCAGAGACAGTGACCGTGACCGTGGGTCCTGGAGAACCAAAACTGGTGAGTTAGGCTGACATTCACAGAGCACTGTAAAGATCACTTACACAAAGTCATAAACAGCCTATTGCATGGTTCTAATCACTGCTGAGCTTCCCTGTTTCACTTAAAAAAAAATTCATTGCTCTCATATGCTTATTTTTCTTCTGTCATTCTCCTATTATATCCTTCCCCACTTCCTTTGGCTTTTTCTCTTTCTTCTGTTTCACATAGCATAGTGATGAAAAGCACTGTCTTCTTCTAAAAAGTACTATCTTCTGTCCAGAGACCTTGGACAAATTACCTAATCATTCTTCCTCAGTTTCTTCCTCTGTAAGTTGGTGTGAACAGCACCTGCTTTATAAGAGGTTGGAATGGGAAAGTGCACATAAAGTATTTAGTACAGTGACTTCCACAGGGAAAGTGCTCGACAAATGCTCCTTTATAATCCCACAGACCTTGCCCAGATCCACTCCCTTGGATTGCCAGCTCTGTGCCGTCAACTAGGACTACCACCAGATGGCACTCTGCCCCCTCCTGGTGCCCCGTATGCCCGGCAGTCTTGCTTTCCACTCACCTTGACCAAAGAGCCAGCTACTCCCCGGTATTCAGCTGGCCACAGCTGGCTTTTATAGGTAGGACGAGAAGCAAGGAATGTTTTTGACCTACTGCCTGGACCTTTTCAGCTTTGGTCGTATTAGATTAAGATCCCAGAGCTGAAGAAGCTCAGAGGTCATGGACACTAGTCCTCAGATTTCTCAAGTGAAGAAGAGGTAATGAGGCAGTTCTATTTAATGAGCACCTACAGACCTTGTTTCCCCACAGGTCTGCTCTTCTCTGGGGCCTCCTTGCTCTGTCCAGTTCCTTCTCTGTACAACCCTAGAGCCCAGCAGACCCACTCACCCCTTTCTCTGTTGACTCTGCAGTCAAGTAGCTTGTTGTCCTCAATAGTTATAGGTACTATTTACTGAATGGTTCCTATGTATGAGACACTATATGAGAGCTTTCCAGAACTATCTCATTTAACCTTCACATCCCTGTCAGGGACACGTAAGTCTTCCCTTTTATGGCCAAGGAAACAAACTTAGAGAAGAAACATGCCCAAAGTCACACAGTGAGCGAGTGGAGCCCCCGTTGGAACCTCTCTGGGGCCTTCAGGGCTGCCATCTTAGCCAGTGTGTTGAAGGACCTCATGCTAAACTCACAACCTGGGTGCATAACCCAGGTTTTAACACGAGGACCCAAGTAGAGAATTCTTTATGTCCTCTGAAGAGTCCTCTGAAGTTTCTAGATAGTTCCCCCTTTCCCCTCTCCTCCTGCTAGTCCTAGCTCGTGCCCCTTATAAAAACTACTTCCACTTGCAGATCAGGCAGCTCCCACTGCAACCTGTTATCTGGCCCCAGTTTCTCAGCCAGCTTTCTCCCCGCACCAGCCTCCAGCCCTTTTCTCGTTCTCCCCCAAAGTCAAATGGCTGATAGGCAGCCTCACGGGCGGATTCCGCCCTGCGTGGCAAGCCCTCTTCAATGCCAGGTGCAAACGGCTGCGCAGCCTCTTAAGTAATCTACTTCAAAAGATGTCACTTCTTTGTGATATAGCCTTTCAGTAAATTAAGATAGCCCATCATTATGTCAAATATACCCCAGAAAGGAAAAAAAAGTTGTCTTTTGGACATGATACCCAGAGGGGAAAACAACTAAGAATCCATTTGCGGATCACGGTAGAGCCACTTTCTCTTTTCGTTTTTCTAAACAGAGATCCATCTGGCCAAGGGAAGAAAAAAGAAAAAAGGATTATTTACTGGAGGGTTTTCATGTTACAGTGAAGCCTCTTTCACACCATCTCCCAGAGTCCAGTGTCCTCTTTGCTTTTCCCCACAGCCTGCCAGAGGTCAGCTCCTTTCCTTGTCCTGCCCTTCCTTTATTTTGCTGCCTTCTCCCTCTCTCTCCCTCTCTCTCCCTTTCTCTCCCTCTCTCTCCCTCTCTCCCTCTCTGTCTCTCTTCCCCTCCCTCCCTTTCCCTCTCTTTCTCTCTCTTTCTCCTAGATCTCTGAATTACTATATAAGAAATGGTAATGATGTAATTAGCTCTGATTTCCTCTACTTTGGGGAACTGGCAGAAAAGCTGGCTATGGATTTTCGTGGAAGGGGCGGAAAATGACCCCATGGAGAGCTTGCGTGCATGTTTTTCAACTCCCAGCTGGCTTCAGCAGCTCAGACTGTTCCAAGGCCTGGAAGCCAGGGATCCCTCAGGGGAATGTGGTTAGAACACTGTGCCACTCCCTCCTCCTAGGAAGGTTCCACAGCCTGCAGACCTACACTTTTCAGTCAGAAGCGTCTTCACATCTGCAGGCCACAGACAGAGGGCAGGTTTCAGCCTTATGCCAGAAAGGACACGTTCACTGCACATGGAAATTTGGAATTTAAGAATCCATATGAATAATCTGTATCATCTCCACTATCTATATTTTCAAGCAATTATGGCAGCAGGTTTAGATCTGAAGATGTGAGGTATTCATTGGCATGCCTGAGCACAACACCTGTGATTCACACATTGGCATGAAGGGGATTATTATGGAACCATCCGTCATAGCTCTGGTCCTAAGCAACAGTATCCGTGAAATTGTTGTTTGAAGTGTGGATGTCATTTTCTTCTCATACTTATAAAATAAATGTATATTAAGTTCATCCAGGTATACCCTATGTCATCACCAGTGATTATGTACCTCCTCTTGGGAACGTTAGCCAGGCTGGATGCCGTGGTGCTGCTGTGGCTCCCTGCTGTGCTAATGCTCCCTAGTGCCCTGCCCTCAGGACCTGGAAGTGTGGTCAAACCAGGTCCAAACAGGTTCTCCCCAGTTGGAATTCCAGGAAATGGAAAACTGACTCCTCTCCCCACCTAGTTGCTTCTTTCTTTCTTCCAGGTTAACTTCCATCTCAAGAGAAGCATCCCTCAAGCAACCCCTAGGAGGAGAGTTCCCAACCCAGGGCACGGACGCAGAGTCTTACCAAAGAAAGTTCAGCCCCGGGTCAGCTAGGGAAGAAGATGAGGAGACGAAGCGGCCCCAGAGAGTCCCTGCCTGAAATCCACAGCGCTGGGGTGACACGTTAGAAAGGCTTGTTCCTGCTCTCCCATCAGATGAAACATGCTTTCTATTTTATTATCTGGGACATATTTAAATATAAATGTATTCACGACAATTCCAAATGGTCTCTGTTCCCGGGGTTAGCCCTCTGATGTGGCGGTGCACACACTCAGCAGGATTCAGTAAGATTTCCCGATTCTGGGGCTGTGGTTTGCATCCAGGAGGCTCCGTGCCAGTCCGCGCTGCATCTGGAGACCAGCTCAGGCTGATTGGCTGCTTTGCCTCCAGAGTCTAGCACCGAGCCTGCAACATAGCAGACTCTCAAGGGAGATTTCTGAATGAATGGCCGAAAGACTGAGATGATTCGTCACTGATGTTGTTCCCATAGCAAGACCGGGTGACTAAGTCTTCTGAAATCCCAGAGGACCATTTCAACAATAGCCAATAGTTTCTTAATAAGAAAAGGATTTCACAGGCAAATACCTAGTCCCGCTGCGACTCACTTTCGTACGTGGCCGTTTTACACAACATACATCTTTCAGAACATTCTCTGGGTCTGTAAGTATAATGTAGACGCCTCTATGGAATGGCTCTGTCCTGTCCCTGTGCCAACAGTACCCAGCACTGTCCACCCCGCTGAGTTCCCCAGAGCCCATTTGTGCTAAAAGTGTTACTGAGGAAGAAGAAGTTAGTAAAGGTTTTGAAGAGATGTGTAGTCACAAGCACACAAGTTCATAAGCTCCCGCTGGGCATGTTGGGGTTCCAGGTCCCTTGTGCCTGGGGCTTGGTGAGGGTTCTTCCCCATGCACCCCGTTTCAGAGCTCATCTCAGGGCAGGCTCCAGTTTCCTCCACTTGTTCCGTGTCCTCCCGCCCCTCCTACCTCCCCCAACCCCGGCCTCTAACTAGCCAACTAACTAACTAACATCGAGTGATTTAGCACCTCTCAACGAGTACTCCCACCCCCAGCAGAAAATAAGAGGTGCTCTCGCTGGGACGATTCACCCTCTTCAGGAGGCCAGTCAAGACTGGGATTAACACATGATTTATTTTTCTGTTACTTTGGCCATCTCTCAATCTGTGGTCAAAAGGAAAATAGAAGAAAATGTATCTTTTCCCATTTAAAAAAGGAATTCTCAGGGTGCCTGAGTAGCTCAGTTGGTTAAGCATCTGACTCTTGATTTTGGCTCAGGTCATGATCTCAGGGTTCATGAGATTGAGCCCTGCATTGGGCTCTGCACTGACAGCATGGACCCTGCTTGGGATTCTCTCTCTCTCCACCCCTCCCCCTGCTCGCTCTCTCTCAAAATAAATAAACATAAAAAAAAAATGAAAAGGGAATTCGCTCCTCAGGTGATTAATACTTTCTCCACATTTTTCCTTTCTTCCCAATTCAAATCCCATATTCCTTGGTCCTCTTTCTGTTTTTATAAAGCAGGAGCTTCTTGAGAGGGCTCTTTTCAGTTCAGTGGAATTTTATGTCTGAGGTTGCCATATGGCCTCAATTTTTCCAGATTGTCTGAATATCACTTGCTTTGTTTTCAGGTTCCTTGGTACATAGTCACTTAACAGAGCTGATGTTTGTAAAGTATGATCACAGTGTGTTCCCTGACACAGCCACATACTTTCATTCATCCATTCATCATTCATTCATTCATTCATTCAAGGGACATTTGTTGAGTCCTTGCTCAATGCAGAGAATACAAAAAAAAAAAAATCTAAAACTTGTGATCTTGGGCAGCTACAATCTAGTTGGGAAGACTAAATAGGTGATTACCCTGCGTTGTGGTAATTGCTATGATTCCATAAATGAAGGGGGCGGGGATGGAGAGCCTGTGGGAAGGTCCCCACTATGGTCTTGGGAAGATCAGGCAGGAAAGGCATCCCAGAGCTAGTGAAGTCTAAGGTGAGATGAAATAAGGTCAGATAAAGAGGCATTGGCCAGGTGGAAAGAAATGGGGCAGCAAGTGAGGTGGCAGGGTGGGGGACTGAGCGAGGGGCCAAAAGCCGAGGCCAGTGGGGTGGGGAGGGACAGATCATGAAGGACCTTTGAACCATATCAGAGTTTGGACTTTATCCTGAGAAGAACAAGGAGCCATTGAAGGGTTCCACTCAGGCAGTGCCAGGATCAGATTTAGAACGATCACCCTGGCTGCAGCCTCACGAGCTGGCTGGAGCAGGAGCAAGACTGAGTCAGTGAAGAGGCTGCCGAAAGCCAGCTGAGAAGGCAGTCTGATCTGGGGCAGGGCAACATGAGGAAACAAATCAGTTGATTTTAAGTTAATCAAAAAGGAGATTATCTGGGGTGGGCCTGACCTAATCAGATGAGCCCTTTACAAACAGACAGTTTCTCTGACTGCCCTCCGAGGAAGAAAGCAGACAACCAGGTTGTGAGCTGCTTGTGAGGAGGAGTGTCCCCTAGAAGTTGAGAATGCTCCCAGCCAACAGCTAGCGAGAAGAGGGGACCATAGTCCTACACCACAAGGAAGTGAATTATGCCAAAAATCTGAATGAGTTTGGGCCAACACCTGAGTGCATCCTTGTGCGGCCAGAGCAGAGGATCCAGCCAAACCACACCCAGACTCTTGACCATAGAAACTGCGAGATAATACATTCGTGCTGTTTTAAGTCTCTACTTTGTGCTGATTTGTTAAGCAGTAATAGGAAGATAATATATAAGCTATTTCATTTTTTTCCCCTGTCAATTGGGTTGGATGTAAAAAGGTAAAACACAGACGACCAATTGTAACTGCCATACTGAGAGGTAGGGCTATCGTGCTCCCGCCTTGAGTGAATGTATGTGAAACAAAGCACAGGAGAAAAACAAAACCATGTAACTCTTTTAAAATAAGAGAGCTGGCGGAGTCAACTTTACCCAGTAGGTGACTGTGACACCATTTTCTCTTTGTAAAGGGACGTGTCTCTGACAGCAGAGACTGTAGCCTTTAGATAACTGTAGGTAGTGTCTTGTCTCTGGTAGTTCCCATTACTTGTACAAAATTGCTTGTTACTAGATTGTGAAAGCGCACCGTTGGCACAAACACTAAAACAAGAGAAAATGTAAAGGGTGTCCAGAGACTTTATAGACAGAATTGTTCTTCAAATGAGGGCTCGTCTCCCTTTCCCAGAGGATCAAAACTCACACAATGTGCCACATCCCAAGCTCTTCCATCCCACCTTCAGGACACTTTGAAGGAAAAGTGAGCGTGGGAGACTTCTTAAGTAGCCAAACAGAGTTTCCCACAGCTTGAATCTTATTCTAAAATAATAAGATCCCCAATACAGTAGTGTCAAGTTTTTGACTGTTAAAGGTCCAGGATGTGAATTCACAGCAGTTCGTTTATTGATTCGGTCATCTGACAAACGGTTGAATCCCATTTATGAGTCAGACCCTGTGTTCAGAGTGGAGGAGAGAGTGGGTAAGCCAGAGAGATGCAGTTCCTACCTTTTTGGAGTTAGAGGGATGCGAAGGAAGAGACAAAGAACAAAACAAGAAACACGTGCAAAGAATTAGTATCCGAGAAGGTGCTGAGAGAGGAAATGCCAGGGGGATCTGAGATAGGATGGCTAAGACGATTTCTCTGGAGGTGATATTTGAGCTGAGGTGTAAAGGATAAGACAAAGGAATAAAAGTTTCAGGCAGAAGGAAGAGGAAGCCTAAGGACCCTGTGGCAGGAAAGTGCCCGGCTGGTCCTAGCAGCTGCAGCTCTAAGGATGTGTGTGTGTGTGTGTTTAGCTTCTGGCTCTATGATCTAACATTCTAGAAGCCTAACCCAACAGAGGTCCAAGACGCAGCTCGGTATCCAAACCACACTGAGTCTAGTCATAAGTGAACCAAAAAGATTCACTTTTTCCATGGCCGCAGGAAACACCCCAACCCGACTAGCCATCTCGAAAACAAGGATCAAGAAAGTGGGACAGCACGGCTTGGGACAAACCTGCTATCAGATGCCAACGTTCACGTATCCAGAGCATTATCTGCACATACGTGGTCCTATGATTTGTCTAAGACATACATGCCCAGCACACACCCTGCACGTCACTCCATCATGCCCACCTCCTGCCTGGAATATGACTTCATTTCTACTTGAACACTAAGCTCATTCTGACTATTAAACCATGAGTAAACATTCCCCCTGGGCAAATGCCTAAGCAAACATCAATTCTCTCCTTCCTCCCAAAAGTTAAATTCCACTATTTATAAAGGATTTTCTCCCTTTTAACTTTTTCTTATTCCTCCCTTCACTGAATGTTTCACCCCACTCCCCTTCCCCTCACGGATCTTTCCCTCTGTTACGTTCATGCTCTTCCCTTCCTGCCATTCCCTGAACCCCTTCACCCCACCAAGGCTTCGGTGCTCAAGGGACATAGCATCACTCAGAAGCAGGGGACCTGGAGCTATTATAGGACAGGTGACAAGCGGCCAAAGAGAAGCCCTCAGGCGCTGCTTTTTTTCTGCTGACGTGCTGCTTCCTATTGCACAGTCCCAAGGAAGAGGCAAATAAAATCATCGCTTGGATCCGTGTCTACCCCCCCAGGAGGAGGGACGAAAGACCTCTCTGACTTGTTTTTAGATATTCCCCCCATGTGAAGCCTTTGGAATGAAGAGTCCTTCCTGGGCATTAGATCAAAGGAGTCGAGTTTCCTTAATGCTTCCTGGAATCAGATGAAGTATAAACAAACTAAGAAATAAAAGGATCCCAATTTTCATTGTATATCCAGATACTGTATTTTACACACTGTAATTTATGGCAGACTTTTATTTCACAGACTGATAAAAACATTTTTTTTAACTTCATTTATTTTGAGAGAAAGAGCACATAAGTGGGGTAGGGGCAAAGAGAGAGGGAGAGAGAATCTGCACTGTAATCACAGAGCTTGATGCGGGGCTCTATCCCACGAAACATGAGATCATGACCTGAGCCGAAATAAAGAGTCACACACTTTACCAACTGCGCCACCCAGGCACCCCAAAAAAATTTTTAAATGAAGATGGCTATGGACTGAGTGTTTGTGTTCTCCCCAGAATTCAAATGTGGAAGCCCTAATGTGATGGCATTTGGAGGTGGAGACTTTGGGAGGTAATTCGGTCATGAAGATGGAACCCCCACCATGGGATTCTCATCCTTATCAGAGGAAGAGAGCTACCTTTTCTCTCTCTCTGCCATGTGAGCCTGCAACAAGAAGGGCATTTACAAGCCAGGAAGCAAGTTCTCACCAGAACCGACCATGCTGGCATGCTGGTGGCAGACTTCCCAACCTCCAGAACTGTGAGAAATAAGCCTTTTTTGTTTAAGTTTAAGGTAATTTGTTACAGCAGCTGGAGTAGACTAGGACAAAGGAGAGATAAGGGGCCACTAACTTTCTCATTTTCTATTAAGGACAATTAGAAAAATACGATTGCTATCTATTATTACGATCAATTCATAAATGCCAAATATTAGCAAAGATATAATGTCAGGATAAAAAGAGTCATATAAATCAAATTATTTTTTTCACTTTGCTAGAGAAGAGCAAATGTTTCGTCTCAGGCTGGCATTTGTGAACCAGTAGTTTAATGATGGGGCCTTAGTGGCTCAAGTAACTAAAAATTTATAAGCGGAGTTTTCAGGCACAGCTGGATCCAGGTACCTGAATTATGTGGTCTGGACTTTTTCTCCATTTCTTGATCTCATTCTCTTCGGTGGTGACTTCATTCTCACATGAGCTCTCCCCATGAGGGGACCAGATGACCAAGCAGTCGCTTCAAGCTTCTGTTCTACCAGCCTAGCAACAGACTATTGATTCTTGGGCCTGACTCTCAATAGCACAAATCCGTTTATGTGCCTGTCTCTATGTGCCAAACAGTGACACTGATTGGTCAGTCTCGGGTCATATGCCCAACTCCTGGAAGGCAGGGGAAGGTTAAGGGTGACTTATAGTATAATTGACCTTTGAACAGCATGAGGGTTAGGGGCGTTGACCCCCACCCCTGTGCAGTTGAAAATCATGTATAACTTTTGACTTCCCCAAAGCTTGACTACTAATAGCTTGCTTTTGGCCAGAAGCCTAGTCACAATCAACTAGTCAATCAACTAGTCACATTATGACATAATAGTCATAAATAGTTAACACATGTTGTTATATGTTTGTATGTTATATGTACTGCAAACTGTATTCTTATAATAAAACCAGCCAGAGGAAAGAAAATGTTATTAAGAAAACCATAAGGAAGAGAAAACACATTTACAGTACTGTACTGTATTTATCAAAAACAATCTGCATATAAGTGAAACCATGCAGTTCAAACACATGCTGTTCAAGGTCAAAAGTAAACGAGAGTTGGTTCCAATTTTTTTTAATCAAAAATTGTTATCAAATACAGAAGAATCAATGGTTATAGACAAAAACAACAAAAGAGCATTGCAACTTTGTTAAATTCAAGGAACATTTCAATTTTGCTCTGACTCTTAAGTGAATTCATTCATTCCACAACATTTATGAAGTATACCTATGTGCCAGGCACTTTGACAGGCAACAAGGATACAAAGATAAATTCGTAGTCCCTGCCTTCAATGAACTCACCATCTGTAGAGAGAACGAGGGGCTGACACTTTACAATAGTATGTGAAGCAGTCGAGATCAGCCCTATCAAAGGCCAGAGAATCATAATCCATGTTGTCCTTCAGTCCCCTACTTTGTTTGGCTAAGGTCGACCTGACTTAGTACAGTACGAAGTCAGATGACTCTTTCCTATGAAACAGTGTACACTAATTCAAACAGATAATTATCATGGAGGAGTTGGGAGTGTGGGAGAATGTGAACTTGACCACAGCACAACAAGAAACAGCAATGTGGCCCAGCTGCTTAAATGGGCAATGCCTTCCCAGACTGTGCTAGAGACAGCACAGCCTCACATCAGAAGAGCACAGTCCCACCTGGCCCCACAGGTATCAAGCTTCCTCTGGAGTGTGGTAAATAGTTCCAGGCACATTTTCAGGGAAGACATTGAAGGTCACAACATCACTAAGCCTCATGGACCCACCAGGATAAAATATTGCCAAGGGAAGACAAACATGGCCAATTCAGAGGACAGGTGTGAAATCAGTTGAGTGGGGAGCCCACATTGCACAATGGAAAGACTTGGATACTGGCAGAGAGTGGTTTGAATCCTAGCTTTGTCCTTTACAAGCTCCTTTTCTTGGGCAAGTCAGGTTATTTCCCAAGGCATGGGTAAAGAATCATGAGTAGTACTCAAGATGTTCTTCAGGATAATTCAGGTGGCACAGGAGCCAACTGTGGGTGATGCTCTGACCCAATAATCACTTGGCGAAAAATCGCTTAGTGAAAAAGTTGTTCTCTGATCGGTTTCGTTAGATCCTTCTGAATACATCAAGCTGAAAGTTTCTGTTTGGTCCTAACTTTCTAACACAGGTTAGTTTCATTTTTTAACGAATGCGGAGTGGCCTCCAGCTCAGAATTAGAATTTACTAACACTGTATTTTATTTCCACTGTATGTATTTTAAGGATTATCTCCTATGAATTACAGTCCATACTGGTTTTGCAGTTATGGGAAGGGTACAAAGTCTCCCTTAAAAAACAAAGTGAGTAAATTTAAATAAAAATATTAAACAAAAAAATAGAAACATGGTATAGGAATGATGAAAGTGTGGGAAGCAGTAGGCAAACTACTTAACTTCCAGAGCCTCAGTGCCTCATTGACAAGCTAAGAATGACAAAACTCCCTGGCTGGGTTGTTGTCAATCTGTGCTGGGAAAAACAATATTATTTGGAAAAGGCAAAGATGAGCTTGTTTATTTTGCTTCATTAATGTAGACAACCAGGAAAAGAAAATAAAGATGATTTGTAAATTTATAAAATATTTTGTAAAAATTATTGATTCTATTCAAATGGGGAATCCATTTTTGGGGGTAATATTTTTCTGACCAACAGATGAAAAAAAAAAAAAAAAGATAATGCTCTTTTTTTTTTCCAAAACCTTTTTAATGTTTATTTTTGAGAGAGACAGAGTGTAAGTGGCGGAGGGGCAGAGAGAGAGAGGGAAATACAGGATCCAAAGCAGGCTCCAGGCTTCAAGCTGTTAGCACAGAGCCTGACGCAGGGCTTGAACTCAAGAACTGTGAGATCATGACCCAAGCCGAAGTCGGACACTTAACCAACTGAGCCACACAGAGGCCCCTGTATGGTAAGCTCTTAACTGAAGGCCAGGCCTCAATAAACATTTACTATAAAATTATCTTCAGTTTTTCAGCTTCCCCTTTCTTTCCACTATCTTCTTCCTGATCCCCAGATACCTTCTCTCTTGTCTTCTCATGAAAATAGTAAAAGGGTAATATCACTTAGATATACCTTGATGGATACACGAAAGAATGAGGTTTTTTTTCCAAAGTATTACCTCAACTAGGCATTTGCATTTTAAGGCAGATTTGTTTACCCTGTTTGATTTTTATTTCTAATTATGAAGAATTCCTTATTCCTCATTAAACCAATTTCAAGCTTCTGTAAATAGAGAAGAAGAGAAGGAGCTCATAGGGAATACTATATTAATGTATAAAAAGGGCCCTGAAGATAAACACAATACCATCTTTTCTTAGAACTCAGAGGCTTCCTTCCTCTTCTAGGAAGAACAAACCAGGGATTGGCTTTAGTCTTGCCATTTGGGGTCTATGCCTAAATGGAACCAGATTGCCGCTGAGGTCTTCTTATAGGAGTTGGCCTTGCACTAGCACTAGACAAATGCCCTCCCTCCAGAATCGTCCCAACTCCTCCCTTGCCCAAGAGAGCATACTTCCTCTGCCCTTTCCTTCTTCCTCCATCCAACCTGAGTGCTCTCCTTTCTGTCCCGACATTTTGGCACCATTTTGATGAATAGTTAGTAATATTTCCAAGTGATGTCTTCCTTCTCTAACATCTTAGAATGCAAGCCTATGCCTTATATATTCTATCACTAAGATATCGAACCACATCTTTAATAATAGAGATAGGAATATATTCTCTGCACTTCTCCCCCCACTTTTTTTTTTTTTAGAGCTGGAGCCCTGCCTATTCAAAGACTAACAGATGACTCCCACCTTGAGCAAAGCCAATTTAGTTTAGTTTCAGCAACTTGCTACTCTCATCAACTTGCCATCACTAGCAGCAGGTTGTGGCTGTGACATGATACATTCCAGAGGGAAGTCAGGGGGAGCTGGCTTTGATTTGGGGCCAATCCATGCCACACTGTTAGTGAAGCAGTCTATCATAACCGTGATGGACACTTCAGATGCAATATGTCCTGACAGGTTGAATTTAGGTTCAGACCGCAGAGATCAAAAGACGACACAACTAAAAACAGTTTTGATCAATGGGATTAACCAAAACGCACAGCAACTGAACCATTCTGTTTTGGCTTATTGAGGATTTTCCAGGAAAAAAGCCAGTCAAGCCTTTTCATTTTAACATTACACATCTGGATATTGTCATTATTGCTAACAGAGAAGTTCCACATACATTTATCTCCATTGATCCTTTTCATTCTAGTCTCTTAAAATTTAGGATATTTTATAATGCGTCAATAGGGTGACTGAAAATGAAATTTGCATTCTTTACCAAGACCCACCAAGCCCAGGATGATCTTCACCCCGTCTGTTTTCAGTTTCACGTCATAATACTTGCTCTCTTGCTCACACTGGCTTCTTTTCCGATTCTGAAACTCATCAAGTTGCTTTCCACTTCATGGACTTTGCACCTTCCGTTTCTCCTTCTTGAAAGTCACTTCCTCCGCTCTTAAATATTTATCTGATTCTTTCTCATCTTTTAGGTCTCAAGCGAATGGTTATATCCCCAGGGACTTCCCTGACCATTACTATATTCAAAGAAGCTTCCCACCACTTACCTAGGCCCTTATCAGGCCAGATATTCATCTAAACCACAGAACACAGAGATTATTTTCCCAGTTCCCTCAAAGACTGTATATAATTTGTACCATTCCAGTTGCAGAAAAGTGAAATCACTATATACAGTGGATGCTTAGGGCACTCGGACTTCATTCTCTATGATCTCATCTATCTTATCCTTTGG
Source organism: Panthera tigris (assembly GCF_018350195.1). NCBI lineage: Eukaryota > Metazoa > Chordata > Mammalia > Carnivora > Felidae > Panthera > Panthera tigris. The sequence continues at coordinate 57,978,962 of NC_056670.1, read as the reverse complement.
TTTATTTCCTTCACTGCACTCAGCACATCCTGTCACTGTTTGGTGTATCATTGGTTTATTTATGTATTGTTTGTCACCATACAGTAGAATGTGAGCTCCATGAGGGCAGGAGGCTTGGTGTGTCTTAGGCTAAATCCCAAACATATAGCACAATGTTTATGGCATCGCAAATGTATAATAAATCTTTGCTGATGAGTGAGAAAATATTATTTTGCCTTTAATGATTTAGAATCTTTGCCATGCCCTAGGGCAATGATTCTTAAACTCCAGTGTACTCAGTAAGGAACCTTCCTCCAAAGATTCAGATTCAGTGATCAGAGCATTCCAAAATTGACTGTTTAAGGTAAAAGAAAAAAATCATGTTGGATTGGGTGTATGTTAAAACATTCAAAATTGTCTTTTTAAAATGAAATGCTTGATTTTTATTTCATCTTGATTTCATATGACATTAGAAACATTACAAAAGTACATCCGGGAAACACAAAATTGTGGTTAGTTGAATAGTAACAATATCTTCAAAAATAAAGGCTATAAATTTGCAATGTTAATTACTTATTCTTAGGAAGAAAAGTCACTGTTTCACAAACGAAGTGTTTGTTAACAATTTTGTCAAAACCCAGAACACTGATATTTTAGCAGAGAGTTTTCTGCCCACAATGTTCACATGCATCACAAAAAGCAAAGGAGAATAGTATGATAGTTCCTAAGAAAGAAAGAAAGAAAGAAAGAGAATTACTATGTGATCCAGCAGTTCTATTTCTGTGTATAGCCTCACAAGAGCTGAAGTCAGCGTTTCAGACAGATATTTGTACACCCATGTTCATAGCAGCAGGATCGACAACAGTCAAAAAGCAAACGTTTGGAGTTAAGTCGCTGACAGATGAATGGATAAACAGAAGGTTGTATACACACACAATGCAATATTATTCTGACACTCACTACAACCAGGATGACCCTCGAAGACACTATGCTAAGTGCAATAAGCTAGTCACAAAAGGAAATACCGTAGGATTCCACTAATGTGGGGTGTGTGGTAGTCAAATTCAGAGACAGAAAGTGACAGTTGGGTGGAGAGAAACGAGTTAGTGTTTAATGAACATGGTTTCAGTTCGGGGAGATGAAAAGGCTGTGGGGATGGATGGTGGCGAAGGTCGCACGACAGTGTTGATTGTCCTTCATGCCACAGAATCGTACACTTAAAAATGGTGAAAATGGCAAGTTGTATGTTACGTGTATTTTACCACAAGGAAAGGGGAAAGGAAAGCCCACGAACGTTTTGAAATAGAGGTTTCTCTGTTGTGCGTACACAGTGACAGACTTGTTGAATTCTTCCGGATCTCCTAGGTGGATCCAGAAACGGAAGGCACACAAATTCAAGCGACAGGCCAGCAGCGGGACTCTGTGGCCTTTACCACACAAAGGGAATCCTGCGAGGATTCGCGAACAAGTTAAAAGCGGTCTCTCAGCCCCGCCCAGTCCTTACATTGTGTTACTCCTCGCTTTTAAATTCTCGGAGTTGTCCTGAGAGACTTTCCTCAGGGGAAAAATGGGACAGCCAGAGGCGCGCGTCAACCTTGTGTAACGTGATAAAGGAAACTGCCTCGGGGCGGCAAAGAGGACGCCACCACAGGCAGGAACCGAAAGGGCCTTCCCTCAGTGGCATTTCGCCTCTTTTCCAGGCTGAAGGGCCAGGTGGGGTGAGGGACTCGCTCCGAGCCGGAGCCGCACGCAGGGCCGAACGCCTGGGAGGCAGCGGGAGCCCGGGCCGCGCCGGCGCGTGCCTCAGTTTCCCCGGCCAGAGGCCTTCGGAGCGCCGCCCCCTCTGACGCCGCAGGGCGGGCGGGCCGGCAGGGGGCGCGAGCGCGGGGCGGGCTCCCGGAGGTGGGCGCGCGGGGACAGAGGCGCCCCAGGGCCGCGCGGCCGAGAGAGGCGGAAGCCGGGGCGGGAGGCGGGGAGGCGGGAGGCGGGGCGGCGGCGCTGAGTCACACCGGATCGGCCCGCCCGCCGCTTCCAGGGGCGGAGGTGACAGCGGCCCGGGACGGGCAGCCGCAGCCAGCTGCCCGCCGCGCCGAGGGACCGCTGGGCGGCGGAGAGCAGGTCAGGGCCGGGCGGGGAGCACGAGTCGCTGACCCGGGGCGGCGGGCGGAGGGGACCCGAACCCCGAGGGACGCGCCTCGCGGTCCGGCCTGCGCCACCCGTTTCCCCGAGGCGGCCGCTGCCGTGGCCGGGAGCCCCCCGGGGGACGGGGGTGGGGGGCGCCGGCCCTCCTCGGAGCCCGGGTCGGGTCCCGCCCTGTGAGGTCCCGGCGAGTGGCAGAGGCTGGGCGGCCGGCAGTCAAGGGGAAGCGGCCGTGGGCTCGTTAAACGGTGTCAAGCCCGGGGCTCTTTTCACTGCACCGCCTTGCCACTCGGGCAATGAGGCGGAATTTGGGAGCTGGGAAAGAATCCGGCATTAGCCCAGCCCCCTGATTTTACAGATGAAGAAATCTTCTGGCTTGCCCAGAGTCCCATCCAGTCGGTATGGGAGTCCGTGATTCTGTGTCAGGGAGGCAGGGAGGGATGATTTCCGAGGCAAGAGTAAGACCTGTTTGGCTAGAGATGCATGTTTGGTTATGCTGGAGTTTTGCTGTTACCCGCGCACACCTACATTCCTGCCGCAGGTCCTGACGTCCACCAGGCATCAGTTTCTCAAAGCGCTTAACCTTGAAAAGGGTGACGGTGCTGTCAGTTGCGTAAAGGAATATTGGGGTTACAGACTGGTCAGGTCTGCTGCACATTAGGTGCTGTGGAGAATGCTTGGGGTGTAGAGTTCGTTTTTAAGTGCAAAAAAGAAAAAAACCCACCCCGCTTTAAATGCAACCTCATTATCCTTTATTTTCATCAGGCAATAATGAATGGCTCTCCCAACGTGATTCTGTTATATCGGTAACTTGCCTACTTTACAGTAATTTGCGGATCTTGTGTTGAAACACTTTCTTTACCTAATTAGTGATGCTGTGGTATGTGGCAAGCCGGTGGCAGGCTTAATGTTTAGGGTTTGAGCATAGTTTAGCTCCAGTTGTTTGAAATAGCTGAGTTCCAGGGGGGAGAGTAGCACTGATTAACCCCTAGTTGCATTTGGCAGACGAAGTCCCTGGCACCGGACAGGTGTGCGTTCTCAGTTAGTGCTGTGTTGATGACCCTCACAACAGGAATAGATTCCAGGTGATGAGCGAGTTAGTTTATCCCTCCCCACCTGTCTTTCTCTAAATTATTGAGTTAAAGGATCTCTAGCCCGTTTCCATCTCCTGACTTTATGTGTTAATTTGGAAACTGCCACTCATTGTGACAACACAGAGTTTTCATAAAACAAGTCACTTTATCAGCATTGGCCTACAGAAGTGAAAAGTGATTTTTCTTTTTCTTTTTTTTTTTTTCCTGGGTGCTTAATTTATTTGATGTGGACAGGTTTCCATTTTGAAATGATTTCAATAGGTGTCAAGCCAAATTAAACATGCCTACTTTAAGACAATTTTTTTTCTGTCCTGCTTTTTATTTTTTATTTAAAAAAAAATTTTTTTTAATGTTTATTTATGAGACAGGGAGAGACAGAGCATGAACGGGGGAGGGTCAGAGAGAGAGGGAGACACAGAATCTGAAACAGGCTCCAGTCTCTGAGCTGTCAGCACAGAGCCCAACGCGGGGCTCGAACTCATGGACCACGAGATCATGACCTGAGCCGAAGTCGGACGCTTAACCGACTGAGCCACCCAGGCGCCCCTCTGTCCTGCTTTTTAATTGGAAGATATATAATCAAACAAAGAAAGGTCCTTTAAGAAATCTGAAATAAATAACAGTATGATACCATCAGTTTCTTAGAAATAATGTACAACCTTTGATTACTTTTTTAATCTCAGCAGTGCCAAATGCCATACGTAATAGCCTCTCAGCCATAGTGCAGTTCATAGAAATCAATCATATCAATCAAATGAAAAGGAGATTCAACACACAGATCTGAATTGCTTAAAATAAAAGCATCAAGCGTTTAAAAATTACAGATACTTCGGTGTTCAGTGACGTTCAGAGACTGGAATGGGGTGCTTTGTGAGAACAGCTAAAATCTGACCTGGGAGTGGGGTGTATGCGGTGCACAGATAACTTTTGCAATAAACTGAGAACATTCTGCCTCAGGAAATGTGATAAGATGTCATTTCTGTAGTGCTCCTATTGTGTGTATTTTCGGCTGAGATATAATAATCTTTATAGACAATCTGTCCAAATATGTACAAGTTCTTTATTTTGCCTTGTGGCCCTAAAGCAGAGCCTTTCCCACTTCTTGTTTCCTTTTTCTCTGGCTCCTTCTGAGTGGCCCTCTTTCCCACAGAGACGCTTTCCCGTTCCTCTTTCATCCACATTGCAGTTCAGAGCCTCCTTCAAGCATTGCTTGAACTTACACCACTTCTTCTCCCCTTAAAGAATCTGACAAATCCTAATTCTTGAGTCACCATGTAGGATCTCCTAAACACTAAGGGTGGGCGTTCATTTTTAGAACATAGTGCAAGACTCCTTGAGACTCTGGTTCTGAAAAAAGGGTTCAGTGGACTGCGTTTAGGTTTTTATCTCCTGTGTACTTGGAGGCTGCAGTCGAGGAAGCCTTGAGAGCCAGCAAACTCACTTATCTCTGCCTCAGAAGGAAATCCTTTCGTAGGATGCATGGTGAATCTTCAAATGTCTTATTGCCCTCAACCTTGCCACTTTACAGGATTGGGCTAAAATTAGCAAAAAGCTACTTTTCAAATTTGAGATACTTCAGTGATGTTTCAAATTGCAGATCCTTTTTACATTGTGAGGATTTTTTTTTTAATGATAAAAACAACTACAGTGGAATGCAGATGGAAACTTGCATGCCTATTCCCAGTATAAGGCTTGAACTATTCTCTAGGTTTATTATCCTGTTTCTGAAGTCAATTTATTGCCTACAACATAGCATTGTTAATGGGATTATCTGCTTTGACATTCTCTACTGGGATTGGTTTTTACCTAAAGTGTCCTGAGCATTCATTCAGAATACTTATGAAAAGTTTCACAACAACCGTCGAATTAATATTAAATAATTTCTTATGCTCAGCTTAGGAAGATATGTGGATAAACTAATTTTCAAGATTGGATAATGTAGTCTTGTTGGTCAGGTGTTAATGATGAGATTTCAGGGGCATCTGGCTGGCTCAGTTGGTAGAGCATGTGACTCTTGATCTCAGGGTTGTGAGTTCAAGTCCCACATTGGGCATAGAGCTTACTTAAAAAAATTATGAGATATTAGTCTCTCACCTGGAAAGGCAGAAACCTAAAGTAGCAGCATCACAGAACAGCTCTATAATAAAAGGGCCCTTAAACCAAAGGTGTTAACTTTTGGTTGGGTGCTTTATCCTTGATGCTATAAAAGTCAGCCACAGGAGATAAAATAAACATAGAGTAGCTAAAATGTATTATTTCATTTTTAGATTTTAGGGCTTCCTAACTTGAAGGATGTAACCACCGAAACTGAGGCAGCATGGTGGAGCAAATAGGGCATCACACTGGGGGTCTCAAGTCTGAACTCCTGGATTTTGGTTCTGATTTGTTGATTCATTCACTACATGTTCATTGAGCACCCCTGTCCACCAGGCACTGTTCTAGGTGCTGGGGATACAGCTGTGAATGAAACAAAGCCATAGAATTCTAGTGGAGTGGAGGCAGACAGATAAAAATGTGAATGGATAGACTGTCATGTGATCGTAGTGCTATGGAGAACTTGAAAGAGGTGTAAGTGGGAAAGCATAAGTCTATGGGTGAGGGGGTGGGCAGGAGGCCTCTGCTAAGATCACTTTTGATCTAGGACTTGAAGGAATTGAGAGGGTGAGGGTGGGGGGGGGGGGGGAACAGAGGGATGAGCAAGTTCCAGGCCCCGATGCTGCACATGTTTGGCATGCGTGAGGGATGGCGAGGCGTAGCGGCCACGCAGTGCCAAAGTGGGTGAGGGAAAAGCAGCAGCAGATGAGAGGTGGTGGAGTGGGAAGGGGCACATCAGTGTAGGCCATTGTAAGGATTTTGGCCTTGACTCTGAGTGAGGGGGAAGAAGCCAGTAGAGGGTTTTGAACAGAGTTGCTCATGATGACTTAAGTTTGACAGGCTCCCTCTGACTGCTGGGTGAGAACAAAATGGGGACAGGGCAGAGTCAGGAAGGCCTTCCTTTTCATGCTAGCTGTGTGACCCTAAACCGTAACCCTTCTCAGGGCCTTAGTTTCCTCATCTGTAGAATAACCAGGTCCTTTCTAGCTCTAGAATTTTAAGATTTTAGGTAGCATGTAATATTTCTCTGGGGAGGCTAGGGGATTGCCTACAACGGGGTTCTAAAAGTAAATAGCTTCAAAATGACCTGAAAACTTGATTCTGACCCGCCTTTAGCTGAATCACTCCAAATCAAGAGGTAATCAGTTCTTTTCGGTCAGGTTGTCAGGTCATGAGAACAAAAACACTGCTTCGTGAATAATCTCTGCTGATCCCTTTAGTACTCTGCTGATCCCTGAATTTTCTCTTCCTGCTTGAAAAAGGATGAAGAGCTGTTACTCATCAACAGAGCTGGCAAGCCAAGTAGCTTTTGTTGTTAGGAAAGTTGGAAACTTTGGGGAAGGAAACAATTCTAATTTTATATTTATCATAGGTCATTGGATTCTTTTTTAACATGCAAGGAGTCTGAAAGATTTCTTTTGCTTTTAACTCCCTTATCCCCTTCCCATTCGCCGTGTGTCTCGTAGGTACTTGTTCTAATGCACATGTGTTTCTTTTTGTCCGTATAGGCTCTTGCAAAGTGGTGATGTTTGTTTTATATGTATTTCGATTTATAATGTTGCATTTCATTTCACTTCTTTTTTTCTCTAAGTACTGTTTTGAAGATCCATCTGTTTCTATGTGCACGTCTAATTCTTTGTTCTTGACTGATGTCTTATACTCCATGCCGTGTGCTCAAACCACAATTTTACTTATCTGCTGTCTGTGTGATAGATACTCAGGTTATCCCTACTCCCTAAGACATATATACTGCTGCCATGAGCATCTTCATACCTGCCCGCTTATAAAGCTGTGAGTATATACTCAGAAGGGTAATGGGCTTGCATATAATGAATTTGATTAAATAGTGCCAGATTCCCCTCCACAGTGGTGGCCCCAGTCTCTCTTCTGCCAGAAGTGTTGGAGGGTTCCTATACCCTCACATCCCAACAGCACTAAGCTTTTTCCAGCTGTACATCTTTTCTAATCTTGTAAATACAAAGTGACCTCTTATCATTTTAATTTGTGTTTCTTTGGTTAGTAAGGATTTTGAACATCTCTTAAATATAATAGCTTCTTCTATAAATTGCCTATTCATATCTTTGCCCATTTTCTGCTGGAGTTGCTATCTGCATTGTTCACGTTTAGACTTTGCAGATGTCTTCTCCTTGGTCAGCTGTTAATTTTGCCTTTGTTGTCTTTTGATCAGGAAACATTCTGGGGCAATTGGGTGGCTCAGTTGGTTAAGTGTCCAACGTAGGTTCAGGTCATGATCTCGTGCTCTGTGTATTCAAGCCCCGTGTCGGGCTCTGTGCTGACAGCACTGTCTTTTTCTGTCTCCTCTCTCTGCGCTCCCCAACTCATGCTCTTTGTCTCTGTCTCTCTCTCTCTCAGAAATGAACAAATGTTAAAAAAAATTTTTTTTTAAAGAAACATTCTTAATTCTGATGTAATCAAAGAAATTCTTTGACATGTTTAATACTTGTGGAGTTTTAAGAAGTCCCTTTCAGTAGCTATTTCTGTAACTCATCGAGAGCCCTCATTGCATGTGATGTTAGATAGGGATCCAGTCCTCTTACTCTTTATTTAATGAGGCAATATTTCCAACAATATCTCCAAGAACATCCATGCTTTCCTCCATTGAATTGTGGTACCCTGTCTCTCATCAGTGGTTTCCATGGATACAACCGGTCTGTCTCTCAGCCTCTCTTCTGTTCCATTAGTTTGCCAGTTATTGCTCTATGTTTTATTGCAATGATTTTGTAGTAAGTTCTCATGACTGGTAACTGTCCTGTCTCTGTTCTTCATTTTTAAGTTTAATTAGCTATTCTTGGACCATTATTTTCCCATATAAAATTTGGAATTAAGTTTATAAGTTCCTCAAACATTTTATTTTTAAGAAATTTTTATTGGGACTACATTGAATTTATAAATTATTTCAGAGAGGTTTGACATCTTTTTGATATTAACTCATTTCCTCCAAGAGCATGTAATTTGTCTCTCCATTTATTCAGCTTTTTTTAAAAAAAGAATTTTGTTTTATTTGGAAAAAATTTAAAACTAACAGAACAGTTCTAAGGTTAGTACAAAGAGCTCCTGTATATTCCTTACCTAGATGTACCAAAAGTTAGCATTTTGCCATATTTGCTTTATTACTCCCTCTGCTGTATTTCTATGCATGTTTTTTTTTTCCTGACCCATTTGAGTTAGTTGCCTTTTTATCCCTAAATACTTCATCAACTCATTTTTAAATCCTTTATTAGAAATTAAAATTTTTCTCCATAAGAGTCTAGGGGGGCATTTTTGGTTAAACTAATTTCTAAATACTTCCTAGTTTTTGTTGCTATTGTGAATCATGTCTCCATTATTATTTCCTATTTGGCTATGGGTAGTTTAAGAGAAATGGTGTTGATTATTGTATGATCTTGTATCTGACAGCCTTTCTTCCCCATCTCATACAAATAGCTGATTTCTGGGTCACCCCCTCCCCCGCCCCCTGCCATAGTTAATCACATTCTTTGAAAATAATGATAGTTGTTTTTTAATGTTTTTTTATTTTTGAGAGAGAGAGAGAGCACGTGCATGCAAGAGAGAGTGGGGGAGGGGCAGAGAGAGCTGGAAACAGAGAATGTGAAGTGGGCTCCATGCTGACAGCAGAGAACCCGACGTAGGGCTTGAACTCACAAACCACGAGATCATGACCTGAGCTGAAATCAAGAGTTGGCCACTTAACCAACTGAGCCACCTAGGTGCTCTGAAAATAATGATAGTTTTATTGCTTCTTTCCCATCCTTATACTTTATATTCCTGCATTGGCTGCAACTTCCAGGACTATGTCAAAATAGTTGCTATGCTAGTGGTGTCTTTGTCTTGTTTTCAGTCTTTAAGAGAGTGAGTCTAAAGTTTTTCCACTTCATATATTATTTGTTTTAGGTTTCAGACTCTTTTTTTTCCTTTTAGAGAGAGTGCACGAGCTGGGGTGAGGGGTAGAGGGAGAGAGAGAGAGAGAGAGACTGAGAATCTCAGCAGGCTCCATGCTTGTTGTAGAACCTGACATGGGGCTCAATCTCACAACCCTGGAATCATGACCTGAGCTGAAATCAAGAGTTGGATCTTCACCAGGCACCCCTGGTTTTAGATGTACCTGTGTCAAGTTAGGGTGTTCTCCTCTAGTCCTAGTTTATTGAACGTTTTCATCATAAATGAGCATTAAGCCTTATCAGCTACTTTTTCAGGATTTGTCTCCAAAGAGCTAAGACGGCATCGGGAAGGTGCGTACCCAGACTCTAGGCCTATGCTAAGGTTACGTTTTAAGCAAAAGAAGAGGAATAAGAGTCTTCAGTACTTCTGAGCCCTACTTATATAAATTTATGGTAAACATCTCATGTTTCTAATATAAGCTTATTTCACCATTAGATCAGCCTTTCCTCCTGTTAAGAGTCAGAATTTAAATAGCTGGTGTGAAGAATGGGAAAAAGAGCCATATTCAGCATCACAGCTGGGGCTGTCAGCATGATTGTAAATAGAAGACCTGTAAAATTATAGTTTGCTTACTCTGTGGATCCGTCTCTACTCCAGGTATAAATCTTATCCAAGTATATCTCGCAGGCTATTGAGATACTTTAGCTCTTCGGCAACCGTAACTCCTGGGGAGTTGGGCAATTGATTGGCATGGCCATCTCTTCTGGTATATGGTTGGGTTTCTTTTTTAAGTAGCTATTTTTTCCCAATTATAAAAACTATACATCTTCATTGTAGAACATTTGCAGAAATATAGAAAAGCAATTCTTTCGTCCTGACTTTTAGCACCAACTTGGAAAAATGTTGGTTATTTCTCTCTCTCTGGCCTTTTCTGGGGGAGGGGCAGAAGGAGGGGACGTGTTTGTGGAGGAGGAGAATGCACTTAAATTTGGGCTATATATAACTGTATCCCCCTTCCTCTTTCAAGGTTAGGCCGTCAACTCTTGTCGCTTTGATTGATCCTCTGAAAAAAGGCAAAAAGATAGGAGTAACTTATGGGGTGAAGTAAATGCATGCTGGTTACTTAGAAATTCTGAACAGGCTATGCCTGGGGGAGCCATTGTGCACAGAGAGCCCAGTCTCACTCTCCGAATATGGGGCAGTTGAAGCCCAAATGCTGATAGACCGAAGACTAACGGCGCAGGAGAAGGGGAGAAGTCTGTCTGATGTCACTTTGCTTCGGTTCATTTAGGACTTTCCTTCTTTAGGCCATTTTCGGAAAAGAAAAATATGGAGAATATAGTTGTAATTTATCTTCTTTTGACTCTGAAATAAACCCAATACAGCTGTCTTGTTTCCCTCATCACCTGCTATGTGCTGAGTGGTGAGGGAGTGGTAATAAATAGCAGGAAGTGAGAATTTCCAGGTTAACATTCCTGTTAGCTGAAAGATTCCACATCCAACTGCCCTCCCCTTCTTACTCCCCATCCCTTTGTCTACTATTTTTTGGTTTTGTTTTTCATTTTGTCCTACCTAACACCTGTCATTTCCTAAAATGCTGTCTGCCTTCCCCATCCCTCAAGGAGGAAGTCCTTCAATGGCAGGGATCTTCTTTTGTTCACTGATAAATCCCAGGCAGGTGGCCGGCACATAGTGTGCTCTCAACAAATGGAAGCCGTAAAATGAATCAGTCTGTAAAGAGGCAGCTCTGTGATACACAGCAAGGAAATCTAAGGGAGGGGTGAGGAAAGAAAGTCCTCTCGGCCTCCTTTAAATACATGGGTCCAATAAGCCAGTAGAATCCCCGTTTCCTCCTTGACCTTGCATACGTAACCTTCAACCAGCCACAGAGCTAAGTTTTCTACCCCTGTTTCAGCAGTTCTTGTGGAGTGTAGGGTTTCTGAGAGTGGAGTGTGGGTGTCCGTGTTGCTGACAAGCACATGGTGGGAGGAGGGCCCCGGAGAGAATAATCAGTGCTGACGTTCTAGCCATGGGTTGTGGGCCAGGCACACACTCTGCATTGTTTTCATGAGGTGATTCTCTTAGGATAAATGATCTGCCCCATCAGCAGGAAAAGTTGCAATGGATGTGTCGGCCTGTGCTGAACTCCCCAGCCTCACGCCCCATGTCCTCCCACTTTCTAGTTTATTCTGCCTTCCCATCCCCAGGAACGCAGAAACCTTTTGGCGTTTCTGCCGTTTCTGGATCCAGTTCAGGATTGTCATGATGAACACTCATGTTGCATATACCTGGTTACTTTATTATAAAGCGAGACCTCAGATTATATTGGTGGTAGCACAGTATAGGGCGCTAAAAAAAGTTGCCGCAAATGCGTCACAGAGTTGCCCTGGAGGCCAGTGTCACAGACCCAGTTTGTCTTGTACAGACCATTTTCTGACTCATTGTCCTGAAATACTGCTTTTGTTTATTACTCTAGTGTTCAATACTTGTTACCCACTGTTCCCCCCAATAAATCTTAAACCACTGCCTGGCCCTCAAGTCTGATCCAAATCTATATATATATATTTACTTTTATGTCGCCATTTTCTACTCTCATCATTCGTCAGCTTTCTTTTCTACAGCAATAATGATAGCAATAAGTATACTATTAATTATAATTATGGGGGTGCCTGGGTGGCTCAGTCAGTTAAATGTCCAACTTTGGCTCAGGTCATGATCTCATGGTTTGTGAGTTCAGGCCCCACAGTAGGCTGTCTGCTGTCAGTGCAGAGCATGCTTCTGATCCTCTGTTTCCCTCCCTCTCTCTCTGCCTCTCCCCCTCACATTCTCCCTCTCTCTCTCTCTCTCAAAACTAAACATTAAAAAAATATAATTGTGAATATTTCATCTTTTATTTTACTGGGTTTCACAGTCTGAATTCAAATGAAAGGGAAGGAATATAAAACAGCAATACTAATATCATAATGGCAGCTAGTATTTTAGCCAGTCACCATACCAAAAAATATATCCTCATTTAATCTTTACAGTGGTTTTATAAGAAGGTGCCAGTGTAATCGTCATCATACATATGGAGAAACTAAGGTACAGATTGGTTGAGAGGGGCACCTGGCTGGCTCAGTCGGTAGGGCATGTGACTCTTAATGTGAAGGCCTTGAGTTCAAGCCCCACATTGGGTGTGGAGCCTACTTAAAGAAAAAAAAAATTGGTTGAGAAACTTGCCCTGAAGTTATACTGCTTTTAAGTGGTAAGAGCTAGAATCTCAGACCCGTATCTATCTCCAAAGCCCATGCTCTTTTTTTTTTAATGTTTATTTATTTTTGAGAAAGAACACTACTGGGGGAGGGGCAGAGAGAGAGATACACACACAGAATCCGAAGCAGACTTCAGGCTCTAAGCTGTCAGCACAGAGCCCAATGCGGGGCTCGAACCCATGAACCACAAGATCATGACCTGAGATGAAGTCGGAGGCTTAACCGACTGAGCCACCCAACCCAAAGCCCGTGCTCTTAACCAGCATGCCATATGTAGTAGGCCTCAGGTAAGCAGGTAACTGAGACAAGAAGTGACACACAATCTCAGGGTTATTGAGGACTGTCCTTTTCTCACGCATGCCATGTTATTTATTCACCAGTGCTCTGGGTTGTGGAGAGCACGGGAGGATTTTTCCTGGAGCCTGAACCCTCTGTGGGGGCTCCTCTCCAGATCCTGCACCAACTGCTGCAGACAGAGCAGGTGGCACCTCAGAAAGGATGGGCTCTGAAACTTTCCATCTGGGTAGCGTGCTTTGGCTTTTCAACCTTTCTCCTCAGGAAGTATTTAAGATTTGCAAAAATGAGGGGCGCCTGGGTGGCTCAGAAGACACAGAGACTGCTTCGGATTCTGTGTCTTCCTCTCTCTGCCCCTCCCCTGCTCATACTCTGTCTCTCTCTCCTTCAAAAATAAATAAACATTAAAAAAATAAATTAAAATTCCTCATTTGTTTCAATTTTTTAAACAATTGTTTGAATCAGGATCCAAGAAATGGGCACATACTGCATTTAATGACTGTGTTTCTTAGGTGGTTTTTAATTGATAAGTCCTCCTTACTTTTTCACTTTAATTTTTTAGTTACAGTTTATTTTATTGAAGAAACTGGGCTTTTATCTTCTAGTTTCCCACATTCTGGATTTTTAAAATGGTTTTTTACTTAACTTTATTGACCTAATGTCAGTTAAGTTACCCTTTTAATCTGTCAGTCACTACAGGAGATTCCAAGTTATTCAGCTTCCAGAAATAGAAAGGATTCACTGGCCCACATACTGCTTGGTCTGGAGCCTTCCAAAACATCCCAGGTGACAGGGAATGACGTTATCAACAGACTCTCCATATTTCAAAACATTTAGCCTCAGAAAGAATTTTATAACTTCTAATTGGCAAGGCATTTCTGTGTTCCCTAGAGTTAGTGGAGAGAACGGCGAAGGCAGTGAGTAGTCTGCTTTTCTTCTTTTAGACAGTGTTTGTTGCTTTAAGGATTTCTGGGGCTCAGTGCCAGAACCTCCTTGGGATATTATTGTCTTACAGTTTAGATCTGCTTATCAGGAAACAGAATCCCCTAAGGGTCAGGTAGGAGGAGAATGAGTTTACACTAAAACCAGACGTTGGTTAGTGGCTGTTGGGGTCCTGTATTCTCGAGCAGCTAGCGGGACTGTGGCATATACTAGTGTATACATTTTCCAAAACCAGAGTTTTCATTACTTCTTGCTGCTGCCGCCTAGGTGTCGTTGGTGTTGTTTAGTAATTATGAAAGCTGGACCACTGTAGACATGAAGAAGTCCAGTTTTGTCTCGTTTTTCTTGTAGACTTGCTGCCTTGAGCTGCTAGTCACCTGTGATAGTTCTGTAGGGCAGTGAGTCAGTATTAAAGTACAAGGAATGAATATCGTGGAAGTACGAAGCGGTGCTTGGATTTATGTATTCAGTGACTTGAAGATTGTAAGAATACAGTATCTCAGTGTCAATATTTTCATCTGGTTTCAAAGCCAAATGGTTAATAAACCAAGGCTAAAAATCTTAAACACAGAATGAGAAAGGCATGTAATCAATTTAAGTATTTTAAGTAACTATTATAAGGCTACCTGCTTATTTTAAGAGGTGTGCTTTCAGGCATTGATAATAAAAGAATGAATCTCTGTGCTTTTACCAGAATGTTCAGACTCTATTACACTCTGTAGGTGCAAGTTAGGCTTGGTCTTTTTACTCTTCTGGTGACTCTAAAAACTAACAAAGTAAAGCATATTTATTATTCACAATTAAAGTGTTAATCAGAGCGATTTGATAGTTTACTGATTGTTGTTCCTTGCGGTGGTCAAGTAGCAATAAAAATAAGCACCTCACATTCACATCTGATTGCAGATGGCAACAACACATACATGAGATCATGTGTTTGAAAAGCAAGCTGTAGATTATTAGATTGTAATAATGTGTGTTGTAAAACTGTAGTGACTTGCAGAGTGCTGCCAGCATTTTAGTGAGGCTAGAGTTTAGGGTATATGGGCGGTGGAGCGTGTCTGGAAATGAGGCTGAACTTGTGAGCGGGGACTAGGTCACGAAGAGCTTTGTACAGTCTGCAGAGGAGTTTTAGATACTTCCACAAGTGATGATTGGGAATCCCTTGTGGAACTTCAAGCAGCAGAGACTGATAGAATTTTGTGTTTAAAAAGAGAATCCTAGTCACAGTGTGGAAACTAGAACAGGAGACGAGACTGGTAGGGAACCAGTTAGGAAGATGTCACAGTAGTCCCAAAGGAAAGGTGGTGAGAGTCTAAAGTAGGGCAATGGCAATCTCAAACTTGGTCATTTCAGCCCCAAAGAGCAATTTTTAAATAATTGTTTAATGCTTATTTATATATTTTGAGAGAGAGGAAGAGAGAGAATCCCAAGCAGGCTCTGCAATGTCAGCGTGGGAGCACGAACGGTGAGATCACGACCTGAGCCAGAATCAAGAGCCGGTTGCTCAACCAGGTGCCCCCCAAAGAGCAATTTTTAAAAGGTTGATGTATTTGAAGGATTTAGTGTCAGTGATGCCTCTAGAAGTTCAGGATTTTTTTTAGAAGAGTAAATAAATTAATTTCACATCCCTCTTCTATCCCTGGAAGGCATTTGGCAAAGGTTTGCTTGGACCCATATGCAGGGATCTCGTTCATAAACTGCTGCCAAATCCTTGTGGGTCTGTTGTGAATACACAGCTCATTTAGAGCTTAGAGTAGAGGGGGTGTCAGTTGCTTTGTCCTTGTGACCAGTAACCACAGAATCACGTTGTTCCCCCTTCTCAAGAAGATTGTAGCAATTTTGGGCAGTGAGCCCTCCCGCCCCCCCCCCCCCAAGTTGCTGCCTCCTCTGTCTTTTTCATGTTACAGTCAGTTTGAGTGATGATGATGGTTCTCTTACCCCTCCTCGTCCTTCATTATCATCATCATCATCATCATCCTGCTCATAGCTGACATTTACAAAATCTATGAGTACATACTATTTGCCAGGAAGTGTATTCAATGTTTTATCTACATGATTAAACTTAATCCTCCTAACACCCTATAAAATAAATTACTATTATTATCTTCAGTTTACTCATGAGGAAACTAAGGTTCAGAGTTCTTTAAGTAACTTGCCCCACGTACATAGCTTGACAAATGGTGGAACCAGAAATCGAACATAATTCTCTTTAATTTTAGAGTCTGAGCTCTTAACTGTTATGATGTGGTTACTACTTAATACAAGTTAGTATGATTTCTCTTTTTAAATTTGCTCTTTTTTGTAGCTCTGCCCAGTAAGGTCCATGTAATCAAACACAGTTTATTTACCCACCATCTGCAGTTCATAGCAGGTATAAAACACAAATATAGAACATTTTTAAGACATGAAGCACAGGAAAAACTGTGGGGGAAAGTGGTGTATGGGCAGAGTAGGGAAGCTATTTAAATTTCTAGCCTTTTTCAAGGCAGAATATTCATATATGCCTTCACTATTTTGCTTCAAGTGTAGCAATTTTGGAAATAGGAAAGACAATTGTAAAAATCGAGATAACCATTCAGAAACTATAAAATTCACCCTCTTAAAGTGTATGATTGAATATGTTTTTTTGGAGTGTATTCATAAATTATGCAACCATAACCACTATCTAATCCAAGAACGTTTGCTTCACCCTAAAAAAGAAATTCTGTACTCATTAGCAGTCATTCCCCATTTCTTCCTACGGAGACACTTACTTTCAACCCTACAATATACCAAAACATATCCCAAAGCTATGAAAAAGATTTTGAGAAGAATATTTATCCATGATCCCCTTCTCTTTAACACAGATAATAATAATAGCAGCCAACATCAGTATAATGGTTACTATGTGTAAGGTACTATTCTAAGTGCTTTACCTATTAACTCATTTCAATTTCACTATGACCCTATGAGGCAAGTTCTATTATTATATCCATTTTACAGATGAGGAGATTAAGGCACAGGGAAGTTGAGTAACTCACCTTAAATCATATAATTCTAATAGGGGATGGAGATAGGATATAAATCTGGGCAGTCTGTGGGACGCCTGGGTGGCTCAGTCGGTTAAGCGGCCGACTTCGGCTCAGGTCATGATCTTGCGGTCCGTGAGTTCGAGCCCCGCGTCGGGCTCTGTGCTGACAGCTCAGAGCCTGGAGCCTGTTTCAGATTCTGTGTCTCCCTCTCTCTGACCCTCCCCCGTTCATGCTCTGTCTCTCTCTGTCTCAAAAATAAATAAACGTTAAAAAAAAAAAAAAAAGTTTAAAGATAAATAAATAAACCTGGGCAGTCTGACTTTGTAGTCTGTGCTCTTAATTATTACATATGTTTTAATGGGATCATATCTACATTTGAAAATGACAAGAGGACCTTGAGAACGTTATGCTGAATGAAACCAGTCACAAAAGACCACATATTGTATGATTCCATTTATATGAAATGTCCAGAAGAGGCATATCTATACAGAGTATTTATAGAATAGCAATTTACAGAGTGTAAATTACTGGTTGCCTAGGGCTGGAGGTGGGGTGGAGAGGGTGGGAAGACTGTTGGTGGGAAATAGGAAGTGACTGCTAATGAGTATGGAGTTTCTTTTTAAGATAATGAAGATGGGGGCTCCTGGGTGGTTCAGTTGGTTGAGCATCTGACTCTTGATTTTGGCTCAGGTCGTGATCCCAGCGTTGGGGGATCGAGTCCTGCATCAGGATCCGCCCTGAGCATGGAGCCTCCCTAGGATATTCTGTCTGTCTGTCTGTTTGTTTGTTTGTTTGTTTCTTTCTTTCTTTCTTTCTTTCTCTCTCTCCCTCTCTCTCCCTCCCTCCTTCTCCCCCCCCCGCCCCTCTCCCCTGCTCACACTTATTTAGTCTCTTTCTAAAAAAAAAAAAAAAAGTGTTCTAAAATTGATAACAGTGAAGGTTGCAACTTTGGGAATATACTAAAATCCATTGAATTGTACACTTTAAGTGGATGAATTATATATATGTGAATTACAACTTAATAAACCTCTTTCTTAAAAAAAAAAATATGAAGAGAAACAACCAGAATTATTTTTCTTAGACTACCTTTGTCTTCATCTAAAAAAATTTATATGTACATACACACACATCACCTTTTTCTCTTTTATTTGGGGATACTCAGTCACTTGCAACCAATTCTGATTCTAAGCACTCTGCTTGCCTACTCAGACATTCCAGATGCTTCCAAGTACCTAAAAGCCCAACCTCCTTAACCTGGAAGTGAGGCCTGTGAGATCCCATAGAGCTCTGTGGGAAAGAATAGCATGATTATCGGGAATGTGACTATATATTTTGGGTTTTTTTTTCATTAAATATAATTTATTGTCAGATTGGTTTCCATACAACACCCAGTGCTTATCCCAACAGGTGCCCTCCTCAATGCCCATCACCCACTTTCCCCTCTCCCCCACCCCCCATCAACCCTCAGTTTGTTCTCAGTATTTAAGAGTCTCTTAGGGGTGTCTGGGTGGCTCAGTTGGTTAAGCGACCAACTTCGGCTCAGGTCATGATCTTGCAGTTTGTGAGTTCAAGCCCCGCATCGGGCTCTGTGCTGACAGCGCAGAGCCTGGAGCCTACTTCAGATTCTGTCTCCCCCTCTATCCCTCCCCCGCTCACACTCTGTGTCTCTCTGTCTCTCAATAATAAACGTTAAAAAAAAATTAAAAAAAAAGAGTCTCTTATGGTTTGCCTCCCTCCCTCTCCATAACTTTTTTTCCCCCTTCCCCTCCCACCTGGTCTTCTGTTAAGTTTCTCAGGATCCACATATGAGTGAAAACATATGGTATCTGTCTTTCTTTGCCTGACTTATGTCACTTAGCATAATACCCACCAGTTCCATCCACGTTGCTACAAGTGACCAGATTTCATTCTTTCTCATTGCCAAGTAGTATTCCATTGTATATATAAACCATATCTGCTTTATTCATTTGTCAGTTGATGGACATTTAGGCTCTTTCCATAATTTGGCTGTTGTTGAAAGTGCTGCTATAAACATTGGGGTACAAGTGCCCCTATGCATCAGTACTCCTATATCCCTTGGGTAAATTCCTAGCAGTGGTATTGCTGGGTCATAGGGTAGATCTATTTTTAATTTTTTGAGGAACCTCCACACTGTTTTCCAGAGTGGCTGCACCAGTTTGCATTCCCACCAACAGTGCAAGAAGGTTCCTGTTTCTCCACATCCTTGCCAGCATCTATAGTCTCCTGATTTGTTCATTTTAGCCACTCTGACCTGCGTGAGGTGGTATCTCATTGTGGTTTCGATTTGTATTTCCCTGATGAGGAGTGATGTTGAGCATCTTTTCATGTACCTGTTGGCCATCTGGATGTCTTCTTTAGAAAAGTGTCCATTCATGTCTTTTGCCCATTTCTTCACTGGATTGTTTTTCGGGTGTGGAGTTTGGTCAGTTCTTTATAGATTTTGGATACTAGCCCTTTATCCAGTATGTCATTTGCAAATATCTTTTCCCATTCCGTCAATTGCCTTTTAATTTTGTTGATTGATTCCTTTGCAGTGCAGAAGCTTTTTATCTTCATGAGGTCCCAATAGTTCATTTTTGCTTTTAATTCCCTTGCCTTTGGAGATGTGTCATGTAAGAAATTACTGTTGCTGAGGTCAAAGAGGTTTTTTTCCTGCTTTCTCCTCTAGGGTTTTGATGGTTTTCTGTCTCATATTCAGGTCCTTCATCCATTTTGAGTTTATTTTTGTGAATGTTGTAAGAAAGTGGTCTAGTTTCATTCTTCTGCATGTTGTTCTCCAGTTCTCCCAGCACCATTTGTTAAAGAGACTGTCTTTTTTTCCACTGGATACTCTTTCCTGCTTTGTCAAAGATTAGTTGGCCATACAGTTGTGGATCCAATTCTGGGATCTCTATTCCATTGGTCTATGTGTCTGTTTTTGTGCCAATACCATACTGTCTTAATGATTGCAGCTTTATAGTAGAGGCTGAAGTCTGAGATTGTGACGCCTCCCACTTTGGTTTTCTTCTTCAGTATTACTTTGGCTATTCAGGGTCTTTTGTGGTTCCATACAAATCTTAGGATTGCTTGTTCTAGTTTTGAGAAGAATGCTCTTGCAAATTGATTGGGATTGCATTGAATGTGTAGATTGCTTTGGGTAGTATTCACATTTTAACAATATTTATTCTTCCAATCCATGAGCATGGAATGTTTTTCATTTCTTTGTATCTTTTTCAATTTCCTTCATAAGCTTTCTATAGTTTTGAACATAGAGATCTTTCACATCTTTGGTTAGGTTTATTCCTAGGTATTTTATGATTCTTGGTGCAATTGTGAATGGGATTAGATTCCTTATTTCTCTATCTTTTGCTTCATTATTGGTGTATAAAAATGCAGACGATTTCTGTATATTGATTTTGTACCCTGCAACTTTGCTGAATTCATGTATCAGTTCTAGCAGACTTTTGGTGGAGTCTGTCGGGTTTTCCATGTAGAGTATCATGTCATGACTATATATTTTGATATAGAACTTAAAACAGTTTAGTGTGTTATATCATCCATTCTGCAAATATTTATGGAGGGCCTTCTGTGTACCAGGCAGTGCTCTAGGTGCTTGATTTATATCAATGAATAAAATAGACACAAGATTCTTTGCCCTGTAGAGTGTAGAGGAGATAAGGTCTAATCCTATAGGCTTCATAGAGGAGGTATTATTTAAGTTGGATCATAAAAGATACCAGGATTTTATCTAGATGATTAAGAGTTAAGTGTGTTTGATGGAAGAGTGAGGTGCCCTGCCGGTCCAGTCAAAACATCTAGCATCTATATTGTGTCCTTTTTTTATGTTTTTAATTTAATTTTTTTTTTTTTGGCTGTGCCACAAATAATTTTAAAGTCTCAGTGGTTTATACCAACAACCATTTACTTTCATTCTCATGGGTCTCTGGCTACAGTTTGGCTAATCTAGGCTGGACCAGGTAGAATTCAAAAGGCTTTCATTTGGGTTCAAGTCTCTTTCCCCTTGTCTTCCCTCTGGGGCCCTGTCTGAAGAGGCAGTAACTTCCCAGGGCATGCTCTTCTCTTGGTGGGTATTAGAGCACAAGGGGACAGACCAAATCGTACAATATGGTGTAAAGCTTCTGCTCATATTCTCTACATTGGCACTCTCAAAGCAAGTCACATGGCCAGTCCAACAAAAATGTGACAGGCAACTATACTCTGCCCACAGTGGGAGGCACTGTATAGTCACACAGCAAAGAGTATGGAGCTGTAATTCTGTTATAAAGAAGGTGATGAATTTATTTTTATTTTTTTATTTTTGAGACAGAGACAGAGCATGAGCAGGGGAGGGGCAGAGAGAGAGGGAGACACAGAATCTGAAGCGGGCTCCAGGCTCTGAGCTGTCAGCACAGAGCCCGACGCGGGGCTCGAACTCACGGACCATGAGATCGTGACCTGAGCCGAAGTCGGATGCTCAACCAACTGAGCCACCCAGGTGCCCCAAGAAGGTGATGAATTTTGAACAGCAATTTGATCAACAAGAGTATTATAAGTACAAGAAATAGTTGGACAATGGGGCACCTGGGTGGCTCAGTCGGTTAAGCGTTCGACTTCGGCTCAGGTCACGATCTCATGGTCCGTGAGTTCGAGCCCCGCGTCGGGCTCTGTGCTGACAGCTCAGAGCCTGGAGCCCGTTTCAGATTCTGTGTCTCCCTCTCTCTCTGCCCCTCCCCTGTTCATGCTCTGTCTCTGTCTCAAAAATAAATAAACATTAAAAAAAAATTTATAAAAAAAAAAAAAGAAAGAGCTGGACGAGGCATGAATACAGAAGCGAATAGACATGGGTATAGAAATGACTAAAAGGTGTCAAAGATGTTGTTAGAGGATTGGAACAAATTGTGAATTATGGTGCTCCACTGATTCACAATACTAGTTTTCTGTGTTACTGCTATCAATTTTAAGTCACAGCACTATGGTGTAAAGACAGTAAATATTTCTTTATTTATCTAAGTCATATTTTACCTATCCCAAGTTCTCTTCCACCTGGTTGTTGGCAACTTTAATTTTAGGTATCATTGGAGTCCTTCCTTCCCTGCACCCAGTAGTATCAGAGAGATTCCTGGATCTACACAGTAGCAAACTGGAGGGGGAGCTGTATCTTTAGGCTACAGTGGTTGCTTCCTAATATTATGGAAAATCCTACTATTCACATATACAAAATTCAGAGAGATTAAAATGTAGAGTTAAAAAAAAAGGTACTCTATGAACTCAAGAAGTTTAATATGAAACATTTGCGAATACAAAATGCTATGAAACGCCTCTGTCCTTTCTCTCCTAGATGGAAAAACCGGTATCAGACTTATATTCTCACTGTAAACAACTCTAAAACTGGGAAAACACAGGAGGCAGCTGTTTTCAGGCATCAGGCAATAGGCAGCGCAGGTCTGTGATCCTGGAAAGAAAGGAAACACCAGGTGAGTCCCGTATTCACCCTGGCTCTTTGCCTGGGAACATTTTCCCAATTATAGCCCAGGGAGGTGGCACTCAAGTGAGAGCAATGGGCTCCCTGAACAGAGGAGGAAGAACTCGGAGTTTAGGGCTACCAAAAGGGCTGAATTGTAGAACAGGGTACAGGAGGAGAGGGAGCAGCATATAGGTGTAGGGGGCAGGAATCTGCTTGGGTATTTACCTCAGTTCCTTGGCCAACGGTCAGGTTGGGCATGCACAGGGAAGACTCTGTGAGACCTGATGCGGAGTGGCTGCTATGGGGCTGAGAAGTGAACAAAGACACCTGAGGGTGCACAGTGCTCAGAAATGTTGGTGTTCTAGTCCAGCCAGAGTGAGAGAACTTGATGAGCATTTAAGGTATGAATTTGGGATCCCAGATAGGACAGCTTTAGGAGTGAGTACAATACCCTATAGTAGGGGCACCTGGTGGCTCAGTCCATGAAGCATTCGACTTTGGCTCAGGTCGTGAGCTCATGATTCGTGAGTTCAGGCTCTGCATCGGGCTCTGCATTGATGGTCTGGAGCCTGCTTGGGATTCTCTCTCTCTCCTTCTCTTTCTGCCCCTCCCCCCCCTTAATACATAAACTTAAAAAAAAAAACCCTAGAGTAAAGGCTGTACCTTAAGACTAGGGACAGAACCAAAATAAACCCACCTGACATGGCATAAAACCAAACCTATCAGGATCAAGAGGAACTTCCAGTAATTTAACTGCTTGTCAAACCAAAATTCAACACCCATTAAAGGAATACAACATAATCCAGACTGTGTACAACATATCATCCACCATACTTAGCATACAATAAAAATTACAAAAGCACAAAGAAGTGAAACTATGACAAGCAAAAATGTGACCCATCCTATGGAGAAAACATACAACACATCCTATGATGGTCCAGGTGATGGATTTAGCACACAAGGAATTTAAAGCAGCTGATATAAATGTGTTCAGATATTTAAAAGAAAAGATGGGCATAATTAATGAATATATGGGGAGCACTGGCAGAGAAAAGGAACTATTAAAAAGAGCCAGATGGAAATTCTAGATTTCCAGATGGAAAAGTACAATAGCTAAAATAAAGATTAACTGGATGGATTCATGACAGCAGGAGAGACATGCAGAAGAAAGAGTCCAATGAACTAAATAAACTGAATCTAAACTGAATAGCCAAGAGCAAAAAGATTGGAGCTAGGGGATAACAAAGCTGTAGTGACTGTGAGGCAATATCAAGTAGTTTAACATATATCTAATTGGAGTCCCATAAAGATAGGAGGAAAGACGAGGAAGAAATATGTGAAGAAATAATGACCACAATTTCCCTAAATTTAGTGACAGACATCAACCCACAAGTCCCAAAACCTCAGTGAACCTCAGACAGTAAATATGAAGGAAACAACACCTGAGAACATTGTACTCACCTGCTGAAAACCAAAGATAAAAACAAAAATCTTTTTTTTTAAATTTTTTTTTAACGTTTATTTATTTTTGAGACAGAGAGAGACAGAGCATGAACAGGTGAGGGGCAGAGAGAGAGGGAGACACAGAATCTGAAACAGGCTCCAGGCTCTGAGCTGTCAGCACAGAGCCCGACGCGGGGCTCAAACTCACGGACCGTGAGATCGTGACCTGAGCCGAAGTCGGACGCTTAACCCACCAAGCCACCCAGGCGCCCCCAAAATCTTAAGAGTAGTCAAAGTAAAAAGATATGTACAGAGAACAAAAGTAATAATGATAGCTGACTTCTTATCTGAAATTGGCAGAAGACAGTGGAACAACGTCTCTAAAGTTTGAAAGAAGAAAAACAAAACTGTCAATCCAAAATATTATACTGGAAGCAAAAATACCTTCCAGAAATGGAAGTGAAATAAAAACATTTTCAAATAAACTAAAGCTGAGAGAATTTGTTGCCCGGAGACTTAATATTGCAAGAAATGCTAACGGATGTTCTTTAGCTGAAGGGAAATGATACCTGAAAGAAACTCAGATCTGTAGAAAGGAATAAAGAGCACTAGAAATGGTAATTATATAGGCAAATGTGAAAGACTTTTCCTTCTTTATTTAAAGGACAACTGATTATTTATAACAAAAATGGCATTGTATTATCAGGGTTTATAATAATTGTACCAATTATTTATTGCTGTGTAACAGATTTTCTCCAAAATTAATGGCTTAACACAATAAGCATTTATTGTCTTACAGTCTCTGTGGGTTGGGAATTCAAGAGTGGCTTAACTGGATGTTTCTGGTTCAGAGTCTGTCATGAATTGCCATCAAGATATTGTCTGGGGCTGTCCTGATCTGAAATCTTGACTGGGGCTCTCAGCTCTCCTTTTAAGATCTCAAATAGCTATTGGCAGGAGGCCTCATTATTCATCATGCGAGCCTCTCCATAAGGCTGCCCGAGTGTCCTCACGAATTAGTCTTGGAAATCACGTACTGTCGCCATCACCACATTCTGTAGTTTAGAAATGAGTCACTAGCAAACCCCACAATTAAGAGGAAAGGAACTATGCTCCTCTCTTTGAAGGGAGCGGTATCTAAAAATTTGTGGAGATACTTTAAGGCTACCACAAATATGTAGAGATAATATATATGATAGAAAGAATACAAGGTACAGGATGGAGTGGTAAATGGAATTATACTGTTGTACAGTTTATACAGTGTATATAAAGTGGTATAATATTAATTCTAAGTAGATGCATATTGTACTCCCTAGAGCAACCACTTGAGAAATCCAGAGGTATAGCTCAGAAGCCAATAGAGGAAATGAAATGGAATACTAAAAACTATTTGACTAGCTCACAATTTTGCAGGAAAGAAGGAACAAACCAATGGGACAAGTAGAAAAGAATTGCCATACCAATAACACTAAATGTAAATAATCTAAATATGTTCATTTAAAAGTAGAAATGATCATACTTATCAATTAACTGTTTAAAAGAGAGGCATTTGAGAAATAAGTCAGAGAAAGACAAATACTGTGTGAACTCACTTATATATGGAATCTAAAAAAGGCCAAACTCATAGAAACAGAGTTGAATGATGATTGCTGGGGGCTGAGGGATGGGAGAAATGGGGGAATATTGGTCAAAGAGTACAAACTTCCACTTATAAAATGAATAAGTTCTGGGATCTAATATACAAGATGGTGACTATAGTTAATAGTACTGTATTGTATACTTGAAAATTGCTAAAAG
The DNA here is from genome assembly GCF_018350195.1 of Panthera tigris. Taxonomy (NCBI): domain Eukaryota; kingdom Metazoa; phylum Chordata; class Mammalia; order Carnivora; family Felidae; genus Panthera; species Panthera tigris. Next base: position 57,953,554 of record NC_056670.1, on the reverse strand, counting down.
AGTAGGTTTTCAGTGTTCTCACACAAAAATTCTAATTTTGTGAGATGATGGATGTCTTAAGTAATCTTATTGTGGTAATCATATTGCAATATACACATGTATGAAATCATCACATCATATACCTTAAACTTACACAATGTCATATGTCAATTATATCTTCATAAAGCTGGAAGAAAAAGGAGATGTACTTTAAATATAAAAGCATAGATATGTTGGAAGTAAAAAAAAAAAATAGAAAAATATAAACCATGTAAACAGTATGGAAAAAGCTGACATGGCTATATTAATGTCAAAGAAAGACTTTAAGGAGTATTAACAAGATAAAGAGGGATATGTTGTTATGATAAAAGTCAATTCATCAAAATGATTGAAAAATTCGAAATGTGCTAATAACAGAACTTTAAAATACATGAAGAAAAACTAACAGAATTAAAGAGAAAAACAAATCCCAATAAGAGTTAGGGGTTTAATTCCCCTTTCTTAGTATTGACAGAGCAAGTAGATAAAAATCAACAAGGATATTTATGATGTGAATGCTGCCATCAATCACCTTCACCTAACTGACATTTATAGAACACTATTCTCAACAACTGCAGAATGTACATTATTTTCAAGTGTGGATAGAGCACTCACTAAGATAGACCATATGCTGGGCCATAAACATCTCGGTAAATTTTAAATAATACAGAGTATGTTTTCCTACCACAGCAGAATTAAACTGGAAGTTAATAACAGAAAGATCTCTGGGTATTTGGAGTATTTGGAAAGTAAACAATGCACCCCTAAATAACCCATAGTTAAAAGAACAAATCATATGGGAAATTGGAAAATATTTTTGGTTGAATGAAAATGAAAGCATCATATCAGAATCTGTGGGATGCAGCGAAAGCAGTGTTTAGAGGGAAAGTTGTAGCTTTAGATGCTTATATTTAAAATGAAGAAGGATTTAAAATCTGTTATCTAAGTTTTCACAGGAATGAAAAAAAAAAAGAACTAATTAAACATAAGGTTGAAGGAGGGAAATAAAGAAGAAATCAGTGAAATAGAAAACAAACAATAGAGATATTTAACAATGTCAAAAGTTGATTCTTTGAAAAGATCAATAAAATTGATAATCTTCTAGCAAGACTAAGAAAAAAAGAGAAAGCGAAATTTTCCAGTATCATTACAGATCATACAGATATTAAAAGGTCAATAAAGGAATATTATGAACAAGTTTATGCCAGTAAATTTGATAGCTTAGATTAAATGGGCACTTTCTTGAAAAATACAACTTACTAAAACTGAGACAAGAATATAAATTTTCAATAGCCGTATATCTGATGAAAATATTGAATATTTAATTGAAAACCTTTCCTTGATGTTCTACAGGCCCAGGTTATTTTACCGATAATTCTATCAAGTATGTAAGGTTGAAACAATACCAGTCTTAACATAGATTTTTTTCAGAAAATAGAGGAGAAAGGAGCACTTCCCAGTTCTTTATGCGGCAAGCCTATCCCTTATACACAATCTGACAAAGACATTTAACGAAAAGATTAGAGACCAATATCCCTTTGGGAGCATAGGTATAAAATCTTCAACAAAATAGTAGCAAACTGAAATTTGCACTATATAAAAAGAATAATAGGGGCACCTGGCTGGCCCAGTGTGCAACTCTTGATCTCAGGATTGTGAGTTCAAGCCCATGTTGGGTATAGAGATTACTAAAAAAAATAAACTTAAAAAAAAAAAGAATAATACATCATAAGCAAATAGGGTTAATTCCAGGAATGCAAGGGTGATTTAACATTTGAAAATAATTTTAATTTGCCATATTAACAGAATAAAGGAGAAAAAACACAATTGTCTAAAAACGTTTATCAGTAGATACAGAAAAAACCATTTGATAAAACTCACTTATTCATGTTTTTTTTTTTTAAGGGCAGAACAAAACAGTACGCATGACTGAGGCAAAGTCCTGAACTATGCCCTTCGTTTCTTTTGGCAGGAATTACAACTATCACAGACATGCTAGCTGCCCAGAAGGCCCAGCAAAAGACCCCATACAATCTCTGGGACAAAGTTAATTAATTGCTCTATGATTGTGTGCATTTGCTCTTTGTTAGGAAACTAGCATTCCAGCTTATCTCAACTACCAGACACAATTGTTATTTTCTGTAGCAAATCTGTAATCTTATTATTAAAATGTCATCTTAGTTTTCTATCTGTCATGGCAGTCTGTCATACAAATCTCCCACCTGTTTTGTTCTCTTTTTATCTTATCCTAGCTACTATTTATGTGTCACTCCCAGATTTCCATATAGGGTTTCCATATAGATACATTATTTTCTTTACATATCCTACCACTGCTCCCTCTGCTCTGTCAGAGATCTTTTCACACACGATGAACCTTTTTACTGTTGAATTTTACGTTCAAACATCCTGATTTAGGACATTAAATCCTTCTGGTTGACACCGAGGAATCAGTCATTCATTGGGTTTGCCATGCCTTGGCCGTTACTCTCTGGTTCATCTTAAATAGAAATTACCAGAAGATTCCATATATACATTTTTCTTTCAAGTATAGTGGCTCTAGTTTCTACAAATGGCAAGTGTGTGGGGTTTTTTTTTTTAAGATTTAATTAAAAAAATTTTTTAGAGAGAGAGTGCCCATGAGCGGGGAGAGGGAGAAGGGGAGAGGGAGACAGAGAGAGAGAGAATCTCAAGCAGGTCCCACTGTGGAGCCCGACGCAGTGTTGATCCCATGACTCTGGGATCATGACCTGAACTGAAATCAGGAGTCAGCTGCTGAACCAACTGAGCCACCCAGGCACCCCAAGTGTTAGTTTTTGTTATTTGCTTGTATAAAGCTGCTGGTTCCTGTTTTCCATGGTGCTTGGATAGTGGTGCTCTTTGAGAGAACCTAAATCACCCATCCTAAGAATGGTCTCAGCTATGTTCAACTCCAGTTGGACAGTTTTTCTTTCCTAGTTTTCTTCCTCAGAATCTTTCGTTTTCAGAATTACTTTCCTGATTCTTCCTTCTAAAATATCAAGAGTATTTTATAAAGTAGGCTGAAGGGTAGAGAAACTCTTCATGTCTTTTTAAACCTTTTTCTTTGGCGCAGAACTAGCTTGCCCTAGAAACAGATAAGGGAAAGAAACAAGATGCCTACCTTGCAGATCTTTGTAACATTTATCCTCACAGTTTGGAACACTGGGTTACATTTTCTTGGCGTTCCCTGGAAACAGCCCTACAAACTGCCTGTCTTCACATGTTTGTGCTTATCTGTGACCTCACCCTAAAGTTTCATTTTATAGTGTCACCTTCATCTGCACTTCTGCAACTGCTAAGGGATGTTTTATCTGGGCATTTATTACACACACAACCTAGTGGGGTTGTGAATTTTAATGTATCACTAAGCTGCTTAGCTCAGACATGTCCAATGTATTTACTCATGTGTCAGCACCCATAAATTTCCACCCATAATTGAGATTCATGCATGATTTAAGAACTGTGTACCTGAAAGAGTACTTAAGGAACTCTTAGGTCGACCCATCTGAAAATATTTCTTTAATGGAAATATCCTCAAACTTGATAGGCCCTGAACTAGTAATTTTGGGACCTTCCTCCACCAGTGCAATTTTGTCAAAAAGACAAAATTGATGTAGAGACATATAAGCGAATTTTTACAAAATATTTTTTGGCCTCTACTTCATTTTAGATGAGAAGTGTTTGGTTTAAACCCTGAAGGGGACTGAAGGGCCCTTCCATGATTGGCAGAAAGTCAGATATATATCCTGTCCGTCTGCTGAGGTTGCTGCCTTCCAGCTTGGGACCAGTTTGAAACAAGCAAATGTAATGTAAATTGTAAGACAGTTTATAATAGTAGATTCCTTTCCTACCTTCATTACTCTGATCATTCCATCTAAGTCAGAACAGGTTTTTCATTTTTTCCTAGGAGTCCAACATTCCACAGCTTGTTTAACCAAAGTATATGTTGTGAGTCAGTGCTCTTGTCATCAGAAGAGCAGTAGGTAGAAGGAGGTTGAAGGAGGACGGGTTGGCCCTGACTGTGTTACTCAGCCTCGTGGGGGATGCCATGATCAAGATGGGTTCTACTTTTCCTCCTCATCTGTTGCTAGTTCTCTGAGTAGTCACCTGGCAGTGACTGTTGACCTTCTGTCCAAAATGAACTCTGGTGACATAAACCAGAAGGGGAAATGCTGTTTCCTTAGCTTCTCTCATTTCCTTCCTGAAAGGAAGAACTTCATTTTCTGACACCTCTGATCCTTTCACACAAAGCAAAGAGACTATTCTTTTTATCCCTGTATTTTTAAGAATAAGACAACTGCACAATTGTCTTTTTTCTTTTTTTAATTTGAGAGAGAGCACACGAGTGGGGGAGAGGGGCAGAGAGAGAGAGAGAGAATCTTTTTTTTTTCTTTTTTTTAATTTTTTTTTTTTAACGTTTATTTATTTTTGAGACATAGAAAGAGCATGAGTGGAGGAGGGACAGAGAGAGAGGGAGACACAGAATCAGAAGCAGGCTCCAGGCTCTGAGCCATCAGCCCAGAGCCCGACGCGGGGCTCGAACTCACGGACCGCGAGATCGTGACCTGAGCTGAAGTCGGACGCTTAACCGACTGAGCCACCCAGGCGCCCCTTGAGAGAGAGAATCTTAAGCAGACTCCATACTCAGCATGGAGCCCAACACAGGGCTCGATCCCACAACCCTGCGATCATGACCTGAGCCAAAATCAAGAGTTGGACACTCAACCCACTGAGCCATCCAGGTGCCCTCCACAATTGCTTTTTGAAATTAAATATTATTTCTCATTGCGCTATTAAAATTTTTAAAATGGATTTCCATTCCCAAAAGGTAATATTTTTGAGAAAGTCAGTTTCAAGACATAAAGAAATTCTCACATGCTCATGAAAGCATATTCCTTTGAAGGAACCTATACTGGAGAGTCCCCACAAAGAGGCCCCCTTCCCCAGCTTTTGTCAGGTAGGCAAAGATGTACCTGCTCCAGGGCTCCCCCTTGCAGGACCAAACAAGAAACACGAAAGGAGAAACAGCAGTCCTTCGTTTAGGAAACCTCTTCAGAAATTTTGTTTTGGAATCCCAGGGTTTAGACTTACACTATGAATTGGGAAATGAAAGTGTCACTAGTGCTTTCTGAAAGAATAAATTTTCAAAACTCTCCTACATTGTATCCTACTTTCCTAATGGTAAAACAGATGGCTCAGAATTTTGAAACAAGAATTTAGAGTCTGGGTCCCACGCACGAGATCCATCAAAAGTGAGGCTATTTTTTTAGTGGAGTAATCCAGGCATCAATGATTTTATTCCTATTTTTTAAAGGTTTCAAAATTTGCATCTCTAGCTCTCCTCTCTCATCTGGATTTAGAATGGTAGATTTAGGAAACCAATTTTATACTTTTGTGTATTCTTTGTCCCCATTTTTTTTCATGCACATTTCTCAGAAATCCTGAAAATTCCTTTGGGCACGTATCCATCAGGGGCCTAGCAAAATATGGAAGGCACGCCGAAGGTGGATCATTTGAGGAGGTTCTTCTTCGAATGGAATGGACAGGTGTGGGGAAAATAACAACCCCAGGCTTGCAGAAGAGCCACCTCAGGCCTGAAGGGGCAGGGAACCGGGAGCCAACTGATAGCCCAGCAGGGAAGGAGCCCGGGGAATAAACACCCCGACTTCTCTGTCCTTCTACCGTCAGCTCTTCTGCTATGCCACCCGTTGGCTGAACCCAACTGGAAGCCAGAGGCAAGGGAGCACCTTGCTGCGGTTCTTGTGGGTCAGCTCTGAGGAGCACAACACAGGGTGCAGGGTGGAGGAAGGTGGAGGACAGGCCCAGGAGCGAAATGGCAGACCCTCAGCACACGCTTATTGTTCAGTACACGCTCAAGATTCAGGTACACGCTCAATCTGTACCAGGCTCAGCTCTTTCCTCAAAAGGCTGGTTTGGAAATTACTTATTAAGCTGTGTGATATCGGTATCAGGGTAAAAGTTTATAGTTTGTGATCTCAGGATTTTTTTTCAGTAATACGTTCAGACTTGTAGATATGTTACTTATTAAAAATTACCAAAGTTCCCCAAGGCTTCTCTCCCTTCTATGACATACGTTTTAAAAACTCTTTTTTTACTGTGGTAAATGTATATATAACCTAAGATTTACCATTTTAAACATTAAAACAATTTTTTTAAGTTTATTTATTTTGAGCGGGGGGAAGGGGCAGAGAGGGAGACAGAGAAAATCCCACACAGGCTCTGCACTGGCAGCGCGGGGCTCAAACCCACGAACCATGAGATCACGACCTGAGCTGAAATCAAGAGTTGGATGCTTAACTGACTAAGCCACCCAGGTGCCCCCCATTTTGACCACTTTTAAGCGTACAGTTCTGTGGCATGAAGTCCATTGACACTGTTGTGCAGCCATCATCACCGTCTGCCTCCAGAACTCCTTCATCTTCCCCGGCTGAAACCCCATACCCATTTCCCTTCACCCCAGTCCCTGGGAGCCGCCATTCCACTTTCTGTTTCTTTGAGTTTGTTCTTGAATGATCATACAAATGAAATCGCATAGTATTTGCCTTTTTGTTTGTGAGCTAGCATGATGTCTTCAAGTTTCATCCATGTTGAAGCACGTGCCAGATTGTCCTTCCTTTTTAAGGCTGAATGATGTTCCGTTGTATGTCTGCACCACAGTTGTTTTCTTTTTATCCCAAGTTTTTATTTACATTTGGGCTTGTTAACATACAGTGCAATATTAGTTTCAGGTGTAGAACTGAGTGATTTATCACTTACATAGGACACCAGGTGCCTGTTACAAGTGCCCTCCTGAATACCCATCACCCATTTAACTCATCCCCTCACCCACTTCTCCCCCCCAGTAATCATAACTTTGCTCTCTATAGTTAAGAGTCTGTTTCTTGGTTTGCTTCCTTTTTTTTCTCCCCATGTTTATTTTTGTTTCTTAAATTCCACATATGAACAAAATCATATGATATTTGTCCCTCTCTGAGTGACTTCACTTAGCATAATACTTTCTAGTTCTATCCATGTCATGGCAAATGGCAAGATTTCGTTCTTTTTTATGGCTGAGTAATAATTCTGTTTTGTGTGTGTGTGTGTGTGTACGTGTGTGTACATATATATATATATATATATATATATATATATATATAACATCTTCTTTATCCATTGGTTGATGGACATTTGGGTTCCTTCCATAATTTGGCTGTTGTTGATACTATAAACATTGGGGTGCATGTAGTCCTTCAAATTAGTATTTTGGTATCCTTTGGGTAAATACCTGGTAGTGCCATTGCTGGATTGTAGGGTAGTTGTATTCTTAACTTTCTGAGGAACCTCCATACTGTTTTCCAGAGTGGTTGCACCAGTTTGCATTCCACTAAATGTAAGAAGGTATGCTACATTTTGTTTATTCATCTGTGGATGGATAGTGGTTGTGTGTTACACATTTTATTTTATTTTTAAAAGTTTATTTATTTTGAGAGAGAGGGAGAGAGAGAGATCGAGCGGGGGGAGGAGCAGAGAGAGATGAGGAGAGAGAGAGAATCCCAAGCAGGCTCCACACTGTCAGCAAGGAGCCTGATGCGGGGCTTGAATTCACCAACCATGAGATCATGACCTGAGCCAAAATCAAGAGCCAGTTGCCTAACAACTGAACCACCCAGGTGCCCCGTGATATACATCTTACTTTATGATCTTTTTAATTTTTATTTATTTTGAGAGAGAAAAGACACATGTACAAGCGGGGGAGGGGCAGAGGGAGAGAAAAGAGAGAATCCCAAGCAGGCTCCATACTATCAGCACAGAGCCCAATGTGGGGCTCAAACTCATGAACCATGAGATCATGACCTGATCTGAAATCAAGAGTCAGATGTTTAACCAACTGAGCCACCCAGGGGTCCCCCTGTGATCTACATTTTAAAATGTGATTTATTTCTGAGTATGTTCTCATTAATACATTCACTGTCATGACTGTAACCTATACATGTGCAGTGTGATGTCTCAGAAATCTACAAAGTGATATAAGAGGAAGGGCTATAGGAGCTGAGGCATGAAAGGTGGAAGTGAGCATGAGCAGGAGAGGTGGGCATCATTTGGAGAAAGTGGAGAATGGGGAGACTTTAAATATGTGCAAAGATGGGGGAACCCACCATGGAGAAAAAAGGGGCATGTAAGCAAAGGAAAAAATTCTGGACAGAAAGTGCTTTATAGGAGCAGAGAGCATTTTGATTGGTTAAGATTGCACTGAGGGCTACTCAAGTGGGGTGAGGTGAGGCAAAAAAAAAAAAAAAAAAAAAAAAGTGTGCTGTGGGCAGAGAAATTTAGAAAACTGGTTTACAAAGGATTCTTAGGGGGCACCTGGGTAGCTCAGTTGGTTAAGGGTACAGCTCTTGATTTTGGCTCAGGTTATGATCTCATGGTTTGTGGGACTGAGCCCTGAGTCAGGCTCTACACTGACAGCGCTGAGCCTGCTTGGGATTCTCTCTCTCTCTCTTTCTCTCTCTCTCTCTCTCTCTCTCTCTCTCTCTCTCTCTCTCTTTCTCAAAAAAGAATAAAAATTTTTTAAAAATTAAAAAAAAAAAAAGAATTCTTAATTGGATTGTCTCAGTCTTCAATATACTAGTATTTTATGCCCCTCCTAGAGGGAAATAGTCCATAGCTTCCCCCAAGTTTACAGTGACCGTGGAGCTCTTGTATTAGAAGCTGCTTAGTGTCCTCAGAACATGTTTGGGAAAATGGTGGGGACGAAGCTAAGCTTCTGGGGGGCAGGAACTATATCTTGAATGTTCTTTGGTACATCATGGTAGTAAAACTGGATTAAGAGGTAGCTGCCAAGGATATCAGTCGATAGAAAGTGTTAAAATAGTGAGTCACTAAAAAAAAGTCAGTGCAGATTTAAAAACTCTCTTTCTCTGTCACTGTCTAACTGAAAGAGAGAGAAATATCCTTCTGAGATTAATGGTCAAGTTATATGCAGGGTTTTATTTTTCCCTAGGTAGGGTAGATACTTTGGGATAGGAGTTAAACTATTTCGGACAGTAGAGGAGAGTTGAATGCTCCTGTCAGCCACCAACGGGATTAGAGAATAAATATTTAAAGAATATTGGTCAAAGGGTCATCAAAGTACAACCAAAGTTTCAGCCTGCATGGGAATTTGAGTCCGTTAGGCTTGATAAATATTTGTCCAATATGTGAATAAATTAGAGAAAACAGGAAGACCTTGTGAATTTTTAAGCAACTGAACAACATGTAAAAATCAATAGTTTAAAAGATTAACTACGTTCATTGGAGAGAAATGAATTTTATCTTTGGCCAAGAAAAGAGGCAAACGACACTTAAAAACAACAATAAAATATGTAAGCAGGTTTGCCTGGGTGGCTCAGTCGGTTAAGCGTCTGCCTTCAGCTCATGTCATGATCTCATGATTTGTAAGTTTGATCTCCACGTCGTGCTCCATGCTGACAGCTAGGAGCCTGGAGCCTGCTTCGGATTCTGTGTCTCTCTGCCCTCCCCTGCTTGTACTCTGTTTCTCTCTCTCTCTCTCAAAAATAAACAAACATAAAAAAAAAGGTAAACAGATAATGACCTCTAGTTAAGATATATATGCCAAAGTGCTGGAGGAAAATATCTGTGCTTTATTTTGAGATGCATCAAAAATAAAACAAAATGTTTGCAATATGTCAAAAAAAATAACATGGATTGATAAATGGATAAAGAGATGTGTGATACAATAACTGCAGTAAGATGTGAACGGTAGAATCTAGGTAGTGGGTGTAAAGCTTTTTTAAGTTCACTGTGTAAAAATTTTTATAATAAAATGTTGGAGAACCAAAGAGAGGAAATTGGAAGTTTAGAAGATTTTGAGGGAAGAACCAGGGAGATTTCAGAGATGGGATACCTACAGTAAAAAGAACATGGGCACTGGAATCAAACAGACCTGAATTCTGGGTCTGGCTTAGCTTTTTATTTGCTAGAGATATAGCAAATATATATATATATTATATATATATATATAATATATATTTTAATATATATATTAGATACACATTAGATGTATTGCCCAGTGGTGGCACTGGGATTTGAACCTGGGCACCCTGGCTCTGAAGCCTTGCTGTCTACCTTGCAATGCAGCAATGATTCAAGCTTCCAGTTCGGTGTCTGGCACATGGTAGATTATCATCCAGTAGCTGTTGCTATTAGTGTACCACCAACTGTAGAGGATGACGTCCTTCTAGTATTTGATCTAGAAGATTTATATGACACTATTATATGAGCTGGAAGGCCAAACTGTTTGTGGAAAGAGATGGTTAATTTAGTTTTCGATAAGTGGAAGTTGAGATTTTGATACGAATAGTCTTGTGTATTTTCTAAAATTATTTGCTTGTTAAAAATGTGAAAGTGTGTTACGTGCTGAGCACTGCTCTAGACAAGTGAGCAAAACAGACAAAAATCTCTACCCTCTTAGGGTTTTGTGTTCTACAAGAGTTTGAAGAATTAAGGACCTTTATATCTCAAATGCAGACTGACTCTCCAAAGGAAATGCCAGCGAGAGAAGGTGGTGTTTTCATAGCAGACTTTCCTGATGTCCCTGACATCCTGCCGTATGGGCAGTTCTTTCCTCTGCTTTCTCTCAAGCCCAGCTGTGTTCTGATTTCCTCTGAAGTTCTTTTTACTTCCATCTGGAGTTGGTGGAACAGCTTATATAAGCTATTTATGATTAAGTTTCAAAATATCTGTCCAGGACTCTAAAACGGCCCAGACAGGAACAATAGTAGTTGCTTTTCATGGGGTTTACAGAGCAGAGAAGACGGAGATGAAATTCATGATATTCCATGTAACCCAGAGGGCACCAAGATCTCCTTTCCGGTCTCACACATGAATCCTGTACTTTAGCTGGGCTCTGGCTCCAGCACCCTTCCAGGGTGTGTATTCCTCAGCGATTACGCACTCATTCCAACAGGGCAGGAGGTCAGTCAGTAACAGTATTCGTTGAGCCAGACCCTCCTCTGCTTCTGAGTCATTTTCTGGTACAGCAAAAAGGTTGTCAGGGAGAAGCTTTAACTCTTTCAGATCACAAAGTTTACTCCTCAGCTAACAGGGTCTGTCTCTTAACATCCTACAGAGTGTATGCCGATTCTCTCTTTGACATTTCAGATAAGGAGGTATATATTTAGTCTGAGAGTGAGATGGAATTTGAGAAAACAAAGTAGAAGGAGAAAAATAATACCACCGTGGCCCAACCTTGGGGAGGTGTGTTGATAACGTATAGATGGCTAAGAGGTTTGCAAAATATTATGCTTGTTTAAAAAAAATATTTATGACACCGCGCTTAATGCGGAAATTTGACATCTGGCAACTTCAGCCATTTGGAAGACAGCCAGAAAATAAGAAAGGGGCATCAGAGCACATAAAAAGTAACTGTTGAAAAACTCTAGCTAACTAATACGTGTAGTTTACCACCACGGAAGAGTTCATTAGGTTTTCCTTTAGAGCCTGTTTACATTTTATTTATCTAGGGACTTCTAATAATTTTGGTGGTGTCTGTATGGTCTTCCCTCCCCAGCAGACTATGAACAGCAATCTAGAAAGAGGATAGAAAAACTGATAGAGGAGGTACCTGATAGCAGAGGGACAGCTGACAGCAAAAGAGACCCAAAAGTTATCCAGTACTGGTATTATGCATCACAACACAGTATACTAATGTATGGTCTTAATGAACTAGTGTCCATCAGGCAAAGAGTAAATTATGTTCAGTGTCTTTCCTACTAGCGAAGGCAAGAGAGGTATATAATTTTTTTTAATGTTTATTTATTTTTGAGAGAGAAAGAGAGAGAGAGAGGGAGACACAGAACCTGAAGCCGGCTCCAGGCTCTGAGCAGTCAGCACAGAGCCGGACACGGGGCTTGAACTCACTATCCATGATTTCATGACCTGAGCCGAAGTCGGACACTCAACCAACTGCGCCACTCAGGTGCCCCTATAATGTGTCTGTTTTTAAACATGGTCAAAGCTAAACCAAGTTTTGACGTGTTGAAATGGTAGATTCCGTGGCGTTTCTGTACTTGTACACTGTGCTATACATTGTCTGGTGATATATCAGTGAGACAGATTTGAGCTTGTAGCTGATTATGGAAATAATGTTTAGTAACAACTGCTCACATTTATCGAGCACCTCCTATACCAACCCTGTCCTAGGTGCTTTTACATTATCAGCATATGGTTAAGGTTTTAGGCAGATCTGGATTTCTGTTCCATCTCTGACTTACTGTATGACCTCAGACAGATTGCATCACCTCTCTGAGCCTGTGCCCTCTTCTGCAAAATGGAAACTAATGATATGGGATAGGATTGTTGTGGGGACCCAATGAGGGACATAGCACAGTGCATGGCATATAGTAAGTGCTCAATAAATATTAGGCATTATTATCATTATTTTTATCATCATCATCCTTCTGATGATTATTATCAAAGTATGATTATCCCCATTTTTCTGAACAGGAAACTATAGCCCAGAGAGTTTAAGTAGTTTATCCGAGGTGAAATAACTAATAAAAGTTGGAGCTGGCATTTGAACCTTGATCTCTGACTCCAGATGCCTGGTTACTTTGCATTCACATTATGCTGCCTCTTCAGCATGGGATTGTAATTCAATTTTTTTCTATACAGAGGGCAGAGGACATAGGGAATGTTACTGGCCACTTCTCTTTTCCACTGTGGACCCAAGTCATCTCATTATAGACAAAAATTCCAGTAACACAGAGATAAGCTCCTTTTACTCAACAGTACAAATTAAATATGCAATATTTAATTGTGTTGCGTGATTCATTAAAATTGTAAAGGCGCTCCACATTAATATCCTCAACTATTTATATGCATAACATGTTTGTGTACATCATTGTTTTCTTAGGTAATAAACTCAACAAAACTGTAACCATCTTTTTTTTTTTTTTTTTTTTTTTTTGGTAACTAGGCATTTAGTGCTTTTTGATGTCATCATAGTTATATGTGAAACAAAAGTTAGAAGCCTCATCTCTACCAACACCAGACGGATACTTGAGATGAATAAAGGAAAATAGGCTTGAGGCCTGGATACTCAGGAGAGCGTCAGGTGCTCTCTGTGAAACACCTGAGAGACAGGTTGCTAATCACGGCTTGTTGACAGCTGAGCACATGCCCAGTCTTTCCTCCTTTTCTGTTGTTTAAATGTGTATTGAGGAGGCTCCCTGGGCACATATGTCAAGGTGAAAGACCCCCTTAACAGTGCAAGGATACTATGCAAGCTTGGGGGATAGGTGTCTTTGAACTGAAAACACATTCTTGATTTGGTCTATTGTACTAAATCTGGTCTGGAAGTGTCATTTTTATATCGCCCTTTCTTGTTCTTTTCATGGATTTTTACGTTTCAGTACATTTTAAATCTCTGCCATTGAGGTGTGATCCCACATTCCTTTTTTTTGGGGGGGGGGGGCTGGGGGGTAAGTAGGAGCCTGAATCCTGGCCCTGCTGCTATGAACTTTGTGACAAATTAAGTTTTTCAACTTGCTGAGCATAGGTATCCTAATCTTTAAGATAGTTCTGGGGAACTATCTTATTTCATTATAAATGAAATGCCATATTAAAAAACCCTACTTAAAAAAATTTTTTTTAATGTTAATTTTTATTTTTGAGAGAGAGAGACAACATGAGCGAGGGAAGGGCAGAGAGAGAGGGAGACACAGAATCTGAAGTAGGCTCAAGTCTCTGAGCTGTCAGCACAGGCTCCCCAAACCCCCTACTTTTTAAATACCGTATTTTAAAAGTACCATACTGACTGTACTTGAAAACTGTTAATTTCCTTATTGGCCCTTTCAGGCCTACTGAGACGTCTACATTTCCCAACTTGTACCTTTTCTGTCAATCACAGGTAAAGGTCACTTTTTTTTTCCCCCTGACTCCAGAAGTGCCATGAGAATCAAATGAAGAATGTATGAGGAAATCATTATTTTTGTCAGACAGTACTTAAATTTCTTCAGAATATAAAGTACAAGCTTCTTATTTGCTTAGCTTTGACTTGATTCTAAGCGTCTTTATATCTTAAGCTTTATCATTGTCAAGATATTGACCTATAGTCCAATGTCTTAAATAGTTAACACTTTCCAATGTCTTTTGACTTGTCTTTCCAGGTTATAAAACATGGAGGCTGGCTCAGTGGTTCGAGCCATCTTTGACTTTTGCCCTAGTGTATCAGAAGAACTACCGCTCTTTGTAGGAGATATTATTGAGGTGTTGGCAGTGGTGGATGAATTTTGGCTTCTAGGAAAGAAAGAAGATGTTACAGGTAAGAGGCTTATAATTCCTCAGGTACAAAATAGACCACAGGCCCTCCAATCTTTCCATATTAAAAAATAAAGGTTAAATGGGAAGCCCAAGTCAATAAACTACAGAATCCTTTTGTGTTTTTCCTGTGGTTTTTACCAGTGGGGAGAGAATGTTTGTTATCAATCCATCTATCCTTATTGGTTCCTTCCAAAGGCTGAGATGGTTCGATACCAGCTGCCCCAGGCCAATTTTCTGTTCACATCTTTACCTATCCTTCCCAGGTCTTTGTCCTTTGTGCTCAGTGCCATTGTTTACCTTCTGAAAATACGTGTTATTTCTTTATTCAGAAACCTGTTGTTTGATATTATTTTTCACTACCAGTCTTTACCTGTGATTTGTGGAACGTAAGTCACTCTCCACCATATTTTCTCTACCTGTCTTCCTCAAACGTTTTCTACCCTTTCTTTCACTCTGTTTTTCAAGGGATCATGATGCGTCCTGTTCACTCCTTCTTAGATCCATGGTTGGCCCAAATTTATTAAAGCTACCCCTGCCCTGGGTGCAGCTACCTTCCACTTCTTATACACCTGATTTCCTTTCTTCCAGTCTTTCAAATATATGTTAACACCAGTTTCTTTCATTAATGAGCCTAGGGAAGGGTGAAGGTTTTTACCCCACACTATGCACCTGTGTTAAATCCAGTCCTTAACTGACATAGATTTATGTAATTCTGGGCTGCAGCTTGTTATACAGACTCTGTTAACACTTAACCCACACTTGGGAGATAATAGATTATTTCGCAATAGAAATGATAGCTCAGCTAAGACAAAAATGATGAGTAAGAGTTAGGAACACAAAGAGGATAGACAGAGAGAATTGCTTATCCAGAGGCCCTTGAATGACAAAGAACATGGAGGGTCCGAGAAAAGTTCAGCCTGGCATGAGGTCTGAAAGGTTGAGGAAGGGAGAAGGTGCTGGGGAGAGGAGCTGGGGAGAGGAGCAGGAGCTAGATCGTGGAGGACAGCGTATGCCATGGTTATGGAGTTATGGAATGGGATACAATACAGGTGCTTTAAGCACTGTCAGATTTGTATTTTAGAAAGCTCAGTGCTACAGATTGAGAAATGATAGGGAAGGGCAAAACCAAGGGCAGGGAGGCAGCCTGGGAGGTTGTTGCAGTGACCCAGGTGAGACATGCTGCTGACCTGGACCGAGGTGATGGGTCTGGAGATGAGTGGATGGATACAAGAGATATTTGGAAGGTGGAATCCATTAAACTTTCTGATGCTTTCCAACTGACAGGCCCTGTCTGTCTACTACCACCTATTAAAACGCTACCCATCTTCAGACTTAAATGCAGTCTTTTTCATAAAATTTTTTGTATTCTTCCTGAACCATTTTCTACCTTCTCTAATGTCCATAGCAATCTGTGCATTTTTCTTGTGTCACTAGATTTCAGAGTGATTGTTTATGTCTGAGTTCGATTTTAAGATCTTTGAGAGCAAGACCGTCTTACTCATTTTTCCCTCTGTAGTGTGTCTTGTCTAGAGTAGCACCCGGTTAATGCTTATTGGATTGAGTTGCATTTTTTCTGCTCCGCATGAATGAAATTTTGTGTGCTGTACTTTTTCTATAGTAGATTTTCCAATTATGAGTACTCACTTTTCAATTTAGTGTCTATAAATGGGCTCAGAAACAAAGTTATTATGTCCTGGTACACAGAAAATGAAATTTCAGTATTAGAAACGTTTGCTTTTACTTTCAGGACAGTTCCCCAGCAGTTTTGTGGAAATTGTGACCATCCCCAGTCTAAAAGAAGGAGAGAGGCTGTTTGTCTGTATCTGTGAATTTACATCCCAAGAATTAAACAGTCTTCCCCTCCACCGAGGTAAGTTGACCATTCAGGAGTAGACTGTTTACAATAAGTTGAATGGAGCTGGCCCATTTTGACAACTAGATTTTTTTTTTTTTTTAATTTTTAAAAGTGGCTAACCTCTGGAGAGTGTTTAGTAGTAGCAAGATCGTGCTGACAATAATAATGCCTTATATTTGCATAGCATTTTATAATTTCCATAGTATTTGCTCACAAATACATTCTCATCTGATCCTCACCACAGACCTGGTAGCAAAGTGGATATTATTAACTGCATTTAATAAATAATGAAAATGAGATTCAAAGGATGTTACCTGCAGATGAAAACTTTTGGCCTCAGAAGGTCAAGTCATGTCACCTGATTGTAAGTCCAGCATTCTCTTTCCACTGCCCCATATTGTAGCCACACTTCAGACTACATTAATCTTTTTTTCCCTTAAAAACTAATATGGCTTTCCCAGCAACATTACTATTTATTACTATATAATAATCAAGCAGGAATTGTGGTATAGAGATTAAGAGACAGATGTCAAATAGCCCCATTTTGACTCCCTATCGATAGGTAATATTACATTAAAGTTATCATCAGAACCAGTTTAAAAGGAAGTGATTTAAGGGGTGCCTGGTGGCTCGGTTAAGTGTCCGACTTTGGCACAGGTCATGATCTCACGGTTCATGAGTTCGAGCCCCACACTGGACTCTGCTGTCTGCGTGGAGCCCGTTTGGGATCCTCTGTCCCCCTCTCTCTCTGCCTCTCCCCCACTTATGCGCTCTCTCTCTCTCTCTCTCTCTCTCAAAAATAAGTAAACATTAAAAAAAAGGAAGTGATTTAAAATGAATAGTTGTAGCCATGTCTCAGTGACATTCCAAGTATTTCTCGCTTACTCTGATAGACATATGAACTTCTAAAGATGGACCATAAACCGTTTCACCAAGGATACTGGATTAAGTCCACACATTTCTGCATGAGCACAGAAACCAGTAGTGTTCCACAAACTGATGTTTATGATGAATGCAATTTTTGTGATGACAAAGGAGGAGCCAGCAAAATGGTAGAATTTATTGGGCATGTTCTTAACATTGTTACTTACTCTTTTGAGTATGGCCCTGAAGGACTAGGCTTAATTTCTTAAACCATGTGCACATCTGAGAGAGAGAGAGCTCGCAGAGGTGGGGAAAGAGAGAAACCTAGCAAACTTCCCTAACCCTCAGGCAGTGAGAAGGAATATTGAATTTAGATCTTAATCCTCAAAATCTGTTTTGAGAGTTTCTTACACTTGGCATTGACCCTCTACCTCTGTTCTGAACGCTTTCTTGTTAATCAGTGTGGGAAAGGGAGAGAGAAATAGATCAAGATGTTATAGCAGGAAACTTTTATCTGTCTCCACTCACAGCCCTTCCACTGCGGGGAGAGGGGGGGTCTGTAGTCCGCATCAGACCAGAGGGAGTGGAGAAAAGGCCAGAGCACAGTAGCTTCCGTTAGAGCTGAGCGGAAGATATGGGTGGCATGGATTTGTCCTTTCCTATACCTAGAGCAAATAAATGGTATAAGAATATACACTGTGGGAATATGCAGGATGTCTACGACATTTGGGGAATTGGAAGATGTATCTTCTGGAATTAGCTTTTTTGCTTTATATCTTGTGTAGTCAGGTCTTAGATACTAAAAAGAGAGATTTTCTGCTGAATGCCTTCCCTGGAAAGACTGGTATCATGGGTTCTGAACTTGCTTTGAAGTTAAAATCGGCCTCAGGAATCCCAGGGCCACAAAATAGATTCTTAGGAAGACCCTAGCATGCATCTTTCAGCCAGGAGCCTCTTGGACCAAGACTGACTCAAGCTCAGGCTGGGTCTTAGAACCTGTAGATGTTATCTCGATTAGTTTTTAAGCAAAGGAAGAGGATGCAGCAGGGGCAATACGCAGGAAGAGACTAGAAAGAGATATGCTAACTGTCAGTGTTTTTATCTGTTCTCTTCTCTGATGCTCTCCTTCCAGTGAGTGCACTGACTGTTCAGCTCTGTTTTCTTCTATGCTTTTCATGTCTCTTTTAGCTCTGTGTCTTCTGATTTGAACACATAAGCCTTTGAGAATGGGAGAGTTAGGTAGATGCACCTCTGCGATTTGAATTTTTCTGGGAAGTTTAGCAGGAGACACAGAAATGATTTTAATTTCTCTTGTTTTCTATGCACAACAGTACACATCGACAGATAATAATTTTACTTGTGGGAAACAAAACCAGTAAAAAAAAGAAAGTATTGTTTTATGCCACCTATAGTTTATAAAACGTGAGTCTAGGCTTCCTGATTTTCAAGTCTAGTGCTTGGAATGTCCCTTCTATTTCTTAGGTTGAAAATTGTTTTTTTCCATTAGGTCGGTGTCTCAGCTCACGAGTGGTATACATTCCTCTAGCCCTGCCTTCTAGTACTATTAGTCCTATTCCCTGTTGTTTCTTTCTCTCTCCTCAGTACCTTCCGTGTAGCAGTGAAGCTTCCTCTGTTCTGTGTAAATAAAACTTTTGGTGATTGAATATATGTCAGGAGGGGATTTGGAAACCTTAAGAGCATGTGGGATAATGTTTGAGACCTGTTTCGTTTTACCATGCTGCCTTCAGTTAATTGTTGCCTACTTACTGTTCAGAAGTATCATTGGGATTAATAAGAGAAAAAATTATATATTTTAATTGTAAAGTTATGTTATTAAAGATATATATGTATTTGGAGCTTAGGAGATAAGAATTCTGATGGCCCTAGATTTAAATCCATCTCTACAACTTAGCAGCTGTGACTTTAGGCTAGTTACTTACATTATCTCAGCCTCAGTAGGATAACAATACCTACCCCAGGTAGTTGTGAGGGTTGAGTGAGGTTACGCACATAAAGCATCTGGAACAAGGTAAGCATGCCGTAAAGATGAACTGTCCTTCTTATTCTTTTTTTTTTTTTTTTTTTTAACGTTTATTTATTTTTGAGACAGAGAGAGAGACACAGCATGAACGGGGGAGGGGCAGAGAGAGAGGGAGACACAGAATCGGAAGCAGGCTCCAGGCTCTGAGCCATCAGTCCAGAGCCCGACGCGGGGCTCGAACTCGCGGACCGCGAGATCGTGACCTGAGCTGAAGTCGGATGCTTAACCGACTGAGCCACCCAGGCGCCCCTGTCCTTCTTATTCTTAACCTGGGATTCCTGGACTTTGTGGATGTGCTCTGGGGGGACGTTGTGTCCTAATAATGACATGAAGTTTATGTGTCTGTACATTTTTCCAGGGAGATTCTATCTGGAATTGGAATCACCAGTAGTTCTTCCAGCAGGTGTCACCCTTTCTCCTTTCCACAAAGCCATCCAGTTGTTTTGGACTATTCCCTGTATTCTGAGTTATATTTAAACTCCAAAAACAAGGCTGTCTCTGTATGTCTTCTTTGGAAAAATGTCTATTCAAACCCTCTGCCTATTTTTTAATCAGGTTGTTTGGGTTTTTTTGGTGTTGGGTTGTATAAGTTTTTTATATATTTTGGATATTAACCTCTTATCAGATAAGTCATTTGCAAATATTTTCTCCCATTCAGTAGGTTGCTTCCTTTATTTTGTTGATGGTTTCCTTCACTGTGAAAAAGCTTTTTATTTTGATATAGTCCCAAAAGACACATGAAAAGATGTTCAGCATTACTAATCATCAGGGAAATGCAAATCAAAAACCACGATGAGATTATCACCTTATACCTGTCAGAATGGCTAAAATCAAAAAGACAAGAGATAACAAGTGTTGGTGAGGATGTAGAAAAAAGGAACCCTTGTACACTGTTGGTGGGAATGTAAATTGGTACAGTCCTGGTGGAAAACATGGAGGTTCCCCAAAAAATTAAAAATAGAAATACCATATGATCTAATAATTCTAATAATTCACCCAAAGAAAACAAAAAGACTAATACAAAAAGATATGTGTGCCTGTATGTTTATTGCAGCATTATTCACAATAGCCAAGATGTGGAAACAACCTAAGTGTCCATTGATAGATGATAAGGAACATGGTGTGTGTGTGTGTGTGTGTGTGTGTGTGTGTGTGTGTATACATATATACATATACATACATATATATATATGTATACACATATACATATACATACACATATATATATGTATACACATATACATATATATATATATATATATATATACACACACATATATATATATATATATAATGGAAAATTATGCAGCCATAAGAAAGAATGAGATCATGCCATTTGTGACGACATGGATGGACCTAAAAAGTATTATGCTAAGTAAAATAAGTCAGACTGAGAAAGACAAATACCAAGTGAATTCACTCATATGTGGAATCTAAAAAAACAAATGAATAAACAAAAAAGCAAATCAGGCCTATAAATACAGAGGACAAACTGGTGGTTGCCAGAGGGGAGAGGTAGTAGAGGGATGGGCAAGTGAGAGATATAGACTTCCAGCTATGGAATTAAGAAGTCACAGGGATAAAAGGCACAGCATGAGGAATACAGTCAATGGTATTGTAATAACATGTATGGTGACAAATGGTAGCTGTGCTTGTGGTGAGCATGGCATACCATATAAAGCTGTTGAATTACTGTGTTGTACATCTGAAATAATGTAACATTTTGTGTCTACTTTACTCAAATAGAAAAATTATTTTTATTTTTATATTTTAGAGAGCGAGAGTGAGGAGGGGAGAAGGACAGAGAGGGAGGGAGGGAGGGGTGGGGGGGGAGAGAGAGAGAGAGAGAATGAATCTTTTTTTTTTTTTTTTTTTGCTGCGTAACTTTCTTTTTTTTTTTTTTATTTTTTAATATATGAAATTTACTGTCAAATTGGTTTCCATACAACACCCAGTGCTCATCCCAAAAGGTGCCCTCCTCAATACCCATCACCCACCCTGCCCTCCCTCCCACCCCCCATCAACCCTCAGTTTGTTCTCAGTTTTTAACAGTCTCTTATGCTTTGGCTCAGAGAGAATGAATCTTAAGCAGGCGCCATGCTCAATCCCACGACCCTGGGATCATGACCTGAGCCAAAATCAAGAGTTGGATCCTTAACCGACTGAGCCACCCAGGCCCCCTCAAACAGAAATATTTTTAAACAGAGAAAAACAAGGCTGTCTCTTAAAGGATCAGTGCAGGTGGCCAGGGCCATTTACTGTTTTAAAAATAAACAGAGGGAGAAAAAAAAGGGAAAACAAAAAACAAAAAAAAAGAGAGTATGAAAAGGACAGTACAGAAAAAGAGGAGAGAAAAAAATTAGTGGGAATGATGAAATATCACTGATAATTGCCTCATATAACACAGAATGCTTATAACCTCATTTTCTAGGCCACCTCCTCACCCTCAAAAAAGACCAATAAAAAATGAAAAAATTCATAATTTTATTTTTTAATTAAATTTTTAATTTTAATTCCAGTATAGTTAACAGTGTTATATTAGTTTCAGGTGTATAACGATTCAACAATTCTATATGTTACTCAGTGCTCTTCATGATAGGTGTACTCTTTTTTTTTTTAATGTTTATTTTTGAGATAGACCAAGTGTGAGTGGGGGAGGGAGAGGGGGAGAGAGCGAGGGAGACACAGAATCTGAAGCAGGCTTCAGGCTCTGAGCTGTCAGCACAGAGCCCAGTGTGGGGCTTGAACCCACGAACCGTGAGATCATGTATGACCTGAGTCAAAGTCGGTTGCTGAACAGACTGAGCCACCCAGGTGTCCCTATGATAAATGTACTCTTAATCCCCATCACCTATTTCCCCCATTCCCCCCTGCCCCCAGCTCCCCTCTGGTAACCATCACTTAGTTCTCTATAGTTAAAAGTCTGTTTCTTGGGGCGCCTGGGTGGCTCAGTCGGTTAAGCGTCCGACTTTGGCTCAGGTCACGATCTCACGGTCTGTGAGTTCGAGCCCCGCGTCGGGCTCTGTGCTGACAGCTCAGAGCCTGGAGCCCGTTTCGGATTCTGTGTCTTCCTCTCTCTCTGCCCCTCCCCTGCTCATGCTCTGTCTCTCTCTGTCTCAAAAATAAATAAAAACATTAAAAAAAAAAAAAAAGTCTGTTTCTTAGTTTGTCTCTTTTTTTTTCATTGGCTTGTTTGTTTTGTTTCTTAAATTCCACATATGAGTGAAATCATATGGCATTTGTCTTTCTCTGACTGCCTTATTTCACTTAGGATTGCACTCTCTAGCTCCATCCATGTTTTGTTTTGAGAGAGAGAGAGAGAGAGAGAGAGAGAATGCTCACGAATGGGGAAGGTGCAGAGAGAGGGGGGGACAGAGGACCTGAAGTGGGCTCTGTGCAGATAGCAGAGAGCCTGATGCGAAGCTTGAACCTACAAACTGTGAGATCATGATCTGAGCTGAGGTCAGTTGCTCAACTGATTAAGCCACCCAGATTCCTCTCTGTGTTGTGGCAAATGGCAAGATTTCATTCTTTTTTATGGCTGAATAATATTACATTGTATATGTATGTATATATACACACCACATCTTCTTTATCCATTCATCTATCAATGGACTCTTGGGCTGATTCCGTAATTTGACCATTGTAAATAACGCTGCAATAAACATAGTGGTGCATGTATACCTTTGAATTAGTGTTTTTGTATTTTTTGGGTAAATACCCAGTAGTGTGATTAATGGATTATAGGATCGTTCTATTTTTAACATTTTGGATAAATTTATGTATAAATAACCTGATAAATGATATAATGCCCAGGCCATAAATTTGTGATGCCGTGTGTGTGACAGATGAGGGTAAGGTTCTCATATGGCTCATATGGAAATCTAAGTAAAACATGTGGTGAGTCTGCCTAAAGCACATAGTCTCCTGGGCATTGTGATTCAGGCTGGGGGGCAGGGGGACCTAATACTACAGAGTCAGACTACTTACATTTCAGATTCTAAGAAGGCTTGCATTTGTTCTTACCATCTTATTCCTAATGCATTTCTTGTTCGAATTAAAAAATCAACCAGCAAACGTAAGCAGCCTGGCGGCTGGGATTATTTGTGCATGAGTGAAAGGCTCAGGCTGACTCTAAGAGTCACCACCACACTTCCTATTTTTCTGTTTTTAAAATCTGGGCACTCTGTTCCAGCAGTTCCTCATATTGTTGTTTCAGAAGGCTGGAAATGACCACCAGGAAGCCTCTTCCTCAGGACTCACCTGGGATGCCAGTGCAATAGCTGCACGACTCTTTCTGATGAAAATGAGAGACGGTGCAAAAACTCAGTAACAGCTACAAAATAAGGGTGTTGAGCAAAATTAAATCTAACATGCTTTTCGGGGTTTAAACTGTGATTCTTAAAAAAAATTCACCTTTTTGGGGGCACCTGGGTGGCTCAGTCAGCTGAGTGTCCCAACTCTTGATTTCGGCTCAGGTCATGATCCCAGGGTTGTGGGCTGGAGCCCCGTGTCAGGCTCCATGTTTGAGTAAGCTTAAGATTCTTTCTTTCTTTCTCTCTCTCTCCCTCTCTCCCTCCTCTCCCGGTGCCCCTCTCCCCCGCTTGCACACACTCTCTCTGTCTCTCAAAAAAAAAAAAAAAAAGATCTTTTTTTATATAAAAGTAGCCAACAGAATGACAGTCTGCCAGGTAATAAAGCTTATTGAAACAGTCACCCGGGTGAAAATAGGAAAAGCAAGCCCTATTATAAGGGTTTCATGGAGATCTGGCAACACAAGGAAAATATTGTAATTCTACAGTTTAGGAAAGCCAGTAGAGTGGGAGTTATGGCATACCTTTATTCTTCTGATTCACCCAAAAGCCTCTTGTGCCTGGATAGATAGTAGCCATGTCTCCAGTGAGTTTCTTCTGTGGTTCTGATGGATTAGCCTTAGAGGTAGTGGGGGGAAAATCATTTATAAAATTCTCAGGACCCCAAGCTCTAACCAATGGATAGTGAGCCATAAATTAAAGGAATATAGAAATATAGGACCAAGACCCTATATATTTTTTTCAGGAATATCTAAGTAAAACATCAAATCAGTGAAAATGTGTTGGGTGCCTACCACCAAGTACAAAATCTTAACATTGGGTGCTGTGTAGTATGTAAAAATACAAGTGTCGAAATTAGTGATGTAAATGATAATTTCTTTACTAGGCTACAGATGGCCAAAGTGGATATGAGTTTCTAAGGTCTTTTAGAGAAGGATGCCAGGGTTTCAGACAGACAGTCTTGTTTGTATAGGAGCTAATGAAAGTGTCCTTGTGTGGAATAGGGAGATAATATTGTCTGGCTGGGTGGAGGCAGGGAACGGGTTACGGCTGGATGTGGGTGCCAGGTTGCACTAAGGTAAAAACATAAGAATAGTCTTTTAGTAGTTTAGTAACTAAATCTTTTTAGAGAGTTTAGAGCAAACTTATTTTTTATACATTTCAGATAATAAGAAATACTTTTAAATTTTATTTTATTTATTTATTTTTTTTATTGTAGAGAGAGAGGGACTCATGAGCAGGGGTGAGGGGCAGAGGGAGAGAGAATCTTAAGCAGGCTTCACGCTCAGCCTGACGTGGGACTCGATACCACAACCCTGGGATCATGACCTGAGCAGAAATCAAGGGTCGGACGTTCAACTGACTGAGTCACTAGGTACCCCAAGAATAGGATTTTTAGAGAAGAATCCTATGGGAGTAGTAAGAAGCCTTCATGCCTCACAGGAAAAAATTGAGCGGGGGAGGGGTATGATAAAACTGGTACATTTATCATCTCAGTTTGGCTGGAAGAGACTGGAAAAGATGAAGTCTGGGACAAGGTTTAAGAGAGTGAGATGGCGAGAATTGGACCAGGGCAAGTAGTGAGTGGAAACACTATTTTGAAAGAAGGCATTAAAGGAAGAAAGGAAGGAAGCAGGCTGGAGCCAGTTTCAGAGGGAAGATAGGATTGATTTATTTGGGAGTTGGAGTTGCAGAATCATCATCAAATTGGACAACGAACGCTTGCTCTGGAAAAGCATTGTATCAGACTCAGGAAATACAAAAGAGAAGTGGTACCTGCCATTAAGGAACATGCCATTCACTTGGTGAGAAGATAGGACAGACTTAATTTTTTTTTTTTTTTTTCAAATCAAGAGAAGTTGAGTACCCTAAAAGATACCCTAAAGTTGATACCCTAGAAGATAATCTAGTTATAACATATGCTTGACTATAAAATAACTTATGTGACTTTGGTAGGTGTTTGCTGTCCTGGTCTTATTTTACTTGGGCTGGTTGCATCCCTTGATCACCTCTGCTGGTGAAAGTAAAATTGACTAGGCATCCAGTAACAGGAAGATTTAAAAAGATTAAAACTGATAATCCACAAAATGAATAATTCATCATCAGATAATTAAGAGTTTGTTTTATAACAATTTATTACAAAACCATAGAGCAGTTCTTTAAGTTGGGGTGAATCCTCTAAGACTGAATTTCAATTTCATTTTTTTCCAGAAACACTGTGCCCCTATCCTTTCTTTACCTCACCTTCTTCGACAGTAAGACAGATAGACACTAACTGTTCAGTTTACATTTTGTAAAGTTAACCGAAACATTGATATTGGAACTATTTTGAAAACAAAAGTGCCTATTGCTAGAACATGCTTTATTATGATGTATTTTCAGGATAAGAATAGTTCAAAAAGGCCTCTGGAGAATATAAATGAAGAATTTGTTGCCCACACCCTGTACCTCCAACAAAGAAACCATTCCTGAAGACTTGTTTTATTGTTCCATATTTGATATTAAATACGATTTAGCATGAGGGAGTAGATGCATTGGTTCAAAGGATTACAGTGGACATGTGTACACACACATACATATATTTTAAATGTTTTTATTTATTTTTGAGAGAGAGAGAGAAAGAGAGGGAGAGAGAGAAACAGACTGACAGAGCATGACCAGGAGAGGGGCAGAGAGAGAGGGAGACACAGAATCAGAAGCAGGCTCCAGGCTCTGAGCTGTCAGCACAGAGCCCGACACGGCTCGAACCCATGAACTGCGAGATCATGACCTGAGCTGAAATCAGACACTTAACTGACTGAGCCACCCAGGTGCCCATATATATATATATATATATATATATACATATACATATATATATATATATATATATATATATATATATATATATATTTTAATGTTTGTTTATTTTTTGAGAGAGAGAGAGTGTGTGCACAAGCAGAAGAGGGGCAGAGAGAGAGAGAGAGAGAGACACCACACAATACAAAGCAGGCTTCAGGCTCTGAGCTGTCAGCACAGAGCCTGACGCAGGTCTCAAACTCACAAGCTTTGAGATCATGACCTGAGCCAAAGTTGAACACTTAATTGAGCCACCCAGGTGCCCCAGATATGTGTATATGTTTTATCATTTATAAACTAATCCAATGACACAGACTGTAAGAACACTGTTTAAAAGTAGTATTTTTCAACTTTTTGATCCTAGGAGCCCTTTTATACCCTTAACAGTTATTGAGACCCGAGGGAGCTCTTGCTTATGTGGGTTTTTGATATTTGCAATATTAGCTATTAAAACAGAAAATTTAAAAACGTTTATCAATTCATTTTTTAAAACCTATTATATATTAACATAAACAGCATATTTTTAATGAAAAATAGTTTTCCAAACAACAATTTTAATGAGAAGAGTGTCATTCGTTTACATTTTTGCAAATCTCTTTAACATTTGGTTTAATACAAGAAAGCTAGATTCTCATATTTGTATCTACGTTCATTCTCATTGAACTGTGGTTTACTGAAGTTTGTGAAGTATATGAAGAAAATATAGTTCTGACTTTACAGACTCTCCGAAAAGATCTTGGGGCTCCCCCAGGATTCCATGAACCACACATTGAAAACCACTTGTTTGCAGAAATGTGTACTATTTTGTCACTAAATTGTCAAAATTCACTAAATTCACTAAATTATCGAAAGTATTATGCCCTGTGTGGCTCAGTCGGTTAGGTGTCTGACTCTTGATTTCGACTCGGGTCATGATCTCACGGTTCATGAGATCAGGCCCTGCGTCAGACTCTGCTGACAGAGCTGAACCTGCTTGGGATTCTCCCTGTCCCTCTCTCTGCTTCTCACCCACTTGCATATGTGTTCTTTTCTCTGTCTCTCTCAAAATAAGTAAATAAACATTTAAAAAAAAAAGTATTATGCCCTTAAAACTCCAGATGTGTATTTCCCTGAAACTGACGTTTAAAATGATGAGTTGTACTATTAGTTATGTTAATACTCTTTTGGGGTGATGACTCAGGTCATTATCTTTGCTTCTCTTTCTTTAGGCGATCTAGTGATTCTCGATGGTGCTCCCACTGCCGGCTGGCTGCAGGGCCGAAGCTGCTGGGGCGCGCGGGGCTTCTTCCCGTCCTCGTGTGTCCGGGAGCTCTGCCTGTCCTCACGGAGCCAGCAGTGGCACTCCCAGAGTGCCTTGCTCCAGATTCCTGAGTACTCGATGGGACAAGCCCGGGCGCTGATGGGGCTTTCTGCCCAGCTCGATGAGGAGCTGGACTTCAGAGAAGGGGATGTGATTACCATTACTGGAGTTCCTGAACCAGGCTGGTTTGAGGGGGAATTAGATGGTCGAAGAGGCATTTTTCCAGAAGGTTTTGTAGAGCTTTTGGGGCCCCTGAGGACTGTGGATGAGTTGGTAAGTTCTGGAAATCACGACGATTGCATTGTTAACGGTGAAGAAGACACCCCTACAGGAGAAGAGGAGAGGGAGCCCGAAGAGGATGAGGAGCAGCCAGGGACCTACGGAATTGCCCTCTACAGATTCCAAGCCCTGGAGCCAAATGAGTTGGATTTTGAGGTAGGTGATAAAATCCGAATTCTGGGGACGCTGGAAGATGGCTGGCTGGAAGGATCACTGAAGGGCAGGACAGGCATCTTTCCTTACCGATTTGTAAAGCTCTTTCCGAAAACAAGAGCAGAGGAGACCATGGATGTGCCAGAGGAAAGCAGCCCTGCTGAGATCCCTGACACTTCTCTGGATTGTTCTGAGAACTCCACAGTAGTGGAAGGAAGAAGACACGAAACTCTCGAATATAAAGCAGAGAAGTCCAACTGTGTTATTTCTGAAACATCTGCTTCTCCCCTGGAGCATCTGACTTCTGAGTATGAAGTAAACAAAAATTCTCATCAGGACGAGGGCACCTCAGGAGGGCCCCTGAGAAGCCCGGGCCTGGGGCACGAACAGCCTCTTGCCAAAGACTGTTTTGCAAAGGATCCTTCAGAGACTATCAGTGGGGTTTCCTCTCAACCTCAGGTACCTTTTCGTCCCAGACTGCAGAAAAACCAGTATTATTCTCCAGTGGGAGGGAGCCTCCTAAGCTCAGAGCAGTATCCTGACCCTGTTCCCTTCGAAGCAAGGACTAAAGACTACTCCAGCCTACCTCCCAGAGGAATGCACTCCCCACCAAAAACCCTTCAGAAGCCAGTGCGACCTCCTCACAGTGGCTCTAGTCTTTTTGCCCCTAGGGTAGTCAGACCCAGCCAGTTGAGCCCTCAGCTCCAGGGCATGGTAAGATGTATTAAAAAGCCCCACACGCTCAAAGAAAATGCCTCTGGCTTTTGTTCTGGATCAGAGGTGAAGCCTGGTCTGCAAGATAAAGGGTTCGCAGTGGAAGCAATGACGCTTGTGCAGGGAGAAGGCAGCACTGACCTGGATTCTAAGTTGACACAACAGCTGATAGAGTTTGAGAAGAGCTTGTCAGGACCCGGCACAGAACCAGATAAAATTTTGCGCCACTTTTCAATCCTGGACTTTAACTCCGAGAGGGACATTGTCCGAGGTTCCTCAAAGCTACTCAGCCAGCAGGAGCTGCCTGAGAGGAGAAAAGCCCTAAGGCCACCGCCACCGCGGCCCTCTGTTCCAGCGTCCACTTCTCCCCAGAGCCTGAAACCTGAACCTCCGTTGGCAGTGCGACCCTCTCGCCCCGCTCCCCTGCCTCCCCCGGCACAGCACAGAATGATATCCCCCAGGCTCCTAACCTGTCCCCATCCTAGCTGTGAGACCCCAGAAAAGGAGGGCCCTGAGAATATGGAACAGACTCCAGACCAAACTTCCCCGTGTCCGTTAGTACTGGTGAGGATTCAGGAAATGGAACAGGACTTGGATATGTGTAGCGGGGCTCAAGAAGAGCTAAACGTGACGGTGGAGGAGAAGCAAGATGAGTCATTAAGGGCAGAGACCCTTGAGGACCTTGAGTTCTACGAGAGCAACATTGAAAGTCTGAATATGGAACTCCAGCAACTTAGAGGTGAGTGGTGAGGAAACAAAATGTCCTCGCTTCTTGACATCCACAAGTCCGCGTTAACAGCCTCCCTGTGCTTTTTAAGGGAGATGTTACCGTCTTCGACAAAGAATGATTTGCTGTTTCGTTACCTAATTTCACATCACAATTCGACTGCTCTGTCTTGGTATATCCTATGACCACTCACTGTAGCTTCCTGAGTTCACTTGATGCCCAGATAAAGAAGCTCAAACCTCACTGATGTTCATGCCTCCTGTTCTGGTGTGGTATGCATAGCAGTCAGGCAGCTGGAAAGTCCCTTAACCAGGCTGTAGTGAGGACTAACGACTCCTAGGCTAAGATTCATGAAAAACTGCATCTTATATCTTTGTGGTTTATGGACTGGGTTTCAACAGTAACCGTAAGTCCTAACATGTATTAACTTGTCCGTAATAAGGACTGGTTACCATTTGCTTGCACAAATAATCTTCACAGCCACCCTAAAGGCACTGGGATAATTCATACGGCTGCTTTATAGATGAGAAAGGTAAGATTTGCAGAGATTAAGTAGCTTACCAAGGGAACTGGGAGCTCTTGTTTTTAACTACTGCAGTTCACTGCTTCCCACCTTGCACATTCAAATATTCAAATTCTGTCCCTTAATTTGGGGGTGACCAGCCTCGGGGACTCCATTTGTATTCACCAGACTTATGGGAGAAATAAATTATAAAGGAGAAAGAGAAAGAAAGTGAGGCACCAGCATTAGTCTAGGGCTCGCGGAGAACACGGCTGTGTCACTTCGGGCAGGCGTGCCAGAGAGCTCCGAACCCACGTGTCCTCAGGAAGGAAAATAATACAAAGTAATGTGTGGATGTAGGAATTGCAGGATAC